>NC_135499.1:128167442-128517442 GCF_052857255.1 Amblyomma americanum
ACCTACGCTGCGAAAAATAACCCTAATACAATAAAGTTTTTCATTCATTCATTCATAGCTATCATTGTCGCCGGTGGTCTAGCCCTGCTCCTAGTCACGCTCTTATATGATGACATCTTCGGGTCCGTCCATAGAGTTCGAAACTCGTGTTGCTATAAAACTTTTACGCCGCATGCGGCGACATCAAAACCCAACAGCCGACGAGTTGAAGTTATGCTCATCCTTGCGGTACTTATAGGCACCCACATCGGGGTTCTCCATTGCATACACTTCGAGTGCAAGCGTGCGAATCCCTCTTTAAATTAAATTAAAATAAATTGAATGGGTTGTTGCGGAAAGACAACCGTACAGTATCTGTCTCACATTTCGGCGGACACCTGAATCGCGCCGTAAGGAAAGGAATAAAGTAGGGACTGACAGAAAAAAAAAAGAAATCTGCAAGAGCAACTGTGTGCCCTGTGTGCGTAAATTTCCTTGTGAGTCAAATTCTCCAGGAAGCCGACAGATGACAACAGCTGCCTGCTCCTAACGCTATCACCATCTTCCAGAATGCACCGGAATGCAGCTTTGTGCAAGTTAAATGATCTCTTCTTTTAAATTCTTTTTCCTCACATTCATAGATCTCTGGGAGTGCAGCGGTTAAGCGATGCGCTACTGACTTGCGATGGCAGGTGCTGTAGTATTAATATTTTCAAGTTATCTTTAAAAAATGGTCACTGAAGTACGAGAAAACGACAGGAAAACGAGTGTTAACTGAATTAAATGAATAATGTGACGCGGAAAGCGGGATGCATGTTCCGGGTCACGTTTCATTTATTTGTAATAAACAGTAACTTAAAACTAAACAGCTCTGGAACAAAAAAAAAGCCCGAGATTGTTTTATTATGGGTAGCACTAAGTGTTTCTAGAGTCTCTACGTCTTTTTATTGCATGCTTTCTTTTTGAGGCACTGCCTCGTAAACAGTGCACGGAATATCTCACGAGTTTCAATGTGGGTGCCAACACGCAAAACCAGAGCAGGCTTGTGAAACGTGCCTTAAAATGGCAATTATGGAAGCAGCAGTTTTAAAGTTTATTATACATTTAAACCACTGCAAAAATGAACATAAGTTTCCGCTTTTATGCATACATTCGTGTGGTGCAAGAAAAATTATGGGGAAAGAACCAGAAAAGTGGGAGCACGGAGCCTATGACAAGCTGCAAGACACTGAGAAATCCCACTAAAATATTAATTATTTTTCAATTCATTGCATTAGCGCCGAATATCTACGTATCAAGCGGCTTAAAATGATATAAGGCACCATCGTACCTCAAGTAAGCCCCACACATACACCCCTCGCGTATGCAAACAACACAACTCCACTATGAAATGTTTTACACCGCAAAAATGAAGCAACTATAGTAGAAGACGATGCTGACTAGTAACCTTAATATCGATTGATGTCCACGAGAGCTAAAAACATTAAAATTAATAATCACTGTCACTATGTAACTGGTTCAACTACATTGCGTCGTCAGCTCTCCAACACTCTCATCATTACTTCCGTTCCGAGCCGCCATTATCCGAGCTCAGCGCTCATTACTGCTGTTCTGTTTCGGCTTTTCAAAGCGAAGCTCGCGAGCTCTCTTCATGTAGGGTTCTTGGAGGCAGCTGAAATGGATAGTGCAAAAGCCGGGGAACTCTACATCTGTTCGCAAACTGAAACCCGCCTGCTCTGGCGTCCTGTGAGCCTTCCGCTTGAACGAGAAAATGGCGGCAAGTAGTTTTGCGCCCACGCTGGTTTCACTCGGCACTAGTTTGTTTAGTTTTTTTCCTCTTACCTGAGCCTTTTCATATCTGCGTGTGCTTGTGCGCTCGCGCTCGCGGTGCGCTTGTTTTTCCGTACACGCAAAAGTGGCTGTCAACCCGACACCCCTCAATACATCCGAGCATTCGAGAACGAGACCGTAATCTCGAAAAACACGAATTCCGGTCCGCAAGGTATTCTCGTTCGCGTCGAGTTTCGAACAAACTCTCATATTTCAGATTTCGAGGGGTCCCGTGCTGGCTCGAGGCAGATTATTGTGACCATGTTTGTGACCCGTCATTCCGTTCTGTTTCAACATTTGTTGCACCATCGAATGGCTTCTTGTGACCCGTGGTCGAGACGTTACAATGTGACGCCTTGTTTCACTTTGTGACGACTAACCACACGAATGTATCTGTTAAAAATATGCGGTAGTTTCTACAAGTACAAAAAAAAATCAAGAATACCACAAATAAATCCTCGGTTGCTTAAAGTGCGATGCACTCTTATTATCTCGCACATTTAGATCGCGCATGAGTTACAGTATGCCGGAAGGTGCACGTGGGTTATCAGGAACATCGTAATGGGAGACTCTGGATTGATTTTAACCGGCTGGGTTTCTTAAAATGCGCTAAAATCACGCATCACGTGAGCGCCTTTTCACTGAGCCTCTATCGAGAAGCCGCTGGCGCGGCTCGGGTTTGACCTCGCGACCATTCAATCTGCAGGGAAATTCCAAAACCAATCGCTTGACTTATAACCTTCCATATCAATTGCTCACCAAAACGCAATAAGACAAAGCTGATGTTCTTATTAGAAAGGCGACCACCTCAGCGCTCCGCCTACCACAGTCGGTCTCTTGAACTCTTGGCTCACTCGGACTGCCCCATTAAAAACTTTTTGTTCTGTTGCTAAAACGAAGTTGTTGAAACCACCACCCCCAAAGCCGCTGAGGTAGCATGGCATGCAGCGAAATTAATTAAGGCAAATTTTCGCAGTCCACGGTGCTTCTATGGAGGAGGCTTGAGAGTGACATATATACATGCATTGTCAATCCTGGAATACTGAGATAGCACGAACAAACTCATACACACGTCTTTCCGAGACATAAGCCGCTTTGTCGAATAATAACGCGCCACCATGCAAAGAGCTCGTCACCTTATCGGCGCTGCCCAGGGCTCACAGTGGATGTCGCTGGGATTTCTCCTTCTTAAGTGAACGCGAAAGCGACGGTGCAGAACTAAGAACAAAATATCTTGGGGAAAACAGAACAAAATGACGCCTTCCGAATGGCTTAAACCTAGCATGTGTGGCCTAGAGCCCCCAAACTCTGCTCAGAGGCTCCAGAAGCTTGATTTTTGCAGCATATTAAATGAGGTAACTTGTGAAAAAAAAAACGCCATACCTTAGTGAATCACATTTTATCTAAGTGTTAAACAAATAACGATAATATTTATCAGTTACCTCACGGAAGAAACGGCCGCAGAGAAAACGAAGTTTTTTTTTCGATGTGCTGCACCTATGTCTGCAGGCCTCTCATTGCGGATGTGTGGCGGCTTACGAACACTATTATAGTCACCTCTTCCTTGATTTCTGACGACATCGTTTACAGATAAAAGCATGAATATGTTCTTCAATTTAGGTGACAGTATATGCACAACATATCTCCACAGTTTCACCTTGATAGTTTTGTCCCCCTGCTTCTGGTCATATATCCCGGCGGAGCACTGCAATAAAACGTTTTACCTTTCTTTGTGACCTTTATACACTTTGATGGCGCTACTGTAGGTTTCCTGTCAGCCTGTTTTTAAACCACATATGAGAGAGCCAGTGCAACTGGCCGGCCGTGGCTGCTAGTAAGACTCGAGGCTACAGATATGTGATCTTTCTTAGTTCAAGAGAAGGAGGAATACCATTTCCATTTCCTTCGTTTGCGTCATTAAGGCCTTAAAGAAATTAATCACCTGGCATCTTAAGCTTGTTATGGTCCTGTAGCGCAGACACGAGCGTAGAACCAGCGGTACCCGCACACGCAGCGGCAAGAGAAGCTGTGTTTCAAAACGGTAGAGACATATGAACAAAGGAGCTCCAAGATGAGTGCACAGCTTTCATACGAAAGTATGTACTTAACACATGTATTACCTTTACATATCAGTGTCCAGATCATTTTAAAACACGGCACTCTCGGGCTGTACAATACGCGCGGAAAATTGAGCGCCGCGCGGAAAAGCCATGTCCGAAATGGTGCCATTTGTTAGCTCCAGGGCACGCTACGACAGCCACGAATGCAAGAGCATGAAACATTTATTTCTGTTGTACTGCTGACAAAAAAATGGACTGGAACATCAAATTACGCTTCGGAAACTAACAATGCAGACTCTCTCTTGCGTGTCCTGTGCTTGCTTTGCAACCGGAAGTACTGGTCGCGCAATTGCCACAAAGCTGAAGACCTATAGACAGCTGTATTCCCCTTGTCTTATATTAAAAAGGTAGCGCCATGTCTACATCACATACTAATGCCACCTGCAGCGTCCGCGGTGGCTCACGGGTTATGGTGCTCGGCTGCTGACCCGAAAGACGCGGGTTCGATCCCGGCCGCGGCGGTCGAATTTCGATGGAGGCGAAATTCTAGAGGCCCGTGTACTTTGCGATGTCAGTGCACGTTAAACAACCCCAGGTGGTCGAAATTTCAGGAGCTCTTCACTACGGCGTCTCTCATAGATTGAGTCATCTTGGAAATTAAACCCAGTCAACGATAATGGCACCTGAACATGTAGTTGATGTATACTATATGACGCAACGGAGCGTCAGTGGTCTTCAGCTGCTGAGGCGCGAATATATAGTTCGCTTTAGAAAGCCATGAAAAGGCTGGGCGAATGCTGCGGTTCTTGTGAATCTGAAGTGTGTCTGTGCAAGAGGACATGTAGACAGTTTTTGTAATCTCCTGCCACTTTTCTCGCCTATAACCCGAGCCCCTGAACGCAATAGCACGTCGCCAAACTTTAAACATGGTGGCAATAATCTTCCCTTTTCATGTCGAGCTTTACGAAACACCACTAGACACGTTTTGAATCTCTTACGTGTACTGAAACAGAAAGAAATACGTTTTCGCACACGTTTCCGCAGCCGTAAGGAGATGAATTATATTATAAAACGAGAAAACAATCCGATGAAGTTTTCAGCACGGTACTTCCCACATACTGTTGTAGCAAAATGCCCACGTATACGGCGTGCGTATCTTGAAAGCTATCCACCATTCTCCGTCGAGAACTAATGGAAGTGGCGGCGGTTTTTGCGCCGCAATCTTAAATCGCCTTTCTCTCTCTGTATTTTTTACTTCTACTATAAAAAAAAGCAAGAGTGCCTCTCAAGAAATTGTACTACCCTGCCGTGAGACACGGTCACGAAAAGAGAAAAGATACTGAAAAAACAGGAACGTGAGGTACACAGCGGGGAAAGCGGAGCGATGAAGCGTTCTCGATAGTGCGCCGCGATTTCAATCGCACAGCCTTCACGAGGACAAGAAGGAGAAGAGAGAAAGAGTCAGAGACCGTGAGAGCGGTGGTACAACGCGGCAGCCTCTGTAAGCGGCCGCGTGGGAAGCCAGCCGTACAAGACCTGCAAGGAAAGGCGGTCGGAAGACTACAGGGAAAAAGACAAGACAGAAGAAAAGAAAGGAAGAGAAGGAACAGCGGAGGGCCCGTTCCTTTTTTCTTTTTTTTTCCCCCTTTTAATGACAGATCTGCCACGTACCAACCAACCCGCACTTTCACCTCGCCGCGCCCACCGGCCTCCGTTCTCCGGGCTCCCTTTACCGCCTTCCCTGCTTCATTCCCTCGTTTTGTTTTACGCCCTGATCGCTCCCCTTTTAACCGGGTATATGCCGCCGTCCTCTATCTTCCCAGAACTTGCTCCCTTTTTCTCCGCATTCCCCTCGCCGCTCCCCTTCCCTCGTCTTGGTTCTTTGCCGTCACGACTAACCGCACCGAAGTCTAAATCCTTGCTGGGCTTTGTTTCTTTCTCTGCCTTTTATTCCAGCCGACTTCCCTCCCTAACTCCGGCGTCCGCGCTCCCGGCGCTGAAAATTAATCCCGGCCTTTTGTTACTTCGGCCGCTATCTGGCGCTGCTCGCACGCGCGCTTGTCTCCGGGTGCCCCCGAGCGATCCGCCGGGTTCAGCGCAAGTTTGCCGGTGAACACGCCGCAAGACACGTTCCGGACCGTCGCGCATCGACGATCGCAGCGAAAAAAAAAAGGGGGGGGGGGGAGGAAAGCCGTGCGAGGGAGGGTGTGTTGAGGAAAACAGGAGCCACGAAAAATGCTGGCTTGCGAGAGCGCGCAAAATAGTACAAGGCCGCTCCGGCACCACGAGCGAAACGCATTGTGTAGACCAAGTAAGGATTCGGGTAATCTTGAAATAGGAAGCGCCTTTGGCAAGAGCAGAGATACAAGGCAGTTACTATAACTGTTCTTGCGCCACGCACGTGTCCAGAGTTGGGTTACACACGCTGGTAAACGAAAACAAGTGTAGCACCAACAAATAACATGTCTTTAAAGTTACTTGTCCTTCGTCTTCATTTTTTTTTACACCTCAGCTGCTTTAGGAAGAGCCACCCGGGATGTTTCGGTTGTCCGCACGAAATTAATTCATGACATAGGCCCAGTGTTCCCGGTCATAATACAGGCGACAGCGGCTGTCATTGTTGCAGCTAAATAAGTGTGCAGCTCAACTCCACAAGACTTGATCTCGTCGCATTCTTTCTTCTACAACCCTGTAAGTCTATGACGTAAAGCTGACGGCGGGACTTGAGTGAAGGGAACATCCGTTCTTTTAAATACATCCGTCCTTTTAGGTTTTATTTATTTGAAATATCTTACAGGCTCGTAGGTCACTGTGTAAGCGGGGCGTAAAATTCAGAACAATGTATATGTGTACAGAATGAGCAAGGAAGAATGTAATACAGCACAAAATATATATAACAAATGATTAGGTAGAGAAGAGTAGATAAAAAAACGAGAAAATAAAACAACAAGCAACACGTGGCACAGGTAAAGAAAACCCATGAGATAAAATGCACGTGGCGCATGTTATTATCATTGCGCATCGAAACAAACCTTGATACTGCATAATTAAGGTTTTGATAAGTAATATTATGCAAATAAGAGAAAAAGTAGACGAAAAAATTAAACAAACACACATAAGTACAAAATGACTAAAGAGCAGCACTTAAGAACTGCAAACGAAGCACACACACACACAAAAATGCATGCGGACAAAGGTAGGTTGGGCGGCGGCTTCAGTAAAATGCGTGATGTGTTGGTGACGTTACGAATTTAGATAAAGCAGAGCAGTGCTGTTGTGTGCTAGGTTATTCCATGATCTGATGGAAGCAGTAAATCATGAAGAATTGAGAGCTAATGATCTGTGTAAAGCTAAAGAGACTGTGCAATCTTTTAGATGTGCAAAATGGAACATCCTGATGAAATGAGCGTAATTAGTTGAGATGTACATACTTGGGAAATACTGTTATACGATCAATGCCATGGCGCATGCCTCGAAATTGTAGGGAAAGATTACTTTTAATCTGAGATACGCTGGAATTGTAGTCACAGTTTCGCGAAACAGATCGTGCTGCCCTGTTGTGGTTTGGATGATATCTAACATGGAGGTGATGTTGTTGTGGTAGGGAGATTGAATGGACGAAGCAAACTCGAGCTGCCGAAGTAAAAAAAGTAACGTTTGCTAGTTTACTAATACTAGCCACAGAATTTCTGAGATTGTGGTGCAGGTGCCCTAACGATGTTGAGGGGACAGCCCATTTGGACGTAATATGGAATGACCGTGAAATAGCGGAAGAAAGGTTAGCACCGACGTATTTGTAATGTGATACGTGAGACACTAAGTCATCTCGAATATGGTATGTTTAGTTAAAATTATTAAGTTTGCTGCTGAATGCGATGACTTTGCAGTTCGATGCGTGAACGACTCATGAACCATGTGTGGCACTACTCTTTAATAAATTGAAGGTCTGATTGGAGTGCCAGGTGGTCATTAGTAGATTTTATAGGGCGAAGATAATGTAATCATGTGCTAAAATTCGCATGAAGGAAGATATGTTACCGCGTAAATCATTTGTGTAAATAAAAATAGCAAAGAACCGAGCACGCTACCCTGGGGCTCACCGGAGGAAACAGTAAAATGATTAATTTTGCTTAAATTATTAATTTTGACATTTCAAAGCGAGCAGAGTTTGTGTGGGCGCTTCGCGTTTGTAACGCAAACGTCCTGGCTGATTGCAGGTAGATTGGTTTCTAAGAACAGCTTGCCCTACTTGTGAAACTACTGAACGCTAGGCTTTGGAAAGAAGCCGCTCTTCTTGCGGTGAAGAAGGAGAGTGGCCGACATTCCGTATTACAATTTTCTTGAATTCGACTTTCCATTAAGATAATGCAATTTCTTTGTTTACAGAACTTTTGCGTAGTGCCGGCCAGCAGCCACTGCCGAATGAACATCTGTTTCCATTTGTTTTGAGTCGAAAGCCACGTTTGTGTACTGTAATCTAAACGCGGCTGCTTTGCTAGACAACACGTACAGCAATGACTTTTTTTATTGTTTCGAATTGTGCCGCAATCGAAACGAATATTGTCCGATTGGATCCGAAGAATCGTCTCTCGGTGCCTTGCTACTTTGCACGACATTTAATTCGCGGTTCTCGATTTCAGGAAAAAAAGCGCCTGTTTCTTCCAAAATTCTTGCCCGGACGTTCTGTAAACTCAAATTATAACCGAATTGCCTTCGTTCATTCGTAAAACGTGCTTCTCTTTCTTCATTTTTTTTTCTATCCAGAAATCTGCAATCACGTTGGAACAGGCCTCGTAAATGATTTCCTCCTTAATGCGGTTGCATATGAATAACACTCGCGCTTTGTGACTTCACTCTACTTTCCGTTCTGTTTTTTTTTATATAATGGACGGCTTTCAGATCGGCGAGATTGGAAAAAACCTTAGTCATGGCGGCGTATTTCACTCGCATTACGCGAGAAAGGCGCACGATGGCGCTGTGTTCGCGAAATATAACGAAATTCCGCGCTTGTCCTAGCGTTCGTCTATCTTGTTTCATTCCCGACAGACTTTTAATTTCCGCCTTTCCCTGCGCTGGCCGCCTATACACCGCGAGCGTCTCGACTCAATCTTCAGGATCTCGCATGATTATATATATATATATATATATATATATATATATATATATATATATATATATATATATATATATATATATATATATATATATATATATATATATATATATATATACACGCTGAAGGAATAAAGACTTAGAAAGGTATAGAACACGGCTGCAATCGGCTGGACAGGAGCGGTCCGGCTGAAACAAAAACATTCCATGGTTAGAGAGAAACACTAATAGACCGAGGTCAGATCGCGAATATTTCTATGCGCGCCCGCTTTAGTGCATGGATAACAATACACAGGCGGCAGCGGCGAGGAAGACGTCGTAAGCCCGTGGAAGAAGAAATAGAAATTCGAAGACGGGGCTAATACGAGCGGCCCGACCAAATAAAAATAAAATGAGAAAAGAAGAAGGAGGTTGTGTGGGGACGGAGTAAGGGGGAAAGGGAGAGGGAGCAGCGGGTATTCGCCATCACCATAGATCGGCAATTCGTTTTGATGTGTCGCGAATTTCAAAGAGCGCGCTAGCGGATGCGGCTGCTTTGCATGTCGAGGGGGGCTCAATAGAGCGCACCTCCTCCCTCTCTCTTACTGTTTTTCTTCTTCCTCCTCCTCCTTTTCTTCTTCCTCATAGGGCCGTGTGCACCTGGTGCTTTGCAAACCGCCGTTCCTTTTGTCCGCCCACGAATATCTAGACCTACGCGTGGGCTTCCTATATAGGAGGTACCTCGGCCGCGCTCCTACTCCCTGTTCATTTTTCTCTCTCCCCGTCGTACCAATACTCCCCCCCCCCCCCCCCCCCACACCCTCGCGTCGAAGTAGCACCAATTTCGCCGATGCTTTTGTTCGAAACGCCAGGATTACGCTACCCCTCGTCGGCGAATCCCTATTTGCCCTCCCGACCCCCGCCGCCTTCTCGCCCTCTTTCTCCCTTCCCAATCCCTCATCGGACAGCGCTTGAAAAACGTATTCTCCTCCTCTCCTAGCGGCCTTGTTCTTTGCGCTCGCGGGAAAATTACGGCACCCGAAGCAGCTATTCGGCGGAGTCAGTGCGCGACTCATAAGGAATACGGAAGAAGATTAGGGTGCTCGCGCGCTTCCCTTTGAACTGCGAGCCGTGAGGAGCTCCCCATCTCCCCGCCGCTTGTTCTTGGCGGGTCACAAAAGGAATGAATGCCCGCGTGCCAGGCTCAATTTGTGTATCCCCTTGCGGGCCCAGTGGCGAAGAAGCGCCGCCCTATTTAATTTGTGCCGCCGCGCGCTGACTGGATTAGAAAATATTCGCGGTATAAGGGGGCGTCGAATCCGAGGGCCGCAAGGGGCGGATTATTACGCCGTCCAATCACGTTAATAACGGCTTGTGACCAGACCCTTCTTCTACGGCTGTGAGAAGAGTGGGCTGGATCAAGCGTGCCTACTCGTTTGAAGGGATATATGAACGGGGAAACGAAGAATTTCGAGGAGTGCTAAGCCTTCGTCAAACAACACCGTTCTGATCAGGAAATGTGGAGGAAACAGGTAGTTTGTTAGCTGGTAGGGTTGCAACCGTTTCGCCGTCCTGATGATACCTTTTGATGTGCAGCCCCAAACTTGGGCTCTATGAATGAATGTCTCGCTTACGCTCATAGAACGAGTGTTTCACATTTGGTCAACGCCGAACACTGGCATGTTGTTTCAATCGTACACAAGAGGCAGGTGTCGAAGACAAGAAATCAAGCTCCGATGTGTGCGCGACAAACTGGCCTCGGCAGTGATACAACCTAAGAGTTGAACACAAAAATGATTTCCTCTCTGATGAGTATGAACCTTCCAAGATGACAGAAATGCGGCGCCAAACGACGGCCCGCAACCGTTCCGCGGAGCGTGTGATTAGTAGAGAAGTAGCCGCTGTATCTATAGATGACGCGTGATATAACGGGGAGCACAGCGCAGGGCTTTGTGTCACAACGCTTCGCCCGCTAATCACTCATCCCAGCATCACTGTTCTTCTGTATCTAGTGGACGCCGCTTCACCGCTCTCTCTCTCTTCCTTCCTCCTAGAGACAGAGTATGAGACGTAGGACACGTACGACCAACGAGACAGTACTCCGAGGATCCAAGGTGGAAAGTTCCTCAAACGAGCAACTCGCTTTCGGACCGGTCGCTCAACTGAGACGAAGAGGAGAAGGGAAGGGAGGCTTCCAGGACCGCATGGAAAGGGCTTACTGTACGCATTTTTCGTTACCCGGCATGCAACGGCAAAAAGCACGGACGAAAAGCAGGCTCACAAAAAAAAAGGGAGAGGAGTTATTAGCCGACGCAAGCGGGCCGTGTATAGGCTGCCGCAACACTTTGTCGAGGAAATGGCTTCTGACCGGCACACGCCGCACGCACGCACGCACACGTCGTTGAACGGTTGGAAGGGCGGGGGGGGGGGGGGGGGGTGCTCGGACGAACGTCTGAAAAACGCACGGACGCAGCGGGCGGGTGATGGCGGACATACAGGGTCGCGCAGCCAAACTCGCGCGAAACACGAACGTGTTAAAAACCTCCCGTCCACCACGCTGATAGGAAGACAAAGGCTTGCAGCGCAATTTTCGCGCCCGACGCTGAATTATTTAATCTCAACCCGTCCCCACAACGGCGAACGAAAGGGTGAGGGAAGAAGTAGCGGCTCACGGAAGAGCAAGCGGGAGAGATCAGATAAAAAGAAGAATAAAAGAAGGTGAACGCATAGGGACAAAGCAGAGTACCAGGAGGAGGCGGTAAAAATTAAAGCGACCACCCAACGCACCCGCTTTGCGGCAGCGGGGGCCAGACGAAAGCAGCCGCGGATGGATGAAGTTCGTAATGGGTGGCGACACAAGCTCTCAGTGTCTCCTTTTCCCCCTCATCCCCGGACTTCGTGCTTTCCTTTTTTCTAGCTGGCGAACTTCATCGAAACGCCGCCTGTTCCCGGCTCGTATAAGAAGAGCAGGCAAGCGACGTGGGAGGACGGAGCCGTGTGAGTGTGCGTGTCTGTGCGTGGTCCTGGGGAAGAAAGGGAAGGAGGCGACTTCCTCCTCTCTTCATTATCATCGTCCCGCGTCCATGTGCTCCCTCGGAGTGGTGCGGAGGCTCGCGGTGTTGCGTTAGCGATACAAGCTGGCAGCTACACGGCGCTATACCGCAAGCCGCTCTTTGTTTTCCACGGGGAACGCTTTGGCTAGCTCCTTCTTTTCCCTATACACGCTGGCTCTCGCGCGTTCTCCCAGCTCCCCAAAGAACGCGCGCGTTGTTGGGTTTGAACGGGGTTTGTCTCGATCCCGGACCGTACTTTTCCCCGTTCTTTCCCTTTTCTGCGAAGAAAGAATCCCCCGAGTCGCCGGGGCGTCGATGAAGACCTTTTATTTATTCTGAAACAGCCATAACGGTGACCTCCTCTGAGCTTCTTGATGGTGGTTCTTGTATTTTTATTCTCTCTTTTTCGGCTCCTCGTTCCTGTAGTCGGCTTCTTTAATCTGGCGCGTCGTGCTTCGCGGGCCCTAAGCTGCGAGTCTAAGGAAGCACTCGCAAGAAAAGAACAGCGCGGTAGCTCTACTGCCTCTTCTGATTGCCGAGGCTTTGTAGAAAAAAAGAAGTAGCTGATTCAAGAATAAAGGTTCACGGATTCAATCTGAGCCTGCAAGCTCTAAACCAGAAACAATTTTGCCGCGGAAGCAAACGCATGAAACGATGCTCAGTGTTCAGGAACTTGAGGAAAGTTTTGTCTTTGGGGTAACTTTGCTTAGGCGAAACTTTTTTTCCTCCTAAAAGAATATACTTTTAAAATGAATCAATCCACAGGAAGCTGTCAAGCACTTCGGAAGCTGCTGGCAATTCGCAAAGACCGCACGCATGTTGTACTTCTTAGCATTGCGGCGATGAACTTGTGCTGGAATGAAAGTCGAAGCATGGGATGTGCGTGGCAGCCGCAATTTTCCAGCATGCGAGACTATAAACACTGTGATTAAAGAATAGCGGCACGTGTGCACAAGGAAGAAAATGCTGTGCCAGCAATTATCGGCCAAGACACAATATTTCCTAAATACGCTCCAGCGCAAAGTATACGGAGCGTGCAAATATATTCCGTTTCCGTGTAGCATTGTCACTGCCACGAAAGAAAGCAGGGCCAACACTAACCTATGATTATACAGTTAAAACCCGATTCAACGAATTTGAGAGAAGCCACGAATTATTTCATTACATCTGGAAAGTCGTAAAATCGAAGAAGGCATTTTTCCGCCCTTCGAAATCCGAAATGGTAACATAGCGGCACCCAAAAGCTATACCGCGGCATGATATTTGCCGACGACAACAAGCAGCCGATATCGCTTGTGCGTGAAAGCGCCAACTGGTAAGACGAATTCGAAGTCAAGGTGGGAAGCGTCGCCGACTGCCGAGTCCTTTGTTCTGCGCAGCAGCGCGACTTGCAGCCCCGTCAAAACAAAAAGAGAACTATAACATAAGCGCCCAGATGTTGCTATTGGTACGCTGCCAACAAGCTGCGAAATATCGCGGGCAAAATAAGTGAGAAATCACCTTTCTTTTACTCAAATATCCCCGGAAAACTTCGTTAAATCGGGTTCAGTGGTCATTTGTTTCGTTATTTCGGATTATTAAGAACATCAAACCCATGGGCCTTTGCCAGGGGGATCAAAATTTGTTCGTTAGATCGAGAACTTCGTAAAATCGGGTGTCGTTAGATCGAGTTTTTAATGTACAACAAACAAAGTACAACAAAGAACAAGCTGGATCTTCTTCCAATGGCCACGTCGAAGGTATTGACTGCACAGCTTGCAGATTGTGTGTGGAAAAGAAAAATGTCTATTTACTTTTTCTGTTCTCTGCATTGCAAGTATAGCAGAGCCCACTTATAACGCTCACAGTTACAACGAATGCTTGCTTATTACGAACGAGGGCGGTGCTACCGTCAAAAAATCGTTAGAGCAATGGGACTGCGTCTAAGATACAACGAATAACCCTGGCGGTGTAACTCGGTCAGAACGAACGAGGAGGCACCTTAAGCGAGGCCACACAAATGTGTGGCCTCACTTAAGGTGCCTCACAAGCTTCCGGTAAGCGCACAGATAGAAGAGCGTCTCAGGGTGCCCGTGACACTCTCCTCCGAAACGTACGCGGTGACCCAAAAACGCTGTAAGAATAGGCCAGACACAGCCGACAAAATGGAACAGTTTTTCTATATGCTGCCGTCGGAAGCGCGTATATTGAATGGCGACACCTGCTCTGGTGAAGGCCACGGTAAGCTGTTACGTTAACATCCTAATTTGCATGAGGAAGAATGACAGCCACCGGCAACGGCCCTTTATCATCGACAAGTCTTGTGCACTGCGATGCTTTAGGAGCTGCCTTTTGGAACTCTACAGGCAGAACACAGATTTTAGATAACTCGTGACTTTAAGTTTTCATGCGAAAGCGTGCAGCCAAGCATAAAGTTCAATGGCGTGATGGGTATTGCCCACGATTTGCTCGCAGAGTGACTTGTTGAGCTTGACCATGGCATAGCGAAAAGAATAGGAGCTCCAACTCGCCCGTCATAACGCTGAAACGCACCACGTATTGCCTTCTCTTGCCCTTGTGACAACTTTCTTCTCGTCACCAAGTGCAAGACCCAGTAAGTGAGTATGGTTGTCATCCACGCGCTCCTTATTCCTTATTCCTTATGTCCTATCATCTGTGCATCATCCAGCTCATGCTGATTGCAATGCATACAAAAGATTGTGATGTTCCGGTTCGGATATCTTTGTCCGCTGTTATTAAAATGATTAAGGCCATCTGGACGAAATTTACAGCGGAGTGTATCAAGAGTTGCTTCCGTCAAGGATGCTTTTGGGGCAATTAACTACTCAGAATACTATTGAACATGACTTAGCCTGAGATGGCTTCGTTGGTGCGGATCGCGATGGGGACATCGCAAAGTCATACACTGACGAAGCCATTGTACGCGAAGATGACTGCTGCTCGACTGCAAAGAATCTGATGACTATGACGAGGAGGCCAATCTGCCACTGGCTGCCGTAAATGCTTTCGCCACGATTAGTTATATTCTGTTCTTAAAGCAGCCTAATTGTCGGCACTTACGGCCTCGGCGAGGCACACAAGTATGACCGCTCTTTTAAGACGTGAAAAGCGTTGTGTTCCGACGCGCATAACGAATCATTCAACGCCAGTTTCGTTGGAATTCGTGTTTCTGGCTGTAAAATGACAAGTGCACTTACTATGAACCTCGGATACAACGAACGCCGTCCGCGCGACCGTCACGTTCTCTTTAAGTGCGCTCTTCTGTATTCAGCGCATTGATTCGTCTTCTCTAGAATTGGGAATAAAATGAACATTTATTTCCCGTGAGCAGTCTTTGCGATGTTTACTCATCAGAAGCAGAAAATATGCAGAAAACGAGTTGCACTTCATAATCTTATCATTTTTAAGAATGAGAGGTATCATCGTTACGTCAGTCTTAGTTGGATAACTAATTGTGTGGCGAATCATGGCGCGAGATATACTGTAGCAGACATTTTCGCTTTCTCAGTGCCATTATACTATAGTTACACAGGGCATGCATTGAATTTGTGCTCTAGAAACCTACAGTAATGAATTTCCTGCATTCTCTGCAAGCGTCACAGATTACTGAGCTTTAACCGTCAACTCAACGTTAATACTTTCTCGCGATGGACCTGTCCTCAAGCTGAATTTCTAAAGCAAACAAACTGAAGTGGATTCTAGCTTTTGCAGAGAGAAAATAGCTCGGATACAGCACCGGAGAACATAAAGCTGAGAACAGCTATCTTCCACCAAAAAAGGCGCGAGTCGTCAGCAGCTGAGGTAAATTTCCACCGCCGGTTCGCCGCACAGCTTCTCACTCTGTCAACGTTCTTCCCCTTTTGGCGTTAGTCCGGAGTGCAATCTCCGAGGCAGACACGAAAAAAAGTGCTGCGACTGCGGCGACGCTCATTTAAGTCCTCAATGCACAAAGCTGGGGAGGGAGAGACTTCGCCGGTGCGATACATTAACGCCGGCGTCATATTTCCAGGCTAACCAGGCTGCTCCTCGCGCAACCCACCGGCAGCATTGCAATAAAACACGAGCAGATCGGCAAGAAGCCCGAGGAATGGAAAGGGTTTTCGGAGCGAAAGGGAACAGGGAATGCAGAAAAAGGAGAGCGACATCTCGGATATGCAAGCTTCCGGCCTCCGAGCGGACTCGAGCGCGTGCGCGCGTAGGGCGACTTGACGAATGGAGCGTGCGCCCACAAGTCCGCCGGCCCATCTGTCTTCGGCGCCAGCCGCCAGGCGTGCTCGCCTTAGCGGGGCTCCGCGGGGCACGGTGGCAGCGCTGCGCAGCGCTTGCGAACGCACGTAAGCACAGACGCACAAACGCTCCTGGAAAGTACGCACGCCCGAGGAAACGAACGCCACATCACTCGCCTCCCCGCCCTTCACCCTGCCTTCTCTCTGCTGCTCCGAAGAAGGTCGGTGACGCGCAACCCGGTCGCCCCCCCCCCCCCCTTCCGCTCTACCCTCGCTTCCCCGCCTTCTCTCAACAGCCTCCGCTGCTCTGTTACCCCGTCTCCAAGCCCTTCCCTACTCCCTGACAAATTGAATGGCTTCTCCGCAAAAGTAGCTCGCGTGCAGAGAAGCCTTCCTAGCGCCCCACCGTCGCCGTCTCTGCTGCTCCCGTGGACCTCGACGCGCGACCGCCTCTGCTGCCACTAGTGCTTGTGTGCCTGCTCGTGTGTGCGTGTGTATGTGCACGCGCCAGCGCGCGCTGGCGACCACCAGCTTGCTGGGGCTCGCCGGCGAAGCTCGGGGCACAGCGCGCGTTCCGCTCTGGCGGGGTTACAACCCTCCCGCTTTTCCGCCTGCCTCCTCCCCCCCCCCCCTCCTCTTCTTCGTTGCCCTTGCGCCCGCCATTGCGCGACAACCCGTCCCCCTCTCTACCACCGACCCGCGACTCTAACACTCGTAGCTGCTCCCTCCTGCCAGTGCTTCAACGACCTGCCGACCAGAGCACGCCGAGCTCTCACACACGCACATACGCTGGCGCTCTTCGCCAACGAGAGAAGCCCTGTTGCGGCCCGCGTCGGCGGCGGCGGTTCGCCCCCGCCGCCGCTGCCAGACAGGATCGGGGCCCCCGATATTGCGAAAATTCCACTCCGCCTCTCTTCACGGCAGCACGTTTCTTCCGAGCACCGCTCGCCCCTGAGTGCTGCTTACTCATTTTCTTTGTCGTTTTCTTTTTATTCACTTCTCTCTCTCTCTCCCTTTATTGCTGGGACTATTTAGCGTCGTTTTGGTTCCCCCGTAGCTGTTCTTCATTTATTTTCTGCCCGTGCACTAAGTGCGTCGCTGAAGATATATTTATTCTCCCGTCAATACTTCTCTCTTGCCGTCTAGCTTCTTTGTTGCTCGGCGCGCCCAGGCAGCAACATGTTGCACTCGAGCTTCGGTGGCTCCGTTGCTGCTTGTGATGTGATTTAGAGGTACGCGTGTACACTGTACAGAGGCAGCGTTCACTTTCCTCCCATTACTATTAGTCTTTCGTTTTTTGCCCGCGCTACACTACTCGAGCAACGCTCCATGCTGCTGGAGTTTTTAGTCTCGTTTTTACATTTACCACTTCACCTCATTCTTTCCTCGAAACGCAATTTTCATCACAAGCGGATATGCTGGAGCGAAGCGACGTCTATGCTATTACTTTTTTTTTTAGGTTTCTCAGCCTCTTCGGGCGAAACCTCTTAAAAGCTTTGGCGGAAAGTTTCGCCCTCACTTCGCAGGCTACGCACGTATTTTAAAGAGCATCGCACGTAAGTGCCCTGTCTGAGAGTGGCGGGGTAGATATTACTACGAGGTAAAGTAGTGCGAGAGTTGCAATTCAGGAGAAAGTTAAGTCTAAGGGCACCACGCACGAGATTGGACCAATGCGTGAAGTTCGCTGGCTGTTCGCCTTTCCTTTGTCCGGAATATACGCTTTACGTAGCCAGTCAAGCATATATGTTTCCTTCCAAAGTGATTCTTCGCGATCTTTTAATCATTCCTACACCAAAAATAATCTTCGGGGTTAGTCACCAGCTTGTGTTAAGTTTACTAAAACGTAAGTCTCAAATTTGGTTAGGATACGCCAAGCATCTGTTGACAGTGAAAGCATCGGCTTTATCAGCACAGGAAGTACCACGAAAGTATCAAAAATGAAAATACATTTTTGACGACGCAAGTGAGAGAGGCGCTGCAACCATGTGAGAAAGATTACGAGTTCTGTGAGCTTCGGCACAACAGGGCGTGATTTCTTTCGCTGAACTAGTAAGATTCAAAATAACAGGTATTCTCTCACTTCCACTAATTGTAGTTAGATAGGCTCAAAGCGGAAGTGCCTGCATTCTCGCGTAAACAGTGAGCTGCGCGAGGTATGCGTAGACGCAAATGAGATTGAAGATACTCTTCATAGCCACCAAGCCTCCGCATACTGCAGAACAAGCCTTCAGAGGTCTTCTATTCGTTTGCGCCGCGAGTGAAATCGCGTGTCACTTGAAAGTCGACAAACGCTATCAGCGCGGCTATTCTGAGGGCGTGCGTTTTCGCGCCAAGAAAAATAAAACCGCTTTACTCGCATAACAACACGATGGAATCGGCTTTCCACCTTCACTAAGGCGCGTACTGCAGAATGCATGACCGACAGCGACTATAGAAGAAAATATAAGAAGCAAAACGCAAAACTTTTAAACTTCTTTTTTTTCCCCCCTTCAACTTCAGTTCAGGATGGAAGCGAAGAAGACATCCTCTTTGCGCTCCTTTCCAAAGCGTCACCGCCGCCGCCGTCACCGCCGCTTCTAAGAACTCGGGCGCCGACAGCAAAGTAAGCGAACACTTTGTATTCTTCCGACTCTCGTAAGGGGCCCACGGAGTCCATGCCATCAAGATGCAAATACCGGGGCCAGCCCTCACATTCATAAGGCGGCCAGAGCAGCAGGTTCCTGTTACTCGTTGCGGTGCTCTTAAGAAATACCCCCTAACAACCTCTCTTCCCCCCTTCTAACATCCACTCTCACCGACTTTTCTTGTGAAGAGCCCCAGCGACCGGACTGGGGCCGCCGGCTCTCTAAAAGACTGAATATGGTCGAACGCAAAATAGAAAATAAAAATAAATATAAATAGGGAGCTCGACTCTGGCAGAGAGGTCGCGATGGAGAGGCGAAGGGCAGTGCAGCAGTGGACAGACTGTGTTCCAGACGCGCCTTACTGCGTCCTCTCCTGACATTAAGGCAACGCGCTTTCGTATTTGCATATAATCTCTGCTTGGACGACGGGAGGCTAAACAAGAGAGCCCCCCCCCCCCCCCCCCCCCCCCCCCGTGCCGCAAGACTGCTCGGGGGCTTGCTGGAACTGCTGACTCGCGAGCGACTGCAGCCGAGTTTGAGGGCGAGGCGGCAGCTGCATTAAGGTAATTAAGAAGTTGCACGTCGAGCTGCAACTATGTGAAAGATCGCCACTCCTCGGGAACCCTACTTAAGGCCATAGTTTCTGGGGAGGCTTTTCGCGCCAAAATAAATAAACAAACAAAGCAGAACGGAAGCAGAGACTGACGAAATAGCAGAAAAAGAAACGCAAGAAGTTCAAAGGGAACCGCTTTTTAATCCTTACTCAGAGTTCAAGATTACGAAACAAAAAATGTATAGACGCTATGTGGGCAAAGCGTAGGCGCAAGAACATGGAATGTCCACAGGTCGGGATAAAGCACCGTCCGAACAACACGTTCACCTAATTAAAAGGCTCCCTTTTCATGCTTTACTAAGATACACAAGATTTCGAGTGACTGAGAACATGCGTCACTTTCCGCAACCTTCGGTAATTGTTGAGCTGGAAAATATAAATTTAAGCTTTTAATTTGAGATATTTAACTTGAATCGTAGACGCTTCGTACGTACACTGCATTACAGTGCACAAGCTTGGCGAACAGCGCATCGAAATTAATAGAGAGAAGGAAAGCAGGACTTGGAGCGAAGCAACAATTCGCACCACTTCATGAACGTAGATTCATCGCTTCTTGCACGTGGCTTCAAGTGCATGGCGAGCAGTTTGTTCGCAGTGCGAACAGCGAACACTGTCTGACGAGTGCATATGAAGTTTTGATCTGTTTGTTTTGTTGCATTTTGTCATAAGGGCTGAACCGTGAAAACAATACGCTTTGTCTATAATCAAGTAACAAGAATTTAGGCGCAAAAAACGTCATTTCGTCCTCTTCCTTCCTATCAAGTTCCAAGAAATAATGGCTGTTAACGAGACTTCACCTCATTTTGGCATATCGAAGACGCCAAGGCAGACAGGCAGGGCTTGCTTACCTGGAAAGAGATAAAGCAAAACGAAGTATGGAATATCTGAGCCATCACTGACGAGACACTACAACATTCGCTCTCTAGCCATCTAAGTGGACAAATGTTGGTACGTTCGCAACATTATTGAAAAGTAATGCACCACCTGCGGCCGATTAATCTTGAAAGTTTTCAGCATGCATTTATATATCGGGCTAAAGTGCAAAGTCAACATGCTGCATTATCATCTCAGTCTAGCATGATAAGGCAGGAGCTTGTCTCCGAATATGAGATCTTCTGCCGCATAACCTACCTCTTACTGCATAATAAAAGGAAATGAAGAAAGAATTGATTTGTTGATCTAGTCAAAGGCAGTCAAGTAGAATAACGCCTCTCAGGAAGTGTACCATTCTGTTTCCATGCTTAAGAGGTCGCCTCCAAAACCGGAGCCCTTTAGTTACGGACCCAGCAATGAGCGCGTCAAGGTACTCGACACTAGTTAAAACCAGAATTGCATGAACGCGTTACGAATAGCTAATGTATGCATTACGAGCAACATGTCCTCCCCAAATTTGAGTCTACTCTCATCCAACCGGAAAACTGGTTCCTTAAAACTTCTCTAGTCCATAGTGCATTCTGTTTGCTGCCTTTCAAATGGTATCCATATCTCGCTTTCAGAACCACCCGCAACTAGGAGCCATTACAATCTTATTATCCAACCATTTTTTGCAAGTACTAACACCTTCGAATACATCTTGCCTCGTACAGTGGGTAGCTGGAACTCTTTACAAGGCAACACACATTCATTATCACTTTGTGATTTCGTGTCTCCAATTGAATCTTTTTGACATGCGGAGGTGTTGTGTTCATATTTTATTGTTGCCATGTGCTCTTGGTGCGTGTAACTGTGTATTATAATATGTTGTATGTAACCCACTCCTGCTTAGCCCCTGCATGGGGTTGCAGTATTTTCAAATTAATAGATTACATGTTCTTCTAATTTTGTAATTAATCAATTACTTTTAATGGTGAGGCTAAGAGTAATTCAGTCACCTTTTCCCGTCACTTATTACTAAAAATCAGTAGCTTTTTTTTTTCAAAAACAAGTTGTAACCAACGGTACAGCTTTGAGAACTTGAACTGACAGCAAACACCCAGGCTTGCGGGGATGCTTCCTTCGTGACAGAGATGAAACCGGCTGCAGGCACATATCGCGCGTGGCCATGTCCGGGCCAAAACCAGGTCACCGCCGCCTTCTACGGCAATTCTTGCCCCGAGAGATATCACCTGGCCGCTCTGTACGGGCTCCCCATCCTGTCAGATTGTGGCCAACTTACCTCCCACTACACCCAACTCGGAGGCTTCTAAACAAAGCATGGAGCAACAATGAAACCCGGTACTTCACAAAGGACTTCGACGCTAGGATCGAGCACTGTGCAACTAAGGGTTGGTGCTAAAGGTGTTCATACGTTACAATACCACCCTTCCCTCCAGCGCATACATTGGGTGTGCATACAAGGTAACTGCTGATCTCGACAACTTCGAATAACAAGTCTTTTGGAAACCAAAATACAACAAAATATCAGGGAAGCTGCAGTAGTTTATTGTAGTTTGAGTAAATGTTTTTTACGACAGAAAAGTTAGAAGGAAATTGATGCAATAGTAATCGATTACTTTCCCTTCTTTTTCTCCCTCTAAGCAAACATCGCGAATCCTGAGCTGCCCGCAAATCTTTTTTATGAATTGTATTATTTTGCCACCCAAAAAAGTTAAGATATCAATATGAAGATGCCTACCTAACTACGGCAAGAAAGAGTGATTTTTGTACAGTGCGCAGCATTTCATTTTATTTTCTTTTTACGCCTGCAATGATGGTCAACTTCACCGAGTTTTGAATAGCCTACGTGGAGGTTTCCAGTTTTCTTTTTCCACTTTACGTGTCGCGACCACGAACTTTCATTCTCGAATTGGCCGCGGCGTTCGGAAATGACGACTCGGAAAGGCCGTAAGAAAACACAGGTGCGCAGCGCATCTGTGTTGTCCCTCTGTTGGTCCATGTCTTCGTATTAGTGCGCTGTCATGATTTCAAACATGCTCAGAAATTCGTATTGAGTAACATTGATGAAATAGATAGCCCCACTTGACATGTATCTGAAGAAAGTTGTCAGTTGACAATGGCTCACGAATGTGTCGCATAGCTACCCTTTTATCGATCACCATAAGGGGGGGGGGGGGGGGGGGGGGGGTAGCCTGTGGCTCCTATTTTTCTCGTTGACAGAATAAAGTTAAATTTTGTGATCTGCATATCTTCAAAACGAAAACCACTTCATATCGCTCATTCAAACACGCCGGCGCATAAACTATATGAAAACATTCTAAGTTTACAAAACAGCCGGCCCATTATACTGCGTGGCTCACGTGTGATGATTGGCGCGCATGTTAATACTTTTCGTTGAAACGCACATTTCAGCCTGTTGCAAATACGCGCTGTCTCTCAGCACAGACAATCAAAACAAGCGGACACCGAAAATAGCTATGCTAACCAATCTAAACATGTGAAACCATGACTAAATGTGAACTTCACTTCCAATGAAACAACAAGCGTCACGAAAGCCGTCTTTGCTACATTCTGTGCCCATGAAAAGATCGATCGTTGATTGCGCGCGGCGCAATACAAAATAGATAAAAAAAAAGGCCGGGTTATAGAACAGCTTTTAATAGCAGCCCGCGCATCGCTGAAAACACGCTCGGCCCTGGCAGCGGCGGCATTCGACCCAGTAAGTGAGGAAGCATGTAGTGGCCGCTCTTCACGGGGCCGAGAGACACGTAGGACGCATTCCGGACCACTGAAAGCCGTATATTGACTCGCAGTGAAAAGGACCGCGTCGTACGCACAACATTTGAGCAATTCAGTGAATGCCTCGCGTGTGCGCCTTCCCCCCCCCCCCCCCCCCACCCTCATTCACTGGCTTATTTTCTGTAACGTTTCTGGGCTAAAGAGTTCAACGAACGATAGTGCGCACCCTGACTGCACCGAACATATCAACGCGCTTTGTGGGGCAATGAAATGTTAGGGTAGTTTTTCTGGTTGCCTTGACTCAAGTTTATCAGCGCTACCGTTACCCCAAGCGAGTATGGTTCATGTATTTGTTCTGATTTTGGGAAGGTACTAAAGGTCCATGAAAATAAGCTCATCAAAAGTATTGACTTCCTAACTGCAACTTGGAGCTTTTATAGGCCAATAGTCGCAGTTGAGACGAACACAAAGAGATAGAAGAAAGAGCACAGACACGTGCTAAACTTCTTTCGCTTGTGTCGAAAAAAATAGCCACGATTTCAACAAATTTCTCAAAAGCGTGTGTTTGGATCTTGCCTTCATGATTCAGTTCATATATCCGCAAAATAACCTTTCTTTGTTTAAAGCACGAGCACGTGGCGTTTTGCTCCTTTTGCTTTTAACGTGATCGCGTTTAGGGTCCCGTGTCGCAAAGAAGCCGGTAAAAGTAAATAATTAATAAAATTGATCTGAAAAGAAATGTTAACTCGGGCTTGGGTGGTAATAGAATCCACCAGCTTCGCATTGCGAGGCGGACGCACTGCACATAGGCCACGAAGGCTCGTTGGTACAAGCTGAATAAAGGTGGACCTAGAGAATCCATTGTGTTTTTAACTTAGTGAAGTGTCTTAGAGGCATGTAATGATGCGCTCATGAATAATTACGAGCATGCTAATTAGGAACTAGGTAAGTGAGTAAGCGATAAGAACGGGACTGGATAATGCTATCACGTTCAGCTCTTAAAGGCGAAGCTTGAGTGTCCCCCAGTTTTTTTTTTTTTACATGTAGCGCACCTAATAGCAGCCATCAGGAGGCTGTCATTAAAATGTTTAACGCAGCTTACTTCGTGATAAATACAGTCGCCCTCGACAATTGTGAAGTGATTTTGTGTAGCCGTAGCCTTTCATGAAGAAATCCTTGTCCAAGAATTACAAAGCTATGAAATAGTCGATTCTGCTTAATTTATCACAACGATACTTGCTCCCTCATTTGGTATGGTTATATCCGCTTCTGTAGAACTTTTCCAGGTATGCATAGTGTACCGCTAGAATGTGCCTGACTCTCTGGAATACACTGCTTAGGCCAGCCAGCTGCCTTTATCTACATGCCTCTTCTTCTTCGTCTTCTTCCATCTCCTCCTCCTGATAGAGTATTTAAAAATAATTTTGATAATTCTTTGGCTTCTTAATATGCATGATAATCCACATTATACAAAAAAAGAAGAAAGATTTGAGTGCGAATCGGATAACTATTATTCAGCAGCTCTCAACCCTACAGGATTTACCATGTGTTGGATTAGGCCAACTAATTTGTATCTTGCACTTTCCACAATCTATTCCGTTGTGCTGTAACCTCTGTACCGCGTATCAGTTCTAGTGTCAATGGGCGTAACAGTGATCGGCCGACCGATAAAAGTGATCATTGTATAAAAATTATGCCGAGAATTTCGGAATTCACTTGAAATATTGTTAGTATGGAAGTTTATAGAAGTTTGCACTTTGCCAAGGGTGTTTATTAACGTAGAGTAACTTCCGTATTGACTTTCAAATGAACAGTAGCTAACACTCTACGCGTCGCACTGGATGGCCGGATGCAACACACCCTGTCTAGAATGACGCTTGCACCGGCACATGCTGGTTACGCATAAAATTATTGCACCAGCATCGGGATACTCCTGCGCCACGAAGTTTTGCACGAAGTAGCTTGAAGTTCGGTGGAAGAGCCCACACTATAACATCAAAATAAGGTACTTTACGCAAAGGTACAGTCAAGACCTTAGTGGGCGCATCCTTCTACACTCCTCCCAGATTTCAGACGTGCGCATGCAGTTGCAAACGAAAACGCAGACTAGAGCCCACCTCGTCCACGGCGCAGCGCGGTTTCCACAAATGTGCTCGGCAAAAACCCAAGTGTCACAGTTTCAGCTGCATCCCACACCAATGTTTCCCCTCAGTTAAGCTCTGCCCTTCGTTAAGCTTCTGTACGTCCATCGAAAAGGCCCGGATGTTTGCGTACCGTATGAAAAGAGGAGACAGAAATGAGGACAGAAAAGCGACGAGTATACCCGCCTTCCGTGAGCCCAGCCGTCGCAAGTGCCGGTCCCAAGCCATCAGGCTAGCCAGCTAGCCAGTCAGCGAGACAGCGAGCCGGGCGGTCTCGGCTTCGGACGCGGGGATCGTTGAAAGGCGGGCGTCTCTTTCTCCCCCCCGTCTCCAGCTTTAATTAGCCGATCCACCCGCCTCGCTGGCGGGATTAATGTTTTAATTAACGGGCCGCTTCTCTCCTTGCTGCCCTTGCCACCCGCACACAGCAGGACTCCCCAGCGCACCGGGTCCCTCCGTCAAGAGCTCCGTCGCGCGCCGTTGCCGCACCGCTTCGTTCCCTGCCCGTCGCCTCGCCATCGTCACCGTTCTTCTTGTCTTTGCCGGCAGGCATTCACCGATCGTCGCCTCGGAGGAACGTGCTTGCGAAAACGCCACGCAAGGGTTTTCCACTGCCTCGCACCTCTCCACGTATTCGTCGGCTTTGTTGGAACGGCTGGGATGGTATAGCAACGATGACGCTGACGTGTAAGAGACTAGGCGTGAGTATAACCGGATAAAAAAAAGTAAAAGAGACACGAGAGGAGAGAGCCGTGATCGCGAACGTGTGGACACAATTGTCAGCTCCCACCCGTGACTGCTTGGCTCTTTATCGCTCCGCGCCTACAAACAGTGGCGTTCGCTTTCAGTCAAGTATAGCGCGCACTCGAATGCCACGCACGTGCTGCGGCAGTTTTCGTTATCGGTTTTCGGAAACGTCGCCTGTTTTCTGTTTGCGGACGGAGCGTTCCAACGGGGTGCGTAATTGAAACGGGAGCCGCGTTTTAAGCCGCGGTTCAGACCGCGTTGGCAACAGATGCACTACCCTGTGCGAGTCGTAAAAGCGGAACACCTTTATTCTACTATTGGCTAATGTGATCGCTGACGTTGCGTTTCGTTGCAGTAACGTCAGCCGCAGGTTGCATTCGCCGCACATAGAGTCCGAACACAATATGCCCCATTTGCATAATTTTTTTTTAATGCTAACTCAGTGAGCATAGAGCGAGCGTCGTACCTTACTTATTTCAACAAAAGCAAACTCTTCGCGCTTATTTTTGGGCTTCTCAACATTCACCTAGACTCAAAAAGAGTCGTATTTCATGAGGTCTCATTTTGTAATTAATTATTTAGCAGCCGCTGGCTATTAAATACTGCCAAAAGAATGAACTGGTAAAAAAATCCTTGAGAGTTGGAACGCCTTCTATAAGGTCATCAAAACGAAGAAAAAATATGGCCTGAACGCGGCTTTTGGCATGCAGAAAACTCAATCACGTGCGATGACAGCGTAAGGTCGCATGACCCCGCGGTGCTGCGTACTATACCCGCCCGCCGGGGAAAATGTACGCCAGGACAAGCGCACGTATACTTCAGCAGCAAGGAACCGGGGTTAGTCTGTAGGAAAGCATTATCAAGAGCGGAGGCAAACAGTCAAAGACAGTCTGTCTTAATGAAATGAAGAAGCTTAAAGAGTTCGTGAGTGACCATCCTAGTGCAATCTTCTACGTCAGCCTGTTTAGGATCACCTCCACATTTGTGACACCATTGGATGCAGTGCACGCCCCCACAAATACAAAGGGAATAGTCATGATCGCAAAGATAAATGCAAAAGATGCGGCATCCCCGAGAAGCATTTGCTCTCTGCATGACTGCGTTTATTGATATGCGCAAAAACCCAAGCAGTAACGGAGACCACGGTTCCATTGCAGCCTCGCTACTTTTAATGTAAGCGCGAACACCGATGGTGCCTTTTTTGCGCCTCGCACAAATCAACTGCGTCTCAACACGCGCCCAGAAGGGAGGCCGTTCGCGACAGTCCCCCGCCGATGAGGCGCAATCTCGTGCTCATACTCTCTCGACCTCCGCCGCTATATACATCAGCAGCGCGTCCACTTCCACGGCTCTGTACGTAGGCACGCGTCGCGTCAAGGCGCCGGCAGCTCGAAGCGGCGAGTCGCGAGCTATAGAACCGAGCGGCGAGGTAAGGCAGAGGGCGCGGAAGGAGGGGAGGCGTGATGCAGAACGGTGGCCGCTTGATGGATGCCTTCCGTACTGTGTATTCCTCGGGGCTCCCTGATCACCCGGGACACCCCGGGGGACACTAGCGCGCGCGCGCTCTAGCCAGCGGCCGGCGGCGACGATCGAGCCGCCTAACATTGGCGAGTGACCGCCACCGCTGCTTCTCCTCTTCTCCGGCGGCGGCGTCTTTCGAGATGCATTAGGATAATAAAGGCCGCAACCAGCCACCCCCACCCACCGGACTCCGGGCCCGCTTCGAGCGGACCGCGGCGCCTTCTTTCGGGCCGCTTGGATGATTCGTGGCCCCGAGTGCCTGCCGCGCTTCTTCCTCTCTTTTCTTGTTTGCTGCGTTTCACCGTGCATCCCCCCCCCCCCCCCCCCTTCCGATCCTCTTCTGCTTCACTTGCGCAACAACGTGCACGTCTCATCGGCCCTCTTTATGTATGGAGTTCCGGACCAGCGCGCCCGCCCTCTCACGGGCGTTCTTGCATGTAGCGCCCGCACAGAAGTGGCGCTGGCCGCATAATTTTCTGCTCTTTTGTCGCCCGCCTTGCTGTTCCTGGGCCCTCTTCGTATTACTTGGTGTCGATATACCCTTTTGCTCTTTCTCTTGCCTTGGCCCTAACGTTATACGTCTTAAGCAAGAACGAATACATCTTTCTGATTTACTTTATCGGGTCCAGCATGCAATCTGTCTCTCTCTCAAGCGTCGGAAACCGGATACAGGGCGCCTGTATGTGTTGCCGTGAAAAGGCTCGGTACTGAAAGGGGCTCCGGGGGTCTACACTGTGACACAGTCATAACGCAAGTGGGCCGCATATTAGACGTGATGCGTGAATGGGCACCGCCCATTCTGCAGCGATCATTCGACAGCAGTACGGCGCTTATTCAAAACCATGCTTCACGGCGTTCCAAAGTTAGATATTCAAGCGAAGAAATTCGCGTCTTGTATATCATTATATAAATGAATTAAACAACTGGCTGGCTACAATATGCAGTCTGCATTAATGTTTTGCATGGACCCTGTTGAAATAAGCCCGCTTCCAGCTGTAATGTTTTAGTTTTTACGCATAAAAAACAAAGAACATTTTCTTTGAAATTGTATGCCCAAAATGAGTGCGCTAACGACGATAAAATTAACCATCAGACGGGAAAAGGTCAGGATTTGGAATGGATCGGTTCAACGCGATGACCGCACAATAAAATTTGCGAGTACTTTCAGCAAAGCTGTTCGTAATCACCCGGTGGTTTTTTGGACAGTCTCAGTTCTTTTCATAAATGGCAAGCACACGATGAATATTGATAACAACAATGCATATTAAGAAAACGAACAGTTACTAAAACCATGAAAAACACATGGGGATGTCGTTTCTAATTTTGGGTGTTGATTAATAGGAAATTAGCAGTGTAACCACTTTATGGCTGAAAATATTTTTATAAAAAAGTAGAAGAACATACAACCATTTTCCGTCGGTGAGGCCTCCAGGCTAGTAGAGCACCGACGCGAAATTTGGAGGTCGTGAGTCCGGATCCTGCTGGCGGCAAGTGGCTGTACTTCACTTTTCTATCAATTATTTCCGAGCATAAACTAGCTGCGCAACTAATTTCACGTAGCAATCATAGATATATGTGTTCTGATCGGTCATCTTAGATATCTGATATGCGCTCGTCAATCGTATGCGGTATTTTACGCAGGAATACTTCTTGTTATATGCAATGAATAATTCATTTAATAAACATTATTTTCAGTGGTAAACGCTGAAAGCTGCGATACACAGCGTAGTGCAGGTCTCCAAAATATTCTCGCCCAATTGGTGTTTTCTTTATCGTGCACTGATGTCTCAGTACGTCGTAACTTTCACATTCAGCCTTCGTATAAATGCAGTCGCCGCAGTCAGGATTCGATCCCAAGACCTTGGGCTCTGTTTGGGAGCACCGAAGCCATTGGGACGCGAGTGCATGTACAGAACGCTCAGAACAAATCGGCACAGTAGATGAACTACGAAATGGGCGCCGAATAGCGGTGAAAAAGATAAAAGCAGAGTGCTCTTGGCTATTTCTAAATTAGCGCCAAACTGGACACCCTGCTTAGTGCGCACGTAGACTTCAACACTGTGACGAAAGAGTGGAGTCTAACGTTATCTGTCCAGAGAGTTGGCAGAGCTTCAGCCCACTCGCACCCTCCAATAACGCACGTAGCCTTTGAGCACGAAGTCACATTTGCGGTCTGCGCGCGTTCGAGTCTCTGGGGCCTTGAGACTTTCATGAATGCGTCAAAAGAAAAAAAAAGATCTGTTATCTGCATGAATTGTGCAAATAATGCGGGACAGTGGGATGGGCCGGTTGATTCGGTTTACCTCGAACGAAAGACGAGCTGCGAATTCAAAGGTGGGAAGCCTTCGCTCGCCAACGCACATCGCAATTCGAAACCTTTAACGTGCCCACTTATATTTTGTTTCCACTGTCTAATCATTCAGGTTACCACGAGTGAAGGGCACTAGTGCCTCCCTTTGAAAACCCATCGCATGCGCTGCTGTAAATACGGACGACAGCTACACTGGTCGCAGTTGCTAAAGTTGGAATGCCCAGAGCGGAGTGCTTTGTTCAATCCGGCCATTCGTATTGTGCAAGTATAGTGTCATGCTACAAAGGGTACTGTGCCGCGGTACGGTTGAGACTTCAGGCGATACAACTTAAAACTAGCTGCCCTCGTATTTTTGTTTCATTGTCACATTGAAACGATTTTTCTCGCTGGCAGATATAGTTCACTCGCTGTGAAGCTGGTAACACTCTAAATAAGAAGTAAAAAAGAGAGTAAACTGCCCTCTATTGCACTAGCGCAGCTTATTCGCTTTTTTTTTTACTCCCGAATAGGCGTATCCGCCTTTAGAGTGTAGGCTGCTTCAGCGCTCTTTCATTTTTGTCGCATGCAATTATTCTACGATAAGCTACCTTTATGCTTAAAACGATCCTTATGAGCAGCGACATCTGGATTCCGTTTCCAGCGACACTATCACTTAATATAAGCCGAGCTTGCATACTCTTTGAATGTCGCGCTAAATGACCAGATCTGTGCAGGCGGAAAATAGACGATGAATGAATAAATACTGCCTACGGCGTCTTCATTCATGTTCATCAGCTCTTTCGCTTCGCCTGACCGTGCTAACTGATCAGTAGAGACTGCGAATGCCGCCAACCTTATGAAGACATCCCCGTCTAGATCCGCAGTGAATGCGGGCGGGTTAACTTCGGCGCAGCCTCAGGTGCTGGCGTCCGTACACAGAAAGTTTTCTCGGTGAAAGCAGCGTGCGTTATCGACCACTTTTCATAGCTCTCACTAAATTAACATGGCGGTGAGAAAAACTGCCCGATTACAAGTCCTTGCAACTCGTTTAAAGGCTGATGAACTCATCGACATATCAAATTGAACTTGCTCATACGCCAGCCGGCTAACGCGCTCTCTGTATGTGCACATATACAACACAACGATGCAGTGGCGCTCAAGAAACAAAAACCGGGACGAAGGAGACATAATTCGGGCGTTTTAAGAGCGACGGCGAAAAACTTGACCGTCCATAAAGATACTGGCGCGGCCCAACCGCGACGCTGTATGATCGTGACTGTTCTTTTTAAAATCCTTTTTCTTTTTTTCTCCTTCCTCTTCGCCGCTTCCGCGTCGCCTGCTATGGGACCCCTAAAAAAGGCAAACTGTCACAGCTGGTCTCTTCAAAGACGTCCGTAGAAAGAAGGGGGATAGAAAGGGGTGGTATACGGCCGGTCGTGTGTGTGTGCGTGCACTTAAAACGACGCCCCCTCGCCTACCCATTGGAGCAACGCGAGCGCAGAAACGCCTAGGAGAAAACGAGGCTTATCCTGCCGGTTGGACGGCGCGCAATAAGAAAACGCGAGCTGCGGAGGGGCCAATAAAATTAAACAACACGCCCATAAATATGACGACGGCCCGGGCACCGAGAGCGTTAAATGTCGTACGGGAAGGCAACGCAAGAAATCGAGAAGGATGGAGACGCGAGGCGACGTCGCGTGTGCGGAAAATAGCCGAGAAAAAAAATTAAAAAAAAACAAGAAAGGGTTGTCAAAGGAAACAAAAGGAGTAGCCGAAGGAGTGGAGACGGGAGGGCGGAAGGGGTACCTCATAGCGTAAAATAGAGCACCGAAACATTGCCAAGAAGGAGGTTAAGGAGACGGCGCGGCCAACGGCATAAAAGCCTCATCGTAAGCCATGAAGCGCGCGCGCCCACATCGAAGTCGGCGAATAGAGGACGAAGTGAAAGAAGAAATAAAATAGGGGAGCGCGCACTATCAAGTAGTAAGCAGAGAGACGCAGGCGCGAGCGCGCACGCATGCACATACCTACAGCGGAGAGCCTAAATAGCCGGGCCCCCTTTGAAGCGCTCTCTCCGAGCCATACATCACATTTCAACGACCCACTCGAAACACCAGTGGCGAGCAGGCACTCGAGTAGGAATCAAGATGAGCATGGCAGGCAGAATGGCTTTCTTCACCGCTGCCTGAATTGCGGGGTGAAGGAGGGAAGGATGAGACGGTGTGCGCGAAGTCTTCAGAGGTGGAAGGCGGGAAGAAAGAGAGGGGGGATGGAGGGGGGAGGCGTGGTGGAACAGCGGGCGATTTGGAAGCGGAGGGTCCCACTTTGCCTGCCACCAGAGGCACACCGGACACACCGGGACGGTTGAAAGCGAATTGGCATACACGCCGTAGCGAGCAAAAACGGAGCGCACAGACACAATTCGTTGCCGGTGATCTCAGAGGAGGCATGAGAGAGAGAGAGACACAGAGATTCGCTGACACCGAAGAAGCTGGGTTTTTTTTTTTTTTGCTAAAGAAAAAGAAAAGATGACGGAGGTTGCGGGAACTTGGAGAAGGCATAAAAAAATGGTTGCAAAGAGGTGCGTAGGGGGCTGGGGGGCGGACAGTTTCTCCAAGCAAGCAGTTACCATTTATGATGCTCCTTTCCTTTCACTCTTTCTTATCCACCCCGCTGTTTCTTTGTACGGGTCGAGATTTTGTTTCCTGCGGTCTCTTCGCCTTGTGTATACCAAAAAATAAATGAACGCAGAGCCCGGTAGAACAGAGACGCGCAAATAGAAAGCGGTGCTTTGCCTCGGAATCTGGCGAATATAAATACACTTCATAACTCTCCATCTTCCGACGAACCATCGCAAGGGGCAATAAAGTAGAGAGGAGGTTGCGCACACGACCAGAGAGAAACCGCGGGGATCTAAGTCAGTATGAAAATAAACAAAAACAAAAGATGAAGGTCTCGAAGCCGAGGGCATAGCTGCAGTATCACTGCTAGCGGGAGAAAAAACACTAAGCAAATAACGCACACACGTCGCATATATAAGACGAGGACGGTACGACGACGAGGCAACTGCCGCGCGGCGGGGCCGAGCGAGTGGTCTCGGAAATCCAGCTTAGCTCCAGATGGAATTTTAATGAGCATGTATGCTTCCGAGTATAAATCAGGCGCACGCACGTGCGAGCGTCCCTCGCCCTCGCGAGGCAAGGGCTTGCTTCCTTGCCATTCGGGATGCGACTGCCGCCGTTTGCGCTCCGCTGTATCGTCTTCCTCGTCGTCTTCTTCTTTCGAGTTGCTCGCCCAACCCCCTGGTCGTTTTCCTTCCATCCCCCTGCTTTTTCGCTTCCTTCGAACCCCGGTGCTCTTTAACTTCTCGTTCTCGACGAGTCAAAGCATAAGCCGCGTTGCCGATGCCGGGGGATCCGTAGAAAGACGCACGCGGGGCGGTTTTTCTGCCCGTCTGTGTGTGCATTAAGCATCGGCCGTGAAATAGCATCTGCCGGTCGGGCGGGACGTATGTACGAGCGTGCGTCTGTGTATCTGCGTGTAGCTCTGTGTGTGCGTACACGATGGTGTATTGCGCGATGCTCGGTGGAGCGCGATCTCTTTTGAGACAAACGCGGGCGCGCGCGCGCGCGCCCTGGGGCTGCATTCGTTTGAGTGCGATCGAGTCAGTAGCTGCCGCCGCTGCGCGACTTGGAGGCTCGCAGAGGAGGAGTAGAAAAAAGGGCGCCGTACTCGCAAATAAAACGTGGCACATAAGGTTAAAGCGATGCGAATGGTGCTCACTCGAAGAGAGGGCTAAGGGGCCAGGAGGAAAAGGGAGGAAAGACATGAATCATAGGCGTGGCGGAGGAGAATGTGGCGGATATTTTGCGGAATAGGAGCCGACCGAAAATAGTCGTCGTCTTGCAAGCCGAAGCTGAACTCCACCTGAAACCCAACTATTCAGCCCTTGCTCAATCACGAACATAAACCGAACTCCTTTTCTTGCCCCTCCTCTTCCCAACCGCAGGATATATATAAATGAATCGCTACGAAGACCGGCAGTCCTATAAAATTCAGTGTATACACTAGATTGCTGGCGGTGTCAGCAGTGGCTGGGAATCGCTCTCGGAGAGATCAAAAGGAAGACTCGGTTCGCGAGGCATTCGCGGCGAACGAAACGAGATGCACCCAATCCCTGTAGAAAGTGTATACATTTTTGAAAGATCTAATCGCGTGGAATGAAAGAATGTCTGGTTTGCAGTGTGAAATCATTGGGATCGAAGTCTCAGGTGGTATTCGGAGTTCAGTCGAGTATGGTCCCTCCGGCTTCCGGTAGATTTCCGTTGGCAAGAGAGTCGTAGAAATGCTCATAGTGCAAGGAGGCATGAGATAAACAAAAAAAAACTTAATGCTGAGCATAAGCGTCTGATCATTGCTGCTTAACTCTCGACTGATTTTTGACTAAGTTGAAGTTGTAGTTTCACTTTGTTGAGGAGGAAATTGTCTTTGCGGAATGCAGTTTGACAGTAATATAGTTGTGCGATAAGAAACTTGTATTAGTCTTAGCAGTGAAAGGGTACGCAGGTCTGAATAAGGTGCTTAATGCGGTACGTTAAGTGACAAGCACGTGTACGTGCTTTATAAGTGAACAACGCGAACAGCGTACGCAAATCTGTGGCTTGCACAAGAACAATAAAACTCTGAAGTTGCAGTACTTGGAAATCTCGCTGGCTGTCCTTTAGCAGAGCAAACGCCTGTTACCGAATGAATCCTAAGTTGCAAGTGAAGAAGCAACTTGCAGTCGTGCCCACTCTAACCATGGAATAGACTACTGCAGCAACGCTTTTAATATTGTGATTCTGACTTCCTTCGCTGTCACTGTATTCAGGGCTACCACCTGTTCTTTTAGATCCGCGTGCACTCGGATCCAGTACTTGTTTTTGTTCCTGCCATTGTTCGGTGACTGTACAATGCAAGGTTATAAAAAACTGGTATGCTCTTCGTTTTAAGTCGGCTTTAGCCTCGACTCCTGTAGTGGTCATGCAAAAGGCCGTCGACGTGACAGACGCCAACTACACTGCATTTACGTGTTAAATGAATTCCTGTATTAAAAGCACAGTCCACGCGTTCTTTGGATGCGCAACTAACTGGTAATCTTGATGAAAGTCATAGTTTACACGCTAACACATGCACGGTAATAAAGGCACATAAAATGCATTAGTAGACAAGCTGAAAAAACAAGAAGCACGGGTTCTAAACTGAATCGAATGACAAAAGTTATACACTCACTGCTTTATAAAAACGACGAGTAATGCGTACTTGGGATCTATGGTTACGCGATTGAACTCAAAATATCTGGGTACGATTAAAATGTTTTCTTACTATCAAGTAAACAGCGCTGGGGAGAGAAACGCGAGAGTGAATGAAAGATTCCCTAAAAAGGAATAATGCACACTGAGTAGCCGAACGAGCAAGCTCCTACCAAAAAAAGAAAAAAAGGCGAGAATACAAGAAACGGGAAAGACGCTGGGGAACAGGGAACAAAAATATATAAAAAAGGGAGGTCGGTCTTCACGGGAAAGCGAAGACAGAAGGCAGTTCACGTCATAACACGACATGTTCTGTGATTTTTCCCCGGCTTTATTTCAAAGAGGGTGCGGGAGTGGCGGAGGAAAAAATAAGACCGGAGAGCATGCATAATTCAATTGCGTTCGTCGTGCCGGCCCCCTGAGCAAAGGAAAAGTGGCCGGCGCCTTGCGGGAGGAGAGAGTGCGTCGCGCATAACCAGGTTTTCTCTGGATTCCCCACTATCTCGAGCCTCTTCCCTATCTCCTCTGTCCCTCGACGCCCTACCCCCCCTAGAATCGTCCCTCCATCCGTCCCCACTTCCCCTTCTTCCCTAGGCCTCGTGATCTCGCTTTCCTCGATTTGTCTTCTTGCGCCCACGTGTCCTGCAGCGGTGGCGCGGCGCTTTTATTTCCAGCCGCACTTTACATCATCCCGTCATGTCATAAGAGTCCCCCAAGAAAGCCGCGGCTCAAAAGAAGTTCAGCAGAGAGCAGGAGGCGCTCGGAAAGCTGTAGTGCACCGTCTGCTGTTTAAGCACTCAAGGGTTGTGTCGGCACACATTCGCCAATATTGCAGAGTGCAGAATCGAACAATTTTTTCCGGGTACCACTATCAGCGATCGTGAATTTCGACTGCAGGCAGCGAGGGTTTACATGTGTACCGCCTCTTAAAAAGCATACAACACAAGTAGTTTGTTTCTAGGACACTTAGTGCGGCTTTTGCAGCAACCTTACAATGATGAGCTCATAGGTCTGCGGGTAACAGCTCCTATCTCTTTCAAGATATTTTGAATTCTGACGATACAAACCGAGCCATACTGTATGGTAACGAAGCAAAGGCAATGGGTAGTTTGTCTATGTGTAAAAACACTTATAACTCATATAGTGCGCAATTATAGAGCAAGAGGGAAAATGCCTAGGTCGTCACAGAAAGATGCAAGCATTAACGTCATGACTCAAAAGTCGCAAAAGCAGAAGCTGAAAATGCTGATGATGATGACGGATTTTTATGGCGCAAGGGCATCTATGGCCAAAGAGCGCCGTGACACATGGTATTTTCTTTTTCTAAAGGTGGGGTCCAAGACCCATTCCCCGAGCATTTCACCCTAAATAATCCGAGCACCAGACGAGGGGAAAGCTTGTACCCATTATATCACCGGTGGGTACCCGGCGGCACTGGGGATCGAACCCCGCACCTGCCGCATGCGAGGCGGATGCTCAACCACTTTGCCACCGCTGCGGTGCAGAAGTTGAAAATGCACTGACACGGTTCGAATCGAAGTAGAACAATAAAGCAGCGCCTGACCAAGCGCATACAAAGAAACAACGCGATTTTACTGCATGAAGTTGGCTGCTCGACTCACTAGTATCAGAATGTTATTTGGCAAATGTTCGCCGGCAAAGTTAAACGCATCAGCACCTCAGATCATGCCCAACCTCACCGCGCATCTGCCACAATATCAAACTTGCAATGCCGACTATCTTGCTGTTTCTTGCAACGCTCTCATTACGTTCATCTGTCGCACATCCTACTTGCTTGCTCTGTATAATATATTGAAACAAGCTGTGGCTAACCGGACTCCAATCCGTCTAAGTGCTTAATCATTCTTGTTTCAAAAGAACAAATATTAATGCGAAGGGACTCATACGCTCAGCAAAATTGACCAAGAATCTTGTCGCCTGCGTACGCTCGTAAATGAAAGTAAATCAAATAAACATCGACCCCTGGCAGTCGAACCCGTGGCCGCGCGAACAGATCAGTTTTGCATTCCGCTGCACTATATCACTAGGCTATCACCGCAGCGGGTCCCTCCTCATATTAAACTGCAACACACTGATGATGATGATAAAGAAGATGATGTCTTCAGGCTGAATGGCACATACCCACGGCGGGGGATTGGCCAGGACACTGAGTAGCTGCACACTGCACATCGTCGTCTTCTATATGCGGCACTAACAAATCAGATCAACTTAACCTCGATCAGAGCTTGAGTCCAATATCGCCGCCAAACGGGCCGACGACCCAGCAACGTAAAAGCATTGGCCAACCTGGCTAAAAGCATGCTTTCGCACGTCTACTCGCTTCAAATACGTTAAAACGATACGATTTTTTCTGTTCAGAATTTATGCAAAGGCGGTGGATCCTGTACAAGAAGAAATGATTGGTGTCCGAGTCCAACATCATTTCGGCAGTGTGATGCTGGAGTCGCAAAACGCGGCACGCTGTGCACACAGGCACACTGAGCGAATGAGCGTTTTGTAAAGAATGGTTCTCGTTTTGAACATAAGCCTTCCTGCATTGCACAACCGTGTTCAGGGGGTGCACAATGCGCGACAACTATGCACGCCCGGAAGAAGCCGCTTGGGCAGCAGTGCTGTCTCATCGTAATTGTTGGCAACCTTCACTGGGGCCATCAATCATTTGCGCTCTTCTAGAAAATAACTCCACTCGAAGAAATAAACCATCATCAATGCTTTATCGAATGTGGCATTATTATGGGCCTCACAATCCTTTTTGCCGAGCATACTGACCGCTGGCATCAAAGGCACTGCTACGGAAGCAAAATGAACGCGACATTAGGCGATTAATTGAATGCAGATGACGTAAATAGCTCCGCTCTCATTGTAGCTGCATGCATCCCCAGGGTTTTTAAACTGCTCCTATGTTAGTGCGCATGTATGTGCTAATGTATCGTGCGTTTGCATTGCGCTGGTTCCATACCCGTATTGCGCGTTTGAGCTTGGGTGCGTACGTGCCTCCCGTCTGTACAGACGTATCAGGAGTGACCAGGAATCCGACCTAACCACAAGTTTTTCTTATTCATCTGCACTCTCCCGCATCATCAGTGATCATCCTAGACTGGGTATCGACAAAAAGAAAGTGTCACTAACAGGGCTGATCGTCTCTACGGTCGACGTCAAAAACACGGGGACAAACACAAACAGGGAGAGAGGGAGGTAGGGAGTGACGCCACTCCGCCGGAATTGTAGTCGTGGCGCACTGAAGCGACCCCGGCCGGGCGCTGGAGGAAGCGGGTCGTCATCTTTTCGCCTTTACTCTTGCAGCTCGCTTAAAGTCCCGAAACGGACACAGGCGAAGCAGCGCCGCTGGCTAGAATCGAACCCGCTGCCCGGTCTCTTCTCCCCCAAGAAAAAAACCGCTTCTGAGCGCAGTTCCTTCCCTCTTTCTTCTCCCTTCGGTCCTCCTCTCCAAAGGCGCTCGTAAATGTTTAATAGCGGCGATTCGCGCTTGGTCTTCGGCACGCCGGGGAGACGGCCGCCGTCGCTGGGGCTGTTGCAGCCTTGGCTCGGGCCTTTCCGAATGCATAATAGATGGCGTTCTCTGTACGCGCCCGCGTATACAACATGTACACCACTCGTACGCCAGCCCGTTCTCTCTGACTGCGCCTCGTGTAGCGCGCCTTGGCGTTTCTTTCTTAGTTTGCGTTTTTCTTGCACATTTTGAACGGCGCCCACCGTCGTCTAAGCAGTTCAATTTGGCCGGGTCGCCTTTCCCTGCTGTGGATCTTTTCCGCGTGCTGCATCGCCTTTACGTAGAGGACGGGGACTTGTGCCATGCAGGGCGGTACGGCCTTGTACCGCTGCACTTGAAGATGGTTAGGGGTGCGGTTATTGGGACCAAAGACGGGGAATCATCCTGAGCCGAGAGAGAGATGGTTGAAAAGTTAGAGAAATATATATGGACTGATATAACTAGAGGGATGCGTAGATAAGAGAGGTAGTATAACAATCCATTTCAACTTGTACACACCAAACTAAACCCAGTATTTACGGAAATGGAGGTCTTTGGAACGATTAACAACCTTGGTCAAAGCACGTCACGACTGCGAAACACGCGCACTACAACGAAAGCAAAAGGCGACAAAAGCTTTAGTGATTCAAAAAGCATTGATTGGTTATATCTCCCTAGGTGCAAACGCTGTGGTGGCATCCTTGCACGGATAATCATAATAGTTTTTTTATTTGTATCTACTTCTGTTGGTGAGCGGGGCACTGTAATAGAAATAGTGCGTAGTACCACAAGCGTACTGTTTGTTGTTAGAAAAATTAACCTTCTCGTATTGACCATTCTAAGGCTGTAAATGGGGTCAGAAATGTGGGTATGACGAGAAGAGCATCATAAAATATCCATGTCCGTCTCTTTGATAGGCTTATAAAAATGGATTCAGATAGGAAGCCTTCAACTTGTAATCCTATCAAATTTCTCGCCAAGAAGCTCTTTCAACCGTAGGTCTCGTTAAGTTCATAAGGTACACTTTGTCCTCCGCCTGCTGTTGTCTGCTTCACGTGTGAAGTAACGGATTTTGCCACAACAAACAATCCTTTGCTTATATTTTCAACTGTGCTCCTGGACAACGAGGGGCGATAATTTTGTTCATTGATATGTGACGTAATTTACATAAGTAGTCTTGAGCGGATGAACATGAAATGTGCCCCTTATCCTCTGAAGTAGGCACAGCAGATAGCATAATCAGAAACCTCTTCAGTGGAGAAAAGCCTAGACATTGGTCGTTTTCGGTCACTACTATTATACTAAACTAAACAAAACACAGAAACACACGATTAAACCATTGCTGCTAGATTAAATGAAAAAGTTATCTACTTGCCCGGTTCAGTGCCCTTCGTGACACTCTTTCGTGAAGATCACTCAGTTGGCATCTGCCGACAAAAGGAAGACTGCTCGCCGCCAAGCTTGCTGTTTTTAGCGAAAATGAAATCTACACTACTCAGTTCCGAATGAAATCGAAATCCGAGCTCCAAATTGGCCAACAGTAAGCAGTGTCGAAGTTGTGGAGCATGTATGTTTAGTATTTTATGATTAGTTTTTGCAGTGCCCATTTCACGACATCTCGTTAATGGGAAGAGATCATATCCATAGCTACGCACGAAATAGACTCTCAGCCTACGGGGAAGAAGTGAAGAAGCTGATCTGATATCGTCGTTAAGCAGGAGCATCACTTATTCACCCTTATATGCCCTTGGGTTTATGCGTTGCATAAGGCAGAGGGGGGGGGGGGGGGGAGCAGATCCTTAACATATCACAGAGTGGTGAATAGTATAACACGAGTTAAAGCAGAGTAAGCAAGTGCTAAGAAAATTAAAAGAAAGGTTTATGATATAAGTAGCTGGCGTGATTCAGAGTAGAAATAATGCCGGCACAAGAAGAGGTATAATCGTGTCCATGTTACGTGCGGCGAAGTGTCGTTTTGGAGTTGCGCATCATGTTTCACGCTTAATTTCCCCGTTGCGCATTCGAGTACTCATTGGCGGGAAGAATTACTCTCCATAGTTTTCCGTGAACCAATTCGACTGTCTTGTGAGTGTGTATTTATTGCGTAGCAGGGCGTAGGTTGCGTTGGGGTATAGCGTAGCGGATACGTGACGTTGCCGGCGACCTGTGGCCATATCCTATAGGCTCTTCATTTTCCGATGCTCATTTCGCGTCCATTCGGTTCTCTGTCATTGGCCCGCGGCTTTCAAGCGTTTGTGGCAAGCGACCCGGCCATTGGATGGTTAGCGACCGGACCTTACCATTGGCTGAGATTGGATGCAATATGCAGCCATTGGTGAGGTGCGCGCATCGCTCTATAAATATCAGGTTACCACTGGCTGCCATTGGCTGCGATATGCAGCCAATGGTGAGATTCGGTCGCCAACCATCCAATGGCCGGGTCGCTTGCCACAAATGCTTCAAAGCCGCGGATATATCTGAGTGACCAACTGACATAGGACCGAAAGGACGCGAAATGGACAACCGAAAATGAACAGCATATAGAACAATGCCCCTGGTGGAAAATACGTGCACCTCCATTTGTTCTCTCAGCTTTCGCCATCGGAATGTGCGATGTTTCTTGGACGCACATAATCTGAGATGCTGCTGCTTCCACTCTACAAGAGAGTACGAACGCATGTCGTTCGAACCGAGTATAGACATTTGGCCTTGAGGAGATGGTCCTCTGCGGCCTAAATCGGTTATTCTAGCATCGCGCGCTGCTCTCCACGTAATAGAGTATCCGCCGAGCCGAGCACGGTGAGCGGAGCATGCCGAGCTAGCCAGCTAATGCGTACAAGAGTGCGCAACGCTTCTAGTGACACATAGAAAAGGCTACAAGCATGCTCGTTGATCACGGTGTCGTACAATCGCTCACGAAACATACTTCAAATTATTTATGATCTCGCGAGGTGCCTGTCTTTTGTTGCGAGGTGAAGAGAATATAAGCGGCACGGCAGGAACCCGGTAGGGCATATAGGCAAAGGGAGGTAGACTTGCGGAATTAGAGGATGATGGGAAATTAAAATTTTCGTTCCTGTATTCGTCGATCGCGCAAAGGTGGCACTGTAAAATCGCGCTGCGAAGAACGAACATCACAGCGCGCATTCTATCAATGCCACAAGCGCGACGCCATTGTCACTCTACTAATTCTATTACAAATGATTGTATACGTACAAGCAGGCACTGCGCTTTTTGTCGCCATTGCCTGGTTATAATGGAAAGCATATAAAGGGATTTTCAATTTGGCATTCGGAATGTAGTTGTGATGTGCCGAACAACATTATCTGTGCGTTTTAAAGTGGCAGCTACCGATGAAGGTCGTAAGGTCACATATTTTTCATGAAAACACTTTGACAGTGAATGTATAGCGCACGAGTGCGCAGCTAACCGAGGCGTGTTGACCTGTTCAGGTCGACTCATTTTTAAATTGTCTCTAACTCTGCTTATTTTTCATGCAAAATGCTAGCAGTTTAGATTCTGTCTAATTCCCCCGAATGCAAGTGATGCCGGCAAGGAGTATAGCGCCCTGCCAAATAGCTTCGAAAACGAAATCAATGAGAATGAGCAGTTTTATGTTTCTAGCTTCCAGCTGGCATTAACGTCGTTGTAAAGCTGTATGCTAATCCAATTCATTGAATTTTCAAGGAATTTCATGCTTTATGGTGACTACAGATTTGCGCCTATCAAAGATGTGATGTACAGCTTTTCAAAAAAGAGCTCTTCGAATTGTTGCACAAAGTATTCAACATGAATATTCTGATGAATTATTTGCAGTTCTCGCTATCCTAAATATATATGGCCTAGCCACTTATAATATTTCTTCCTTAATTTATCAGATCATAAAAAGCATTAAACTTAGCAACCGTATGTCTTCGTCACTCGACACGCAACAGGTCAACCATATGACATCTGCTGCTGCTTCTTGTAATACGCACTAATTATAGCCAAAAAAACATTGAAGTTTATGGGCACTCGCTCATAGAATAGTCTTGGTTATAACTTCAAACTTTCCCTTTTGCTTCAGCCTTTCAAAAATAATTATATAGTTTTCTACTCAAATCTCTCTAGTGTATATTTTTAGTGCTCTAGTTTGTTTTTAGTAGCGACACGCGTTCACTTAATGTTTTGAGAAGTTTTTATGGACTAATACTCTAGGGTGTTTATTGCTTGATGGTTACGTTATTTATTGCTGTCGTCTGCATGAAATGTGGTAGTTTACATTTGTGTGGACCATTAAACAAATTTCTTTGGCTTCCTGAAATTGTGTCATGCATTTTGTATGCTCTATGGTAAATAAGCAAACTTTCAAAATTTCAAAAAAAAGGAATCACGTGAGCAACATTATTCACACTGAATATAACAACATTAGCGTGCGAAATAACATCCTTCGTTAGACAGGTTAGAGATGCGAAACCGAATAAGAGATCAAGATGGAAGAAGCTAGAAAAGCGTGCGAGAAGAAAACAAAAATATGGTGGCTTCTTGGCACTACCATGCGTCGCAAGGGATAGCCGACATTCCTAACATCCAAGTCCCTGTCGTCGGTACCCCTTAAATATCATTCGATGATCTGCAGAAAATACATCCATTTCCTTCGGAACTCCATCGACATATAAGCTTCAGATTCGCTTCCGCACTTCCCAAACCTCACCATTCTGTGATTCAAGTTCCGACTGCGCCTTCTACTCACTCAACCTTCGATTGTTGATTATCTCGGATACACTCAGACGCACACTTGAAATTGAATTATTTTGTGACTTGCGGTGCTATTCGTGGTAACGCCCTGGTGACTACAACCAATTGTTTTCTCTGACCTGTGATACACCGTATGACAATCTCGTTTGTGCACAAGTGTGGTCTACCAACTCACCGGAAAAATCTCAGCGTGGCCAACACAAGGGTAGGTTATGCACTGTTATGCACAATGTCATTGCTTGTCGTGCTTGCTGCGGACCGCATTTCTCCAGTTGCTCTTATTCTTTTACGCCCTGTCATCCCACTCCCCCCCCCCCCCCCCCCCCTGGCAGGGTAGACAACCGAAACATTATCCTGGTTAACCTCCTCGCCTTTCCTCCTCTACCACTTTTCTTTCTCTCTAAATGTGCTGCGTTCGCATTGAAAGTGAGTGTGTTCATCACATGTTCACTCAGTCACGAGTTGTCCCAAAATTCATTAAATATTAAGTTTGCTTGATTACGCGGGCCGCGATATGAACTGCCTTTTGAAATAAATGCTTTGTAGCAGGCAATGCGGTGCGTGCTATCCTTCCTGCCTCCTTTCCCCTATTTTATACAAAACCATGTCCCCCATTACAACTCATTGGGAACGTGTGCTAGTACTCATGCGCATATGGGTCTGTGTGTATGCTTGTGCTTTTAGTGTTGATGTCAAATGCATGAAATATGACTGGGAGAAGAATATTCTTTATACATAATATTCGAGGTCACTGCTGCTATCATGGAATAGCTCGACATGCCATAAGTCCTGCACAAACGCGAAGTCCGTGATGAACAGCCCTGTTCCTGGAGAACGCTTCTACGATCAGCGCACTCACCTAGCCTGCAGGTATAGACAGCTTACAAAAGTGAAACCAACAGCACTAGACAATTACATTTGAAATATTAAGAGGAAGTGACGTGAGCGAGTTCAGAGCGCTGCTATAAATAGCGTGCTTAAGAAAAACAAGAGTGATTCGAGAATACCACATGTGCCTATCATGTTCTGCCAAAAATAAAAAAGGAAAAAAGTGACCATAGCACATAACGCGGTCCCCACGAGCCCTCAGTGCGTATGTGTCATTCTTTCCTCTTCGTACGTGCCCACCCATGGTCTTAGAACGTGTCCTGGTTACCCTCAACCCCTCCTGCTCACCGATGCATTTAGCGGCGCCTAGAGTTTGGTAGCCTTTAATTACCGTCTCAGATTTGAGGCTGCCAAATTAAACACTGCGCTCCCTTAATGGCATGTAAAGAGCCGAACTATCGGCGTGCTTCGCCAAACCTCTCAGTGTTCCGGTGCGAGAGCCGGCGGACTCCTCTGCCAACGGTATTCCATTCTACTAAAGAACCGAAGAAAAATCACGAACTCTTCTCCAAGAACACGCCAAGTTTTCCGGCACAGTTGGCACGCTCACTAAGCATCCGTCATCCCCCGGGTTCCCTAAATTGTTCCTTTCCCCCTCCGCTCCCTTCCTCCCTTCGACCGTGCCTCTCCTCCACGCACAGTGGGAAGCACGCAGCCGCCACAGCGCAGAGAGCTATAGTCCGTTTGAACCACGCACAAAACCGGGCCCGCTGCACAGACATGCCGGCGATGTCCGCTCCCTCTGCGCCAGCGCCGTCCTCCCCTTTTCCCGGTCGCGGGTCCCTTTTGGGGAAGATACCGAGGAACGGCGGGGCAGCGGCGCCCGGCAGCGTGGACTCAACGCAACGACGACGACGACTTCAAGGGTGGACGTCGCGCGTTCAACGCACTCCTCAGCGCGCCAGATGCACGGAGGAGTTTGGTAATTAAAGAGGGGGGGGGGGGGGGACGAATAACGGACGTCGGCACTCGCGAACTCACTCGAGAGGTGGGCCGCCTACTGTGGGCGGGTGGGTGGTGGTGGCGACGGCGGCGGTGGAGGGACGCGGTCGAAGTGTTTGAAGAGGGGAGGCTAAGGAGGAACAGGAATGAGGAGTGGACACCCTTAAGAGACCACCGCGGAAGCTCACGCGCCGGCTTCGGGTGCTCGGGGGAAGCGCTGATAAATGATAATTGGCGCGCGTGCGCCCGCCCGTCGTACGCGCTCGGCGTTTCATGGGGGCGCTGTTTGCGCAGTGTGTCCGGAAAATGGATGCTTCGGTCGAGGCCCGCCACGTTCGGTCTACGAAAGGTTAGGGCTTCTGGCCGGAGAAAAATGGGTGCCCTCCCCTTAGAAAGGGAGGGGCGCTGGGCTAGCTGGAACCGAGAGTTCGGAAATGGCGTTGTTGCTTTCGCTGCTGCCTGGAACGCGCCAGAGTGGGACCACTTGTCGAACAGCCGGCGTCCCAGCGACGTACAAGAAAGATCAGAGACGGAGGAACGACCACTCGTATAATGCCCCTTTTCGCGACACAAGAAAGCGAATGAGATCGAAAAGCTTGCGTTCGCGAGTAAACAATGCTCGTTGTGACTGGGTTGTGAGCGATGAACAAAATACGACGCAGTGGCGCGGCCGACTGGAAACTTGAGGCACAGCTCCATGACATCCGCGGTTAAGAGTTTCGAGAATAAATGGTGTTCGAGATTCGCCCGCGTTAATCGTACTAATGCGTTTACTGTGTTGCGGAAAGCAATTTTTATTGCGCGGAAGCCGCCATTTTCTCGTATTTCCAAGTATTCTGTAAGAGTGCCATATTGTCTCTGCCTCCTTTTTCTTTTATATATATATATATATATATATATATATATATATATATATATATATATATATATATATATATATATATATATATATATATATATATATATATATATATATATATATAGATGAACACAGTGTCCACCAGTAAAGCCATAACTTAAGAAACACTGAGAATTCTTGCGCACCCGCTAAACACTTGCGGGATTGAGTAATAAAAGAATATTGCGCAAGAGGCAAAAATTGTCTGAAAATTTCGCCAGCAATCTTCCACTAAACCCTCCTGTGAAGTACTAGGTCTTTGTAAGCTTTGACACATTGACGTCGCTAAACATTGAAAGAGATATGTATCAAAGCAGGCGCATGGTTTGGTAAAGTGGAGTTGCGAATGTAGTACCTGTGGAGACCTTTAGTCACGAAAGCGACATTTTAAGGTGCCGGTAACTGAGCGAAAAACTATGTTATATAGCATCTAGTGCTTTAAATGTAAAACACCACTCCATAAAGTCTACGCAAGCAGCGATACTGCATAGTGGGACAAGGAAATCTAAAACGGCTTTCCGGTTTAATCTGAGCATTGCATTGTATAGTAAAAAGAAAACTTGCACTCGTAATAACCGAAGTACGCGCGTACACGACAGAAATGTACAGTGAGTTGAAGCAAATTTTGTAAACTTCTTTAAAATATAATATAATTACCCTCCGATTTATTGTAAAAGCGCCTTCTTTTTGCACTCAGTATCTCTGAGAGCCATTGCCAGTGTGCAATTAGTCAATTCGAAGTTTAAAGCTAACTACTACGAACGTCTAGTGATGTTCTAATTACATACTTTTTTTTTTTATGTAGTACAAGAAGCTATGCTTCTGGTATGGGTCAATCGTCCGTGTGTTCAAAAAGACGGCTGTTAATCTTCTTCCTTAAAGAAAATAAGATTTAATTTGGCGTGACCACGCTAACCAGCGCTAATAAGTGTGTCGTGTAGTGGCGAAAACAGTGTCACTGTCAAAGAAATCTCGTGATAGTGCGATCAGAATCGTTTGATAATTTTTCTCCCGATTAACATGAAGACCTTGTGCTTGCTATTTTTGTGAGTAACTCTGTAATTGTGAGCACTATCGGACTATGACAGCCCAACGACACCGTTACAATAGGTTTAAACCGCCAGCTTGTCGCTGCAAATTGGAAGCTGTTACAGACCTTGGACAGCATAGGTAACATACACAATTATCAGCTGATTTTGCGTTAATGAATCTTGATTTTCACTTTATGTTGAGAACATACACATATGTGCATGTGCTGTTCACTTGTACAAAAAAAAAAATAGGGCAATTATGGTACTTCGCTCCCCGTCACAGAACCTATGGTACGGAAGCCTTCATGCGACTTAAGAAACGTTAGGAATGGCGATAAATGTATGTTAAAAATTTTAGCTTGGTTTAATTGGGTTTAACTTCCCAAAGCGACTCAGGCTATGAGCCATAGTGAAGGGCTCCGGAAATTTCTTCAACGTGCACTGACATCGCAAAGTACACGGGCCTCTAGAATTTCGCCTCCATCAAAATTCGACCGCCACGGCCGGGATCGAACCCGGGTCTTTCGGGTCAGCAACTCAGCGCTATAATCACTGAGCCACCGCGGCGGTAAAATTTAGGCAAGTATCCCTAATGACCTTATTGAGTGTATTCTGGGCAAAAAAAAAAAGCGAGAGCTACAGATGCTCAGAATTACGTCACTCGGCAAATAATGCAGTAGAAGGGGCAGGACGCTGGCAGTGTCTGTTGGAAGCAGTACGTATTGCTCATGGCGCGTTGCGAGCTAGGTTTACCTTCTTTTCAGACAAGCGTGTTCGAATGTGAAGTCAAAATGCAACAAAAGTCATTTAGGTATTTCTGTGAGATAACTTCAAGAGCGTTGGGAAAATGCATAGCTTTAAAACACGTCACTTCAGAAATAAGCGGATGAATATGACTACAACTTTGGAATGCGATAGCCTCATAAATATATGCTCTTAGAGCATTTGAAAGAACATAATGACGAACATAGATGAGTGGTGGTGGTTAATTTGCAATTAAATTTGAGTGTATCAGCTCACGATTTCCACCTCGGCAGTGGCCCTTCCAGTTTAATAGAGAGTAAATAAAAAAAATTATGAATTGAGATTTAAAGGTGCTCTGAAGAGGTGGAAGTCACCGGCATCGATGCGGAACATTCCTGCACGGCATACCACATCGTGGTGGTATTGCTTGAGTCTGCAAACGTTTTCTTATCCTTATCGATAGAACAGAGTTGTTGCCAGACGCAGATGCAAAACAAGAGGCGTCGTGGGGAAACGGTAGTTTTGCTAGGTAAATCAACACATTATTCAAGCAGACGTTATAGCATGCCTAACCGCTGATGCAATTTCGCTTTCAGGCCGCTTACGGTACTCCTCGTCTTTGTCGTGTTTTTCCATCTTAGAAAAATATAGGGTGAATAAACTTTTTTATTATTAGAGTGGAATACGTAATGACACACGAAAAACAGCGGGTTTAAACGCGAACTATAAATGGGAAACGCGCAGTACCGTGTATTACGACAACATCGATTGTTGTAGCGAGAAAAGAAAAAGAGATGCGGATCTTGACACGAAAAAAAAAACAAGCAGAAAGAAAAGAAATAAAGGAAAAGGCGATGAAGTAGAATCGTGTTCTGCGGTTAGCGGCAGAGGAGTCTGAAGTCAGCGTTTAAAAAAACGCGTGACTTTATTCTCACTCAAACATGATACCGGGCGACGTGGCCGCGTTACTCGTTAAAGAGAAAACACGAGTGGTTTGGAATATTAAAAAAAAAAAAAAACTCAAGTTGGACGAAAAGCGGAACGGACGTGGTTCGAGAGGAATAGAAAGAACGGTGGAGGGGGTGGGGGGGGGGGGGACACTAAAGGAAATAAACCCAAACGCGCGCAATATACACAAGGGCAGGAACAGACGTCGAGAAGGGGGCGGTTATTTACTATTCGCGCTTTAACGCCTGTCGCATCGCAGGATACCACAGTGTAACGTTTTATTTTCCTTTTTCCCAACGTCTTGATGCTCGGTTATCCGGCACCATCTTTCGCGGTGTTTCTTCGTCCTCGGTGTCAGCCGTGGCGGGTTCGCCATGAAAACCACCAAGGAGCCGCCGTGCACCGTCGGATGCTGTTCGAGGGGAGCGCCTTCCTGGCTGCCACTCGATCGGGAGGATTCAGCTGACGAACCGGGAAGGAAGAAGGGAGAAAAGGAGGGTGGGGAACAACGTAGCACGTTGCTGCGCGAAAATTGGAAGCCTCACGCGCGTCCCCGGTTGGTCGGCCGGTTAGCCAGCTCCCTCGCCTCTCTCTCACCTTTTCTGTCGCTCTTTTTCGCTCACTCCTGTCGTTGTTTTTTCGCGGCGGAAGCCAAACTTGATTAAAATGAGAGCGAGAAGGTGGGAGGAAGGGAGAGTCGGGAAGGAAGGAAGGAAGGAAAGAAGGAGGGAAAAGTGCCGGCTCCCTTGTCGTTTCCCGGCAAAGGCGCAGGGGGAGGGTTGGAAGCGGCAACGAAGCGACTTTGCGGCGGCTGCGGCGAGTTAGGAAGGCTGCCGACACTCCATACACTGTTTGCTTAGATTAACGCGGTGACGAGGTAAATGTCGGCGGCTAGAGGCGACACCGCGCTGTTTGTGGAAGGTGATGGAGAAGGGCGGGTGAGTGGCGAGCGAATGAAGAGATCAGGAGGAACTCCGGCTGACCGCCTGTGCCCGAGTGCTTTCTTTGCCCATCGTTCTAACCCCTTTTTTTTTGCTTTTCGTTCGTTTTTCTCGTACTGGGAGTCAGCAGGCAACCAGTCAGCCGAGTCGTGTCCTTTGCTGGCCAGCGCCGTTCTGCACCAGCGAACGGGGTCGGTAACTGCTTTATCACTTGCTTTGCCTCTGCCGTTGCTGCCTCGGCGCGGACGTCAGCTTCTGTTTACCTTGCCCGGGGAGCCGCTGTCGATCCTTCGTCCACGGTGCGCGATACCGACCGGACCGAATGTTGTGCGAGGCGCGACGCGTGCGGTGGCGACGTTATTTCGGCACGCTTGCCTGCGTTATCGTCAAACTTGAAATAGGAATATGAAGGACAACAAGAGAGAGCAGTTGCACGATGTATACGAACGGCTCAATAGCACTGCAGCAAGAAATTTTGATCTGACATGCGAAACTTACTGCCGGCGTTGCGGTCTCCTTGTTTCTGCTGTTTGTTCCTTGAAATATATTAACAATAACTTTAGAACGCATGTAAGGGGAGATTCAGTAATAAATAATAGATTGCTGATTATCAGGTGTGGCGAAGAAAGCAGTGGGTAGCTTCGCGAAAACAACTCTGCGAATTCTTTTTTATAATGCGAACCTGTTAAACAAAGGCCGTGAAACTTTTTGTCCCTGGTTCATTCAAACACGCTCTAAAGCAACCGATTTTTAAACATCATCATGTGCGTACAGTCGCATTGCAGTGCCGGGTTTCTCATCATCTCGATGACAGTAAAAGAAATGAGAACAAAACTGATGCAATATCTACCGAAAGTACATCTTTGATTGATGGCGGTGAAAACCATAGTTAGGTGTCGGACCGAAAGCACTTACTTGAAGAGAAAATAGAAAATGACGGCACAGGCTATTAGATTCTTGGTGTTTTGCGTGATCACTTGCTGAAGAATTCGCTGCAACGCATTGGCTACATAAATAGAACAGCTTGAGCCTCCACCTTTCTGATTCCCATTTGGCCTCACTGTTTAAAATCACTCCTTAATATGCTTACGCAAATAATACAGGCGTAGGATAAGTGAGCGAACTATAGCGTGAAGCCGCGCACCACTAAGTGGACTGATCGAGTCTTCCTTGAAGTTTTGCGGAAAATGTAAGTCAAAGAAAAAAAGATAAATATACCAGCGATAAAAGACGGAACGTTCGCTACCCGAGGTCATCTTTACACGAGGCGTATGCCAAAATGTACCCAATCTCTTCTCACTATTTCCCAACTTTGGTCTTTGTTTCATTAAGCGGTTCCAACATCCACGCACAACTAGAATAGCCTGAAGCACAGCCCGAGCCGTTTCACGTTCTTCGAGCGAAGATCGTCGGTTAGCGAAAGACGCGAGGGGCGGAGGAAAGAGAATGGACTTTAAGAGTAGCCCGGACCGAGGCGCAGACGAGCAAAGAAAGATCAATCTCCTTCTGGAGGTGATCAATACAGTGCAGGTGATCGATAATCTATTACAAGAGGAGGCGGATGTTTCCTTAAGGCCCGCGAGCGACACGCTTGTCCCAAGTGCCCTCGAGATCGCGTGACTCGCAGGAGTCTGTCCCACACTCTCCATCGCTTTCTTTTTATCTCATTCGTTTCTCTCTTTCGCTTCTTTCAACTGATGTTGTCTCTTCTTCAGTCGCTCCGTCTGCCTAAATGGCCGCCTTCTTCTTTGAGCCCCCTGAGTGTGCCCTGACCCCGCGTAAAAAGTGGAAGCCAGGGGCAGCATTTTTGTATGGCTAACCTGGCAACCACCACTCGGCCAATTTAAATGAGGAAAAAGTATTTTGTTCTTTCTTTGGCACGCAATGCTTTCCTCGACAGCAGCTCGTTGTGGATATTTTTGAAGCCCACTGCTTGATCTCGTAGCTTTTTTAAAATATTTGCCTTGATGTTTTCTTACGTCATTTCAGGGATCGCAAGAATAACAGCAGATTTCCTTCCAACATTCCGCTCAGAATGATAACAGGAGATAGAAAAACTACATTGAAATATTCCCTTGATACGGCAGTAAGAAAGGAGCTTTGAGCTAAACAACGAAAATAACAAAAGCAACCCCCGTAAAAATAGCAGTTGAGAACTCTGTATCGTCGGACAACATAAAACCATACTTAGTTTATGTTCGTGACTAGAAGGAGGTGGTTATTTGAGATCTATTTTCGGGTATTACTGGTCGTGTAGCGCCCTTTTCTGCTCCAGGCTTTGCTTGTTACGAACAACTGCGCATATACTGCCAGACTTGAACGCAAGGATCTTGCTAAGCACCCTCCGTGTGCGATCACTGATTCCTCTTTTTAGTTAAAAACTCCATTCAAAGGCAAATCGAAAGCAAGTTGCCAGAGTTCTCCTCACCACCTTAAATGCAATAACATTTTAGCCCATCCTAAACCTGTGGCCCACACGCATGTGGTCTGCACTGAGCTCGGCAGCATATGATGAAAAAATCGGTTCAAAATGCCGGAATGTCTGAAATCTAAAGTACAGTGGATTCGAACGAGGATAGCACGTCGTCTTGCTAAAGCCTTCGCGCCATACTAACGAAGAAAGTGTTAAGCTTGGTCGAGAAAAAATACACCTAAAAGGATGTGACCTCAGCGTAGCACACAAACAAGAGGCAAAGGTGGCTTGAAGATGCACTGCCAAGCCATGACTAAGCCCAGTCCCAACCGAAAAAACGTAGATCGTTCCATAAAAGGTTGGGCTTTGCAGCAGCACGATGGGTGCTGTGGCAGAGCCTACCCAGTCGGGTAAACGGGGGAAACAGAGAGAAAAAGAAAAGAAAGGGGAGTGCGCTCAGTGGACCCTGGAATGCAGCGCGGAGCAAGGGGGGAGTGTGCTATTTCCCGGGGCCTCATCGATTGGCCCTTGGTGTTAATAAAAGTGGCCCCTGACTCGAAAGCTGATCGCGAACAATTCCAGCGTCATTTGTCACTCTGGTGCTGCACGGGTGGAGAGGAGGTCAGGGTGGAGGCGAAGAGCGGAGGGTGAGAAAAGAATGGCTCAGGGCGGAGGCAGGCCACTGCGGCCCAAGAGGCCCCTTTCACGTTCCCTCCCGCTGGCTCGAAGTGAAGGCGACTCGAGAGCTCTCTTGGTCGGCTAGGCAGCAAGATACGCTAGAGTGACGCTGCTACGGACACCTCTGACATCGAGTAGAGCTTTCGCATTTGGCGCTCTTGTTCTTGTTTTGGCTTGTAGCTTGATACAAGGAACTCGAAGAGGTGAGGTGGGTTACGGTTGAACGAGAGTGAAGGATTAGTTGTTCGCGGCAGAAATTAAGCGTTGTGTTTGTAAAAAAAAAACAATAAGAGGTGTTCAGCAGAACCGGCAAAGCCGGTCTGGCAGGTAGTTTGGCTTAGGAAGTTGGAGGAAACCACAGTTTGTCACCACACATTGTTTCTCTAAAGCTTACGAGGCATTTCTTTTTGTCAGAAGCTTAAAATTGATGTTTTCGGGGAACTATTGATTCAGGTTCGCTATAACTTAATTTCTCCTTTGAGATGAAGCTTTTCTGTCTAATAGTCGAATCATTGTTGCATACTCTGTACTTTTGCACCTCAGGCTCTCCGAGATGTGTTCGCATTGCTTTTCTTAGTTTGCCTCGTGATAAAAATGCATAATTTAGCAAAACGTTACACCTACAACCAATTGCCTGTACGAAAATAAAGCGGTAAATTAACAACAAATTGTGCCTTCCTGATAATGCCAGCTTTATTACATGATGATAAACAGCAATATTAGACTCGGAAAAGGCTACACAGAGAATAGTGAAAAAAGGCGCACGCCAGAAGTCGAAGCCTACGGTGACATGAAGCCTTCTGGCGTGAAGTTTAACTCGCTGTTATTCGGTGCAACAAAACAATGATTAAATTTTTATCAGTTTTACTTTCAGTGTTTGCTTGCATTCGATATTTTCCTAACTTACACCACCATAGTAAGCTCGGTTAGGAAGTGCACGATTGTGTTAAAGAAATATTTAGCACAACAGCTACTTTGGAAACTAAGCGGTGAGTTAAGAAGCTGGAACCGCCGATGACGCTACTTGTACCTTCCCGCTGTAAACTTACTTCTTACACGAAAGTGCGAAAATTTCGCCTAAGCGCTAGCTTAAGATTACATGGCCGATTAGAATCGCTCACGCTATTCAATCGTCGCGACTGACGCAAAAACGGGGACCGTGATTTGCGCTTTCGCCGCACTTGCCGCACTGTCATCACGTTAGCGCCACATGCCTATTCCGCTGGACTGGTAAATTTACTTCCTCCCAACGCAAAGTGTACATGCAGTAGGCTAATGGGCAAACTTTTATTCAGGTTTTTTAACATGGAAAATTTTCGTTTCCCAGAGTGTTTTCTATTTCAAAATTGCAACACTGGCTGTCTTTTACAGTTCTTCGCTCCTGATTTTCTGGGGTGAAGAGAATGCGTATCTAATGCGCTCAAATATTTCATAACCACCCTTTAGCCTGTATTGCTTGAGTGTCGAGTTCTTTTAGCAAGACACAATCGAGAAACAGCTTCAGAAGGCCTCCTACGGCGTCTTAAATAGCAACAGGTGATTGAGCTCCAAATTGAAGAAGTCCTTAGCTATAAGATCTTGTGCATTTTCAGACTGTAGATGCTGTTTGCAATATGGCTTCAATAAAAAAAAGTACAATAGTTTACACAAAGTGGCGCAGTTACTGTTAGACATTCTCTCCCCTCGCAATTTTGTACGCTCTTTCAGCCTTCTGCAAGAACACTCAGTGGTGTAAAGAATGCGTTAAACCTATGATATTTCTTTCGCAGCAATAGCCTCACTCCGAGCTGCCTTTTATTGGCCACTGTCGAATGGTGACAGGGACCAATATTGCATGACTTGCTCTTCCCAGCGTTCGGTACCTTTTTGGTAAATTAATAATAATAACGGACAACTAGCTTGCAGTTAAGGTCTACTGCGTTATTCAAAACAATAGCATAAACGAGAAGAGCAGTGCTACATAAGCAGGTACTACTCAAACCTGGTAAGAATGGTCAAATGAAACGCGAATGCGTTCTTCGTATAATAGTTTATGGTTAAGCTTGTGCTTAAAAAGTGAATAAGCAGTTCTCTTTAACCAGTAAAATGAGGACAATTTACAAAAGCATCATTCGTACCTGTGAAAAAAAAAGTGCCTTGTTTCGAGGTTAGGGACCGATAATTTTCATAAAGTGTGATGCTCGCAGAGATGAAATCGAGCATCGTGTTCTAGCCTCAAGCGCCATAATAACGAGATTAGTGTGTAAGTGACCATAATTCGCTCATTCGCAGATTTCAAAACGCGCTATTTCGGTATCGACAGCATATTTGGTGCTGTTAAGTCGCACATGCTGTACACGTGATTTTCATTTGGTGTGTATACTATGCGGGCTCACCTCGACTGCCACAACGGATACATACAGCCTCGAAACATTCTGTACTTCCTTCAAGCTTTCGCACTTTGGCAATTGTGTATTTTCGATAGAAAAGGCAGGATCATTCTTTAGCGACAGCAGTATACAACTCTTTACGGGCGCAGTTTTTAAATACTTAAGAAAAGAAAAGCTGCGCGATATTTAAACACATTAAGAAATTTAAAAATGAACTACATTCGCCCGCATTCATTATTAAAGTGAAAATCAAAACAGAGCCGTAAATAATAGGTCGTCATGAATCTGTCTTTGGATAGTGGACGAAGCTCCTTAAAACTGCCGAAAGAATCTAGTCGCCAAACACGCGTGCCTCAATTTGCGGCTACTCAATAAAAAAAAAAGTTTCATTAGATTTAAACTCATAGCAGTTTAGTTACACGGCCTACCACTACGCCTGAACATGTGACTTATTGACACAGTTTAGTAAGGGCATGGCTGCTAGGTTTGACCTCAAAGGCCACTCGCCCGTAGAACACTCACCAAGAAAGTTGGCGCATCTTCCCCGGAGCCGGAATGGTCTGCACGCTCGCTGGTGGGACCCGACGGTGGTGCTGTTCAGGGTGGCGATGACGCGCTCGCCTCACTCGCCGGCCGCTAGATGACCGAAAGCTTTGAGCAAATAAAACACGCCTGACTTCTGCCCTTATGATCGAGTTCCTGCGTTTCGTGTCTATTCGGACAAATTGCGTGCCTTGCTCTTCTATGTACGACACACAATGTGTGCCTCAAGTGAAACCAGTTTCCGATTGTTCTCAAATGTGCGGTCTTAACTTCGCATCTGGGGGCTTCTGGCGTAACGACCTCGTTCCTCTGTTCGCAACCCCAGCTTAGATAACGGCGGCTGAAGGTCTCGCTGCGAGCGGAGTTCCACTTCGTCGGGAGGACTCGCATTAGCCGAAGTTCCCTGAGAGCCAAGAACCACTCACGAGAGGGCTGAATGGGGTGACATGGTCACAATATAACGTCGAGTCCCAATTAAAATGAAGTTGACAAATTAGCGCGCAACAGGCGAAACAGTCCACTGAAATAAAGTATTTCCGGATTTAAATGCAATTTTGCCCTGTTAAAGTTCCATCGCTCTAAACTAAGCGTTAAAAACAAAGCATGATGGGAAACCGCCGGTACTGACCTGTCATACAGCAATGGGAAAAGACGCATAGAGCGCAAGACGAATTCAGAGGGCGGACGGTGCGTGAAACTGCTCCCTGCTCTTCGATGAGCCCGGCCGGAAACTTCTACAGGCCAGTTCAAAACTTCTAGCTTAGAGGTACATCGGCCCCTCCAGTCGTGGCGAGTGTTCTAGCCGGTCCGTTCTAGCGTTAAGGCAAGGGTGCTCAAAGAAGGACGTGGTCGTGGTGCCAGGAGCCGCACCAGCCGGAAAACCCGAGTCGGGACGCGGAGCGCGCGCGTGAGGCGAGCGGGCCAGGAAGCGCCGTCTTGGAGAAGCGTCCGGAGAGAGGGAGCAGTGAGCGCGGCCCGCCGACGTCGCCGCCCCTGCGCGAACTGAGGCGGCGAAGCTCGCGCTAACGAGAGAGGTATCGGAAGGAAGGGGGGAACCCCCTCGTGCGCGCGCCGCGCCGCGCCCGGCCCGGGCCTTATATATCGATCGCGACGCCCTGGCCCGTTGCCACGGCAACGCGGCAACCTGCCAATCACGGGGGGATTCGCTCCTGCTCACCTGGAAGGAAGGGAGCCTCGCGGCTGCCCAGGTGTGCTCGTCAGCGCGCGCCGCGATCGAGAGAAAGGAACCCACAGCGGCAGAGCCCCCTGCCACTGCTGCTGCTGCTGCCGCGGCTACTGCTGCTACCGCTTCCCCCATCCGAACACTCCTCCCTCTTTGCACCCGCCGCACCTCTCCCAGCCATCCCTGCCCTCCACCCGTGGTGCTTCCTCTCTCGGTCACTGCTTGTACGTGGCCATCCTTCTCGCTGGCACACGGTGTTCCCCACCCTTCGTACCTATGCCCATCCCCGCACCCACCGTCCCCTGCTTCCCCTCTGAGGAGCCCCCGGCGCTGCTCCCTCGCCCGATCGCTCCTCCGCCCCGACTCGCTCGTCCAGTGGACATCCGAGATCTGTAGTTCGAGTCACTCGCGAATCTCGGTCTCTCCCCGGGGAACTCCTTTCTCCGGCGGAGAAACCGCGGGGCCCGCGCGGCGAACGTGTTTTTTTTTTCTGCGAGGAATGGAAGCATAACAACGAAACAATCGTGCGCAGAGAGGGCGAATTGGTGTCTGTTTTTGTTAAAATTGTCTTGGAACAAATATCCTTCGGTTTGGGGTAAAAGATTTCAGACCGGCACGTTGGGCGTTTCAGCAAAAAGTCTGACGACGTTACACCGAGGCATTTACTATAAACAGAAATGAACGTGTGGGGACTATTTAGAAGGCGCTTCCGCTTAGCTGTCTTGGTCCGGAAGCGACGTGGTTAGAGAGGTATCACGTTAGGTGAAGTAACTCAACGACTTCAGCTTGCGAGGAGACATCCGATCTTTTTAAAGCTTCTCATATCGAACTTTAGGCCCCTTTAGGATGCTTTTGTTTTGATATTCCTTTTTGTCAAGTTTAGCGTACCAAACCAAACCTGAGTTTACTTGACGGTCCTCACTTTCCTTTATATTCTGCCTGTCTCTCTCTTTCTCTCCTTCTCCTTTGCATTTCTTTGAAAGTGGCCAGATTTATTTCAACACTCGTATTACTTACTGCGTTTTCCTATTTTTCACATGCGGGAAGGCCCTCTTGCTTGTTCACTTACTTCATTCGAATGCAACGTATCAGTTTTTTTTTAAACAAAGCTCTGTATACTCAATGTAACGTTGTGTAACTCATTTCAAACGGTGTGTATCTTCTAAGGCTCTTGTTGATACAAAAAACAAGCAAATAATGAAATAGTGCGGCGGCACAAGAGACAAACCCGATGAGAGCATTATAGTTAAATTAATAAAAAGCAAAGCTTTGAAGGCAGCTTAAAACAAAGTCGATCTATGATTTTTATGTAGTACGTATGTTGAGGCACCGTGGGAAACAGCTGATAGCTAGCATCTCTCGGCGGCCTACAGCTTGTATTTTTCTTAAAACAAAGTATACCGGCATTCTAGCGCTGTCAACGAGGAAATAAGGACTCATAACTTTTTGTTTCTACAAAGACACCTGTGAAGGATACTTCATTCGAAATAAAGAAAGCCGCAGTCATACGTGACGAGTGTAAAATACTTTCGCCAGCAGGCAAAGGATAACCTCGTAGTGTCAAGATGCTTTCTGAATGCGCGCAGTACCTAGATTAGGGGTCCCATTTTGTAACGACTGTTTCTCCTGACCAATTTATTTGCCCTTGTACTATTGCTAGTCGTGATTTGTGACATCATGACTGGAAGCTAAAAAGCAAAGTAATTCACTGATCCCGGCATCGAAGGCAACGCTGATCACAGATAAGAAGTCAAAGATGGGATGACGAAAATAATGTCCAAAAAAGAAACATCAACATAGGTTAAGATTCTAACTGCGCACTGCTAATTAAACTGTTGTCGAATTGCATTCTTGCCTGTTACAGACGCCGACAGTGTTGAACAAGTTCTATTACTTTCGCAATATACCTTTTCAAGTACACGTAGCTCAGATAATAACCGTTCAATGGCTACAATAAGCAGAGCCAAATCTGGGAAAGACTAGCCCAGAATAAAAACGAAGAAACCGACTGAAATAAGAAAAAAAACGCTTTCTTTAAAAAAAAAGAGCTCCTAGAGGAGCAACAAGCGGAGACGAAGCAGACGACTGAATCGCAACTACGGAATAGAGAGAGGTGAAGCTGTACGGCAGCGAAACAGGACCACTCGCGAAGCGTGACGCGCAGGCTAAACCGGAGAGCAAACATTTCAACCCCTACTCTCGCTCTCTCCCCATCTCTCAACGAGAGAAAAGGCGCCCCGGGATTAGAAAGCAAAATACAAGGATGAGGAGGAAATGGGGAGGAAAGACAAAGCGAGGAAGGACGAGTTGGCTGCCGCGCCTCGGAGGTGTGCGCCGAGCATGGCCGGGTCTGCGGTCCACCGCGCAGCAAACAAATTAGCCCCTCTCGCTAGCGAGCCAAGGGGCGTCGTGACTCGGCTCTTTGCGTTGGGCGTGCGAGCGAGGGGTGGCTGGCTCGGCTACGACGCGCCTCGCGCTTAGTTCCGCCTCCCTCCGCCGCTGTCGGCAGCTAAATGATCCGTTCAAAGAGCACGGGCGACTGCGAGGAGCCGCAAAGAAACAGACTCCGCCGCCGTGCCTAACAGTATTACGCGCGCGTTAGTACGCGCACCCGGCGCGAGATAGTACGCGCTGGCGCGTGGCGTTCCCTCGCCCCTGCTTGTTCGCTCTTGAACGAGGAGTTGATTGATGTCGTTACGCTGACCGCGAAACGGGTTGAAACAACGCGGTGAGCGCGTTTAGCCGTAAAAGAGCCTAGGGAGAGGTAACGGGAGGTAGATAGGAGAGAGAGAAAGAAAGAGAGAGAGGCTGTCGTCCGCGAGGTTGAGAACGTACGGGTATTCGAAGGGGCGGTTTAATTGTACTAGTTTGTAAGGCGAATTTTGTGGCCAAGTCAGGAAGAAAAAAGAAGCAGCGAAGATTGAATGCAACCGCTTGGACAAGACTGGCGGTGTTTCACAAAAAACATGTTGGGAAAGGAAGTTAGGAAAACAAAGCACGTACGTGAGTCACTTTCATGCTCGATAACTTATATGTGCCCCCGTTCTTAGCTCCTGCAAATAGCTCAATATGCTGAATATGTTTACTCTGCTTTGTTGACACATAAATTGCTCTTCAGGATGGGCAAATACGGAAATAAAAAGCCTTCATAGCTGCAAGAAATCAGCGTCAAATAGGTGCTACCATTATGTCTAATCTCAGTATCCGCACACTTTATCTCTATTTACTCTATATCGTTCTTTTGCTTAATATTCATAGGCGATTCATCGTTAATGGGAAGAACGGTCGCTTTTCGTGGTTACAGAATGGTAGTCGAAGACAAAATGTTCTAAAATGACAACATTAAGGATAACAATCAAGCACGTATTTAGACACCGTTATACAATTCATTTGAGATAAGGCCACTAAAATAACGACGAGAATAACGGAAAGAGACAATAATCTATTCTGTTAGCCGTAACGACGGAAAATGGTCCTACCCTGGCAACACGTTCAGCATGAACCACTACAAGCATGAGATAGCACGCACAATTTCGTATTTATGATCGTTTGGTGAACGATAGTAAGATGAGTACTATTTGTAAAGCGTATTAATGGCATTTTACATGAAAAAGGTACAGATAAAAAATCGTTTCTTTACGAGGATAACCGCTGCAATGGCGAAGGAGATGTTATTGTCTATATGACTGTAATCAAAACATCGAGCCAATTGGTAATATGGTTTCGCGTTCGGTAAATTAAAAAGCATTATTTTCGAGCGCTCCTTCAATTCTTATTCTTAAGTAGGCATAGATATTAATGTTTTTCTGATATGCAAGAAACCAGCATAATTACACCCATCTAGATTAAATTCTTTAGGCTAATCATGTTTCATTTATGTCTTAGTGATTGTTATTTGCCCCTCGTCTAAGGAAATATATCTTTATGGAAAATTTTGGGCAGTCGACACATGCCTTTGCTTCTTGAACGGATCATGGGCGTCTGCCAGAGATATATAAAATAGGTTCTTCGATCACACGGAATCCCTGTTTCCATTCTGCTAATAATGCCTAACTTGATTGCACCGGGAAGCCTGGGCTTACTGAATATGCAACATTAGTTCTAAGTGGTCAGTAACTTGGGCGGGTAGACACAATTCATTAGTTTTCTATTGTTCACTGAGTGCCACCTTTGACTTATATGTGTTTCGTAATGTTTTTTATAAATTCTTTATTCGGAGCTTTTTGCATGCAATGTCAGCATCCAAGTATTCGGGGAGTCAGTTTGCTTTGTTGTACTAAAATCTCAATTAGTAATGAATAATACCCCCCCCCCCCCCCCCCCCCCGTCAGTGGTCCGGAACAGTTTCTGTTTACATCACGCTAAAAAGAAGAAAACTCTCTTACTGGGCATAACACTCTCGATAACAAATCATATTAGCGACATAACGACGCCGTCTCAGCACGAAGTGCTCGTGGTTGTGGACACCAATACTTTGAAGGCTCGGCTGCTAGGAACACAAGTTCCCCTCATCGCACACGCACAAAAAAAGTGCGTACAGCCCTAGTTTTCTTATTCAAGCCACCTAGTCTGCTGGGAGGAATGTGGAATGTACAGGAGAAAATTAGACTGTGAGAGGCATGCGAATACAACGCACAAAAATACGAAACACCTGCGTCCGCTCCCGCGGCGGCAGCGGCAGTGTCTCGGAGAGCAGGTAATTACACTAACTATCAATTCGTTTACTATACAAGCGGCGGCAATGTTTCATCAAGTAGGTATTCACAGTAAGCAGTGGTTTGATTGGAATAAGAACGCAAAGGAAAATAAGCAGAGTGACTGGAAACCGGGCCAATGCCAACGCAGCCGGCGAGGCCGATGAAGAACCATCGCGCGCTTCACGGAGGGAGCAAGTTGTCACGCAAGAGCAGCACGTGATTTTCGGCATCGCGGAAGCGGCCCTATGAATATGCGATGAAGGCGATTAACGGCAAACTGCCTTCGCGCTGCCGAGGAACGCGTTTAGCCGCCCCGCCCCCTGGCTGCCTGCCTCCCTGCTCATTGATTGCTTCATCGAAAGACGTTTAGCCCCCTGCAGAAGGCAATGACGATAACGAACTTGCGCGGCGCTCTCGCCGTTCCTCGGCTTCTGGCCGGCCCACTCAGCGTGCTGCGAGCAATATGAATTTGTTATGACGACGCTGATTGCTGAAACGGAGCGTACGCCGTGGCGCGGGCGTCGATGTGCGCCTTGTGCCGCTACCGTTCGCCGAAGGAAGTTTCCGGTGCAGGTGGACGGGAAAAGACGGAAAAAAAAGAAGAAGCGAAGGAAAAAAAGAGAGGACTCGTGCGGTCTTGGCGTTAGTTAAGGCATGAGCTTTTTATAGAACAGAATTACCTTTATTCGAGGCAAGCTTTCAGCGTCTTACATCGAGGCTTACTCCGACTGCTACACGTCACGTCTAGTTATTTGATGGAACTTCAGTCGCGGTTGAGAACTGTTTGATGTCATCTCCGTCGCGTTTCTGCGTCTTTTTTTCTGGTATCTTTGCTTCGGAGCCACGTGCACAATGTGCTGTCTGCGTGATTTTTCTCGGAACACCATTATGACACTCACTAACGCAGTAAATTTTGTTGGGCAACCATAATTATTTCAGAGCTGTCGCCTCAAGTAGCTACTGTATAAGCACATAGCACATATTGTGTGAAATTTTGAGTTATATTGGCATTTTGTTTTCTTTAACAAAATTACGATCTTTGTGTGGGAAGAGTACTTTTTTCAAACCCAATCGAATACAGATACTGTAGCTTTGCTACCGAGTCGAATACGAATAGTTTAGTTGAAAACGGAATCGAATATGACTCGAATATTTTGAAGAATATTTGCTACCTGAGCGAATATGCAATGAGAAATCGTGAGGGAGAGCGAAGCGGTTATAGCTTTATCGTCTAAACGGCGCAAAGCTGATCTCCATTTAGAGGGTCGCAACATGAACTCAATGCATTAACTTTATCAGTGTCATGTTATGCGCATAGGAAAATTACCTTTTGCTGTTGGTAACGGGACGCAATAAACTAACGCCACACTTCAGTATGCGAGACAGGCGACAGCTTGCGTATGAGGCATGGCCTCCTTGGCCAGGCATAAAGGTCGGGTTTGTTGAACCTGTCTGAGCTCTGCTGTGTGATCCAATTTCTGAAACCATGTATGAGATTTACTAACACCACAATGGGAATGGACCGCACCCGGGCGCTGAACCCTCCATCCCGCGCATACCGATCGCAGCAGCATGGTAACACGGCGTGTATAATCCCTTTGTTTGCAATAGTCATGAAAGAAATATACGGAAGGCCTTATTCGAGCTTCGCGCAAATTATTCGATAAGTTTTCGAAATTTTGAGGGTTCGTCTGATTACTTTCAAATAATTGTGAACACACACTGTTTGATTTGTTCGAATAATCGAATACGAGGATATTCGATTCGCTATTCGATATTTCTGAATATTCGCACACATCTACTTTAAAGTTCTATGGTAAACATGATATACAGGAATTAACGTTCTGAAATTGCTCATGAACTATGTGGCATGCCGTAGAGAAGGAGTCTGGAAAAATTTAAACCACGTGAGGTTCTTTAACGTACGGCACATTGCAAGGGTGTTTTCGCATTTTTTTTTATCGAAATGCGACGGCTGCGACCGGGATTCGATGCTGAGTAATTGGGATCCACTGTAGCGGATGTATGAAAATGCCAGTTCATTAAGAGAAACATGTGCAGAGTTCTTGGAAGCCAAGCGTAACTACAACAATCTCATACTTCAGTTCTCTCCGGAAAACGTCCTCAAGTTGCTTAATATCGTAACATATTCCGCCTCCTACTCACGCTGATGTTGCGACGAAATTAGACGTTTATGCCCGATAAAAACAAAAATAACGTATACAGTTCTTAGAAAATGTCAGATGAAAATTGCTAAACAACTCCTGCTAATTTATTCAATGGCACTGTGGCATCCTCACACTTTTTTCTTGGTTGGTGTAGCAAGTTGTAGCCTTGAAATGTTCAAAGCGCGGGTTTGGTGCAATGTCGGTATGACATAGAGAAGATACATAGGGTATGAGAGGCGCCGTAGTGGAGGGCTCCGGATTAATTTACACCACCTGAGTTTTTTTTTTAACGCGCGCAGACAAAGAACTTCATCGCCATCGACATGTGGCCACCGCGGTCAGGATCCGATCCTGCGACCTTGGGATCAACAGCTCCATGCCACAGTCCCTGAGCCACCACAGCGGGTTGGTTCAAACGGCGGTTTAATGAGACATCAACTGAAGATTGAGCGATCGATTTATAGAAAAACAGATGTTATAAACCCAACACAGATGTTTTCAGCATTTGGAATATATCTTACGCGTGTGTTCAATATACTTGAATGTTTACTATTGCTTTAATAATAACATGGGGACAGCTGTCAGAATCAGTTTGCTTTCTTGGTGATCCACATGTATGAAAAGTTCGCATTATTACAGAAAACGAGGCAACTGAACATCTAGTCATACGTGAACAGCGTGGACACCGATCAGTGTGTCAGAAAACGTGGTATGTAGTTTTTAAATGCAGTTCATAATTTACAAGACCAAAGTTGAATTTGCATTGTTTTTCATGATAGTACACACTGAAGTGCAGCTTCTGCGCCAATAAACTATATATGAGGCGTAATAGAGATTTTAATATGGCCACACTGCTGACATTCTGCCGGCGCCACCTGGTAGCCGAACCTCTCTCCCAGCGCGTGGCCGAACGCGCTCTTCTTCTTTGGCTCGAATGAGCGCGGCTGTTCGGCAAGCCTCGCCCCAGTAAACATCTGGTCTTCCCGCGTCCTGCTACGTTTGTCGGTGAGAATATTAACAATCGCTGATACCTGAAAATTCACGACAAGAAAGCTATATTAGGGACTAAAAGCTCCAGCGGTATCTTTTTCAAAAGAATAATGTTATTCACTTTGAAAAAATAAAAGCAAAACTTCTCGCAGCATTCCTAAGGAGAGAAAAGCAACCGCAATAGCAGCGTCACACTCAAATGTGCGTTCTGATGAATCCTGCTACTCTGAGTCCTCGGACCATATGACAACTACACCACAACACCGCAGCCACAATTGTAGACAGTAATCTCTCCCAGCTGACTTACCTCTTATTGATCTGGTCCACCCGAAGACTCCGTTGATACAGTGAGTATTGCAACGCACACACAAAAAAAAATCCAGGATAATTCATCTCAGACACGAAACCCTGTGGTTGAAGCATCTGTTGGTAAAATTTCCGTGCCAGGCAGCGCACATTTTCTTAGTGCAGTTGTGGCGCTTCACGGTGGCGCCACATCAATCCATCAACTTCTTCGCGGTTGCACGCATTAGGTTTAGAGCATGAAGAAACCGTCAGGACTTTAAAGGTGGCTTTTCATAGACTACGCTAACGGTTCTCTTTCTCTCTCACTTGAAACTCTCTTTGTAGCTCAAATTTTCCACGCGTACCCAGCAAATCAAATTCATGAAATCAGGCTTCTCTAAATAGCAGTTTATTTACAAAATAAAAAATGCAGTCGATTGCAAAATGCACAAGAAAAATACGGTTTGAGCAAGTGCATCAATAAGAGTTGCATGTTACATGCACATTGAACAAGTCTATTATCGAACCTTCCACGTTTCCGGGAGGCGAGACGCCGGGCGTTAGCAAATGAGGCAACTATTGCTGAAATAAAATTGATAGTACTACTATAAGCCCGTATGAAAATAACCACTGACTATAACTAGCTTCGCAAATAGAGCCTTACTGTTCAAATGCTTAACGGCTGCGCTATAAGAAATGTACACCTGCTATAAAGTTCATAGTTTACAGTTGTTTAGGTGGCAAAAAGAAGTAATAATATTTAAATACCTCACGGGCGCATGTGAAAAACACGCTGGACATAGCCTATCGCCGACCATGTGCTTGGGGCGATCTTAACGAGACAGCGCGTATATTTGTTTTATCCTTCCAGTATATGTTTCATATTTCCCTCTACACCTCTGATCTGTGGCGCTCGTTGTTAAATCTCCACTTTCTAGCAAGAGCTTCGCTAACTTGACCAACTTTATGTGAAAAAGACTGCTTGCTGAGTTTTGTAAATGATTACAAGTAGCAGGCATTAAACGTTGCTTTGTAACTAGTCCGTTCGCACCCCTCCCTCCTCTCCCACTTTCCTCTTTAAAGAATGATCTTTTATTAGGCGTGTTCTGGAAATAGGACCTTCTCCAACCACTGTCGGTAAACAGTTGCATCTCCGCCCAGTTAATTTTCTAAGCATAGCTCTTGGGCACCCGTTGACGGGTTGCGCATCGTCGTCGTTGTCGGCGTAATCGGCCGAGCACTGTACCTTCTGCGATGAAGTGGCTAACTTATACCACATGGTATCAATATGCCAGAAGAATCCAGACAATGCGAGAATCAATCAATCAAAAACTTAGGACCGGGAGGCAGCGCTGTTTACCTCACACCCGCAAGACTAGCTTTGGCTCGTGAATCGGCTGCAAAAGCCAATGGGCCCTTGGAATGAGGACCCACCTAACTAACCTGGATTTATTCTGAGAATTAAACGTTTTTCTCACTCACTATAGCAAACCTAAGTGCATGGCGAACCGGCAGAGGTATTCAAAAGCGAAGAGCACGGCTAGGGATGAAAGTAGGGCGATAGCTAAGGGAGGATAAGAATGAAAAGGCAGATGAGGAGGGGGTAGCTGTGGACGAGAGAAAAGTAGACGCGTAAGGCGGAAAGTGAAGGAAGAAGGTAAAAAGGGGAAGGCGAGAGGTGTCCGGCTCAGTTTGCGCCTGGTGCTGCATAATGTCTTATCACAGATAGCCGTCATGCTTAGCACGTGCACAGCAATCAACTGCGCAAAAGCAATGGCGATGGATGCGGTAGCAGGCAACCCCTCCGCAACCCCTCCTTCGCAATACCTTCGCAAAACCTCTGTTTCGGGCGGCGCACAATTTTAAAAACGACGCACTGCCTTGCCCAAGTGAAGCGACTCTTTTAGCAAAGGTTGTGGGCCCGTCCATTTTCGCACAGGGGCGTGACTTATCATGTTCGAATCAGCGAAAAATCTACCAAATAACCCGTAGTCACAACTTGAGTCATCCATGAATCGGCAGTCGAACCATAGAAAAGCATATAAATGGGCGTCTATGGGGGCCGTTTGTGGAGTGCACACCGTTTACAGTGGGAACGGGGACATGCTGCTCTGAATGTGCAGGCCACGCGCCGCGCAGCCCGCTCCAAACGAAGACACGTACTTTGTGGCTTAAGCTTTTCTTCTTGAAGCTAGAAGACAAGCACGTTGAAACTCGTTCCCCCAGGGAGCAGCAAACGCAGGAGAGTACGCCGCAACCGAGCAAGGGTTGCACCGCGCTGCTCTACACCACTCAGGAAAGTTCGTTCGGTGCGATAGTTTAGGAGCACTGTGCGACAAAGACGCAATACTTCGCATTGTACTCTCAAGGGTAGCTTAAGCATCGTCAAGTTTTCTGCCGCAAAATACCGCAAAATTAAGCTGCGCTCAAATATCGCATTTCGGAACAGCGTAATCGTCAATTTTTTTCGTTATATCCTCCTGTAAAGCGTGCACCGTTGCACATTGAGGCTGCAAGCGGAGAAGCAACTTAAGCCAGTGCAGGGGCTAGTTTTTTGGGGAAAGGTTGTAACCCTTGGCGTGAGAGCAGACAGAGAAACACAATATAAAGAAAACGTAAATAAGAAAAAAGCGCCAAGAAACTCTGCTCAAATCAACACAAAGCACAGCATGTGGGTGCCAGCTTCATTAAACATTGTCGATAACATTTTGCCTCATATCGCATGAGGCGAAAAATCATGTGATCATTAGCAGTCGAGATGGTGCTGAAGCGAACCTAAATTTGCAAAACAAAGTTAAGCGGTGTTTGCAAATCCGTAGTTAAGTAAGAAAATTTGATTTTTGAAAAAAGTGGTGGTTATTAAAAATTAAACTAAAATAGCTATGACTCTAGGACGTCGATCAACCGCGTCGCTAGCATGCATGCGCAGCTCATATGTCGTAACGAAAAAAAAAGGAAGTGGAGACACAGTCTCACCGCCACATTAACCTGGATTTGCTTAAGGTGAGCTAACTGCGACCAAGGGCAGAACACCTACTGCTCTACGCGTTGGAACTGGCACCATTATTTTCACTGTCATATTACGCGCTATGATAAAATTATAAACTTTAGTATCCATGCTTTATAATTGCCTCATTCACAATTATTTAGACGCTGCTAGGTAATTAGGCAATCAATATTTACAACCATGCTTAAAAGAGGTATTCATATGGAAGAACAAACCCAACCTAAAATGCGGCGTTGTGTGGCAAGTACAGCAATTTTATAAAGAAAAGTATGTATGAAATCAAATAAAAAAATTCTGTATGTAAATACTCACAGATTTCTGTTGATTATTGTTTATGCATATAGCTCCGTTGGTCGGTGAAATCTTTTCTCAAGAAGGAAGTGTCATGGTTTCAACTCCTAAATATTTGGCACAATGAGCGCACACCACGAGTGCTCGACGGAGATTTGCCGGCATTTAGGACAAACCTATTTTAGCCCCACGTATTCCTTTTACCTCAACCTGTACAAGCAGTATTGCCAAGCAGCTTTTATTCTGCTGTGACATGACGGACGCTGTTCATAACTTTTATTGCTTTACAGCAAAACAGCAAAGAGAAATTATCGAAGCGGGACAGAAAATATATTTCAAACAAGCTCAAAACCCGCTTCAGTAGTCCATTTTATGTAGAAGTGTCTCTCGCGATGTCTAAATATATGCTCGCAAGCATCTCTACACCACCCACTTATAGTGGTACTCTTGATATCCAAAGAACATGCGTGAGAAACATGAATTCTCGCTTCTAAATGTGCACGCGTTACGGGAGTAAGTGGAGAATACTCTTCAAACCCGTTCGGAATTTTTCTACGAATGAAGAGGAAACCGAGGTGCGACTTGTTTCAGCAATACCTGTTTGAGAGAATGCATTAACACAGGCGTCATAAATTCGAAGTTCAGCCCACCGCTGTCATGGTAATTTCATAAACGCGTGCAAAGTAAACTTCAGTAACCACGAAAAGAACGAAAGTAGAACACGGGTAGGTAAGATGTAAACAACTATCGCGAATCGTGTTTTACAATGTACCAAATATACCTACGAACACTTCAAGGATGCGTACCTCTCTGGAAGCAATGAAAACGGGCGCTTTTTCTTGGCGCTGGCTCCGCCCATGTTTCCCTAAAAGTAGCTACAAAGCATGAAAAAAATGACATCAAGCAGCGTCACACTTACTCGCACACTAAAGTCTGCTTGCTATTTTTATCGCTCGATAACTCCTGTGCAAGTTTAGACATCCTAAGATACCAAGATTATCGCCCTCTCCCTCCTCCCCAGCTGTGTGTGCTCCCTCACAAAGCCCAAGGTCGTTCAAGGTATCTTTCTTGGTGACCGCCTTCAGCTCTCAACAAATTCCCAGTGGCTTGACCTCCAGTCTGCCGCGGCTCGGCGCTCTCGGTAATTTTGCACTGGGGCCAGAGCTGCAAACCTAGACTGGCGCAGACTGAGACGAGCGTGTTCACAGCAGCGGCATCGGTCGAGAGAAAATGTAGAAAATTCCCAGCGTGGTGCAGGCTACTGTACATGAAGACTCGGCGGCGCGCGCCGCTTCCACGGAAGCGAGCGTGTTGCGGAGCGCCCGGGTGGCGGCGGCTTCGGCTGCGCGTCCCCTGGAAATACCGGATGCTCCTTTTCCTGTTGCATTATTCAGGGGGCGGCGTCGCAAGGCAGTACGCTCCGGTTCCCGGTAATTCCGTACAGCGCAGGCGTGTGTCCTGCGCTGTAGATTCGGAGCGCCCCGTTCTTTAGCGATAGAGTGGGGCTCTATATTCGGGAGCCCTTTGATTTGGCGCGGCTAAGGGTGTCGCTACAGGTACAACGACTGTTGCATTTTCTGCTGCCCGGAAAGATTTGAAGAGCAGCAAAATTATTGGATTCGCTTTGACTTTGCAAATGCGCCACTCAGAATGGGGGGCACGTTGAATAGAATGAATAGTTTTTCGAAGAAGCAATTGCGATGACACTTGGCCTTCTAGATTCATCTGCGACACCTGATATTAGGGCGTGAAACGGGCACTTGCAAATGTGCTTGCAGATTTTGGGTGAAAATAAAAATATCAAATACTTGCAGCAACGTACATTATGAGTTGATTGAAGAGGTATGACTAACTGCCGATGATTTCTTAATTTGCGTCAACGTATCTCAAATAATGCATAAGGTACTGAAAAGAGCCTGTAACACGATGCTTACACATCGTATTCACCGACAGCATTTTTTGAAGTACAAAAAGAAATTTACATTTCCAAGCGAGGGCCTTCATCGCTACCACCTCCGCCTTGGCATCTTGAAATGTTAGCGATGCGTGGAAACCATTTCCCGGTCAGCAGTTTCTTCAAGTGGAGATTAGTGATAGAACTTGAACTGGAGAGAAACTATTTTTAAAGGAAATAGGGAGAAAAAAAAACAGCATTCATCGGCGGTTTCTGGTGACAGCGTTTCTGCAGTTTGTATGAAAGATAAAAAATCAGGAAATGGAAGCATTATTTTCAAGTCGAAGTTTCTTTACGTACTACAGAAGCGAATCTAAGTACCTCAGGTTTCCCATTTCAAGAGAAAAAGCATGAGACGAAGTTTCTGCAACCTACTTCTGTTTAAAGATTTCTGCGATTAACAAAGAGTAACAAATAGGAGATGATGTCATGGCAACGACCTGAATGGGGAGACTTTTCCAAAAATGAAATCTGTGCGTGAGTCTTGTAGAAACGAGACGTGTGGCAGCTGACCTGGCAAGTCGTAACTTTGGTCCTCCGCAGGTGCGTCTCGAGGACTGTACCATTTGCATTTGAAAAAAAAAAATCAATTCGCTAAAAAATCACGGCAATTTTTAATTTGTCGCTGCAATACAAGGTTATTTGCCATTTTCGCCTGAGCTACCGCCTTCTATCTCTTGAGAAGAAATTTCTTTATATGCCCACCTTCTCCCCTCCTTTATTCGGTCGTGGTCTGCGTTAAGATGGCCCAGCAGTGCCGTATTATTCCCTGAAGCGTTAGGTTGGTATGGCGCACTTAGTATTTGCCGAGCTCGTTTATGCACATATTTGACACTACCTTTACCGAACTTGGCAATCATTGCCTCGAAGAACTGTCATACTTTAACCACCTGAACTTCTCCATTAGGTGTGCAGTTATCGACACCAATAGATAGGCGCCCAAATTGCCTAGTTTCTCTACGGGCTGCCGTGTGGCTGACAATAGGCAGCTCACGGTATATTTATTAGAGGCCTGATACTCTGACGCGTTCCTTTCAAGTTCCAGTGATCTCAAATTGTCTGACGGACTGCGTGGCGTGTGATCCATTGAAATACCTGCCTTGCCTCGCTTACGACTTTAACTCCTCCTCAATACGCGGCACGGGCTTCAGGACCCGAGAATTATCACCCCTGAGTACACGTACGCGCAAACGCGGCCAATTATACTCACGGGACCTTCGTTTTGACCTTCTTGATCACTGGCTTCAGTGCGGGCAACACAGCGCAGACGCAACTTTTATTGTTAGCGTTGACACGCAAACCACTAGAATGAGGCCAGCTCGATTTATGCAACAGCTTCTCCTGCCGCACAACTCGGCAGGAATGCTCCGCGCAACTTCTGTATGCATTATTCAGCCATGCGGTAAGAAACAATTTGCCCGCGAGCTGCACCGCTTTGTTTCTTTTCTGCGTTGGTCTTTTTGTCGTCTGCCAAGAGGCCAGTTAGGACCCGTCTTGCCACGCGGGAAGCTCCAGCGACCGAAACAGCCTATTTGGATTTCCTTATTCACGAAGGGAAGAAAACTAAATAGGCGCAAATAGGCGCTAACACAACTACCACTCCACTACGAGCCACATGCGAGGAGAAATAGAAGAAGTGAATGGGGAGGGGAGGCGAGATGCCTCTCTCCTTTCTTTTTCCGGTTATTCCCAGATCCCAGCGCTGCGCTATCAGCGTCTCCCAGCCGGAACGCAGTCGGACACGGCGGGCCCGCAAGCGAAGCGTGATGCGCGGACATTGAAAGACCGGGGGACTTCCCGCTGCTGGGTCCAGTCGTCGGCTGCCGTTGTTGCAGCAGTTCTGCCTTTTCTTTACGCCACTCCGGCGCGAAGGAAGGCACACCGAAGGACGCATTGGGAATGTATGGAATTAGAACGTGGTGTGCCGTGACCTCCTCTCTTCATCTCTCCCTTGGATTGCAGAACATCTCTCTCTCTCTCTTTCACTTTCGTCGCCCTCTTCACGCCCCTTCACTCCCAGTGTTTTCAGCTTTGTCGTTATGTTCTTATTCTCGTCTCCTTGAAAACTATGCGCGGCGTAATTACTTTACTGCGTCTACCTAAATGTCGTACTATGGCATCAGTGGACGCAGTCTGCTGCTTTCAGTGATTTCACTGCTTTCACAACCTGCTTCTACGCACTCTTTTATTGCCACGCTCTGAAGAGAGCATGCTGTCCAGCGCATTTCATGGTAACATCGGCCCCAACACGAACACGAGAACGGGACACAGAGCACAGTATGTGCCCTGTTATTGTGTTCGTGATGTGTGTTTCACGCTCTGACCGATTTTCACATGAACAACGAGCTCGCCCGAACATTTGCCCCTTGCATTTCATCGCATTTTTTTCGACTCCGAGGCATCCGGACGCTTGGGCCAGACGGATTTGAATGTTCTCTCCTCAAGCTCTTGCACTAATCCACGGTGTTCAAATGGAAACATTTAATGCTTTGTAAGAAAAGGCACATCACAACTACAAGCGCGCGGTTTCTGTCAAACTACGTGCACAGACAGTGAACACATATACTACGTGACCAGTGAACAGTGTCCATATACGTCTACATAGTTTTACAGTAACAGCTCGTGTGCGGTGGGGAACAGTAACGAAACACCTGTGCGGGAGCGGCTTATCTCTTTCTTTGTCTGTATGTGTACGTGACAGTGGCTGTGCACATCTTTTCTCCTTCATGCTGTTATCTTTGTTTCGGCTCCCTCTCTTCTCCCATCACCCTTTTATTTTCGCCGACCGCAGATCGGGCGTTTAGGACAACTAAAAGTAGTTTCAGTGGTCGGAAGACATCTTTTCACCCGCCGCGGTGGCGGAGTGGTTAGGGCGCTCGAATACTGATCCGGAGTTCCCGGGTTCGAACCCGACCGCGGCGGCTGCGTTTTTATGGAGGAAAAACGCTTATGCGCCCGTGTACTGTGCGATGTCAGTGCACGTTAAAGACCCCAGGTGGTAGAAATTATTCCGGAGCCCTCCACTACGGCACCTCTTTCTTCCTTTCTTCTTTTACTTCCTCCTTTATCTCTTTCATTACGGCGTGGTTCAGGTGTCCAACGATATATGAGACAGATACGGCGCTCTTTCTTTTCCCCCAAAAACCAATTATTCTTATTAAGACTTCTTTTCTCAGTTTGTTTATTCAGCAACGGTCATTACTGCCACCAACAGGGAAGTCACAGAAACTATCGCACCCTCCAGGGACACCTCAAGAACGCCCTGAGAGAAGAGTTGGTGAAGAAAGTGAAAGGAAGAAAAGAGAAAAAGGCGTCATAGTAGAGGGCTCAGGAATCATTTGGACGTTTGGAGTCCCACGAAGCGCACTCGTGCCATGTGTCTCTATTTTTTATTCGCGCTCTTTCTTTCGCGTCTTATGTATGCTCCTTGTACAGTCAAACCAGAATGGAACGCGAGCACGCATATGCCACAGTTTTTAACTTTGCAGCAAGGTTTTACTTTACAATCTGTTTATGAATATGTATTTCAGTAGATACTTAAGCAGGAAACATTATTCAGGTTAGTTGTACATTGATGCTGAAAATACGGGTGTGAAACATTGTTTCGTTCAGAGACACTGTTCGCGCTTTATTCCAGTCTGACTGTACATTGCAGCTACTCATAAAGTGCTCGCATTGCCCGCCTGCACCATCGGGGCACCATGGTTGCGATGAAAGCCTTTGTTTTAATGAAAAAAGGGACTGACACCTGATAAAAATATAAATCAAGGAAGGCAATGAGCAAGACATGTAACCAGACTGTGGACATGTCGTAAAAAAATTCCTGCTTTAGATACGTTCATTTTCATCCTTATACGTTTAATGGGGGGCAGGTTGTACAGAAGTGCAGCAAGCTTCAGGCTGATAATTTAGTGGTGCAGCAAAGACCAAATCTAGCTGACGTCTCTAATGCGCCTGTATCGATACGTCCTATTGCTCCTCATTAAGTTACACAGTTCGAAGGTTTATGATAATGTAATTACAAAAACATACCTTTCTATAAAACAAAAAAATACTAGCCTGGTAAACAAATCTAGCGTCTTATTCAAGATAACGCGGTCAAAGGCAATCTGGTTCACTCAAGAGCAAAGCAGAACCTGGCACATCCGAAAGGTTAATTTTCACTGAACAGTATTAGCCAGGTTGCATTGTTAACAAGTGCGTATCGACGTCACCCTTGGTGGCACTTTATATATCTAGTAAACGACTCCGCCCATTGACATGAACCTGCCACATCTGTGGTTAGCTGTTCCGCTGACTGCGCTCACGAACGTTTAACAGTGCTGTGGAAACATCCACCTTGACATGCTCGAAGTATAAGCACTTTTATTCTTTTTTTTTTGTGTCAGACCACGGGTATGGATTTGGGTTCATGCATTCCCCAATCCGTTTTCAATTCTCACCGTGACCGGGATATAGGATGCACGACGACTGCGAAGCTGTGTGTAATAAACAGCAAATATTCCATAATTCTTAATGGACCCGGTCGTTCGAGAGCCTAAAAAAGCGTCCCCGGTAGTACCCGCCCACCGCTCCACTCGTAGGTAAAGCATCGACAAAAGAGACCTTTCAGGCAGCTTTCCCATTGGACCCTAATAGCGGAAGACGGTGGAAGATCGGTGGACAGAAGAGAGCGCGGGAAATAGCGAGGGAAATGGAGGGAGGCTTTAGGTCGAGTCGTCGCTGGAACGCCGCTGAAGGGATAATTGTAATGGCCCTCAACGCGAGACACGGGGATGCGCTTATCGTGACGAGCTGCACATTTACTCGCCTCGACAGCGACTCGTGCCGTGTAAGAGGCACGAGGTCGATAAGCCAACAATGACCGGCGAAGGAAAACCGTACCGCTCTCCCACGGTGCCGGGCGAGCGCGCTGGAGCAAATGCTGCCGCTGCCAGCTATGGTCCGCGAAATGGCCGGGATTAGGCGCGCATTTGGTGGCCGGAGTAGTTTCGGAAGGGGGTCAAGTCAGGTGGCAGAGCGCAACTGCGGATATTCGGGCTGACTTGCGGATCGTCGGGGTATAGTGGCGGAGGTCGCCTAAAGTAAATGTCCGACGCCCAGTCAGTATTCGCGGCTGCCCGCAGCCGCCTGAATAATGTCGCTTAATTTAATTAAGCTACGGGTTGGCTCTGTCTCTTAGGACAGAGCTTCAATTTGGTCCAGCTTTTAGATCAAGATCTCTCTCTCTCACTCTCTCTCTCACACACAAACACGCGCGCGCGCGCACACACATACACGCACGCATGCACACACGCATGCACACACGCACACATACACACACACACACACACACACACACACACACACACACACACACACACACACACACACACACACACACACACACACACACACACACACACACACACACACACACACACATACACACACGCACGCACGCGCACGCACACACGCGCACACACGCACGCACGCACGCACACATACACGCACGCGCACGCACACGCACAGTTTTTCATTTAAAAAGTCAGGCCCTGGTCGAATTCCCTGAACGAGTATAAACATGTGTACGAAGTTATTACGCGATAATGGATTGCTAAATAAATAAATTGCCAAACGTGGCGCTTTGACTGATACGTCACTGCAGGAAATTGCGGCCATCACTGAGCAAACCAGATTAGTATGCACGCGAAGCATTTGTAAGCAATCTTGTAATTACGTCATCGCGTATCGCTCAGCGTAGCAGTTCAACCTGATGAAAGGAAGAACGTGTGCCTCAATCGTGCGGCTGCTTCTAGGTCCAGTTAGAAATCTATGTAACTTATGCGCAACCTATTCACCGCGGTCGAAAATAATAATAATAATTGGTTTTTTTGGGGGGAAAGGAAATGGCGCAGTATCTGTCTCATATATCTTTGGACACCTGAACCGCGCCGTAAGGGAAGGGATAAAGGAGGGAGTGAAAGAAGAAAGGAAGAATAGGTGCCGTAGTGGAGGGCTCCGGAATAATTTCGACCACCTGGGGATCTTTAACGTGCACTGACATCGCACAGCACACGGGCGCCTTAGCGTTTTTCCTCCATAAAAACGCAGCCGCCGCGGTCGGGTTCGAACCCGGGAACTCCGGATCAGTAGTCGAGCGCCCTAACCACTGAGCCACCGCGGCGGGGCAACGGTCGAAAAGCAAAAACCTACTTTTGGCCGCGGTGGCTCAGTGGTTAGGGCGCTCGACTACTGATCCGGAGTTCCCGGGTTCGAACCCGACCGCGGCGGCTGCGTTTTTATGGAGGAAAAACGCTAAGGCGCCCGTGTGCTGTGCGATGTCAGTGCACGTTAAAGATCCCCAGGTGGTCGAAATCATTCCGGAGCCCTCCACTACGGCACCTATTCTTCCTTTCTTTCACTCCCTCCTTTATCTCTTCCCTTACGGCGCGGTTCAGGTGTCCAAAGATATATGAGACAGATACTGCGCCATTTTTCCTTTCCCCAAAACCAATTATTATTATTTATTATTAGCTGTTCTCGTTTCGAAAGCGAGACCAATATAGCCCACAAAGATGAACTGTTGTTCCGACAACACCAACTCAATTCCCAAGCACTACTCTTTTTTCAGATTTTCTCTTCATATACGCTACAAAATGCGCAAATAAAAAATAAGCTGCATTCTATTGTATAGCAAGAAGTAGCATTGTGTTTCTTCTTTTACGCGCGCATCTCTTAAGCGGTAATAAAACATCTCTCCTTCTCGAATTTAGCGTAATAAGCTTTGCTTTCATAGCAGAGGCTGTACAATCACTTCTTGGAAAAGCTTTAGAATTCGACATTCAAGGCAAGCTTCTTGCAGAAGGTAAGCCTGCCGCTGCAGACAGAGTGGCACTCAATTTGTGCGCTGGTCTGTACGCATAACGCCCTCTCGCCGCGCAACACACTTCGACTCACAATGAGGACTGTTTACTATGTCTCTCCTTCTTGAACGGTGCAGTTTCTCGAGTTCTTGTGCGAACGCGGCAGCCTCCGGGATTAGCACGAAGCGAGTGAAGATGCTTCCTCCGCATCACCCCCTCCCCTCGAGGAGTTGCGTCGTGCTTGCGTCACGAGCACACCGTACACCTTTTCCTGCACGATCGAGCTTTCTCCCGGCGAAGCTGCCGCCCTTCATTATCGTCCTTTTCCTGCAATTTTTGTTTTTTTTCTTTCTTTGTTACATCCTTTTCGCTGCGTTCCCGCTCCATCGTTCCGCACTTATCTGTGCTTTTGGGGCCTCGCTATTACCACCGAGTTACAAGCGCCGCTTTAAGGAGCCCCTTGCCGCGTTCCCTCGATATGGGGAGCGAAGAGCGCCTTTGATCGCGAAACGCAAAGTGAGATCGTGCGCCGAGAGAGAGGGAGAGAAAGAACTACACTCACACTAAATGCTAGAAAGAGATGATCGTCGTAATAAAACGCAAAAGAATTAAAGTCGAGGAAAGTACGAGCGCTCGAGCCGGCAAGACAAGCCTGGGATGGTGTAACATAACATCACGCAGCCGGATAGAAAGAAGGAAATGAAGCAATGAAAAAGAGAAAAGAAGAAAGAGAAGAAGAAAGGATCAAGCACGCGAACAACACGCCAAGCTGAGAGCTGCGTGTTTTACCTGCAGAAACGAATGAAGGAAGGGAAGAAGGCGGAACGAAGACTGAGGGAGCGAAGAAGGAAAAAAAAGCTAACACGGGTGTGGGCCGGTGCGTCGATGTGCACCGAGCAAAAACGTGCTCGCACTCTCACACACGTACACATACACGCGCACGCACGCACGCACACATCACAGAGTCTTCCGTTGCCGCGCCGGCCGCTTATTCCGGGGGTGCGCGCTAATGATGAAGTTCAGAGATTAGCAACCTGGCAGCAGCAACGGCAGCGGCGCCACGGCGCTTTCAAACGAGCGGGAATGGGGAAAGAAAGAGAAAGAGCAAACGCCAATATGAGGGATAAAAGGAGAAAAACACAGTAATCCAAATCCCCCGGGGGGGACCCGAGGTAAGACAGAGAACTTGAAATGGGGTGGGCGATAAAAATACAAGAAAAGCAAGATAACACGTGCAAGTAAGTTCTCGCCGAGTGCGCGCCCAGCTTAAAGTAAAGAGGAACGACAAAGTTAAACGCTGTCACGGGCCGGAAAAGCTGCATTCAAAGGGAGGATTAATACTTCTGTAGACACGCGCTTGCATAGTATTCCCCAGTCGAAATTCATGGGAAAGATTTAAACAGTCCCCTGATATCTGTCCCTCTTTTTCCCTCCCCCCCCTTCCTCCGTCAGTCTCTCTTTCACTAAACTGCCGTGCAACAGATTTCATTCTTTTTGAAGGTACAGAACGAAAAGAAGGTTCTTTTTGGGTGGTCTTGCGTGTAAAAAAACGCTCAGTTCTATTAGATTTTCTATAAATAATAAAATGGTGATTTAATTTATGGGAATTCGGGTTGAAAACGTAGTACATTAGGGTTTGTAGGTTCTGGGCTGCTGTGACGACCAGCTTACCGTTTCGGGCTGTGCTGAAAATGCCGTGAATTATTTCTTAACGACTTATCCAAAATCTTGCGTTACAGCCTGCTTGACAAAGTAATGTCGTCTAATTTGACTGACTATTGTACAGAATAGTGTTCTTTCGTTTTGTAGCCTACTTTAAGATATCTAGAGTTTAATGTAGTTAAAATCTGTCTCAGAGCAACATTTCACATCTATGCAGAGTAAAGCATCAGCACTACTTGGGCGTATACAAAATAATGGTTCTGCACTTAGCCCAGCAGAGGTAACGATATCCGAATGCCTTAGTTTACGGTACTAAAATCGGCCTTTTCCTGCGTTACGTAGAAAAGCGAAGTGATTGAATAGTAATACGCCATGACGGGTGGCAGGTAAGTGCTGTTTATTAGTGGAGTGTCTACTACCTGATAACGGTGCTCGGCTGCTGACCCGAAAGACGCGGGTTCGATCCCTGCCGCGGCATTCGCAATTCGATGGAGACTAAATTTTAGAGGCCCGTGTGCTGTGCGATGTCAGTACAAGTTAAAGAACCCCAGGTGTTCGAAATTATCCGCAGTCCTCCACTACGGCATCTCTCGTAGCCTGAGTTGCTTGGGGACGTTAAACACCATAAAGCAAACAAAAAAATAGCGTGAAGTTCCTTCTTCAATTCTCTCTGTTACTACATTGTTGCCCGGCGCATCCCAGTAGTGCAGTCGTGGATCAAGGCGCCGGAAAAACGCAACTTGTGCGCGTGCGCGATATGTGGAAGGTCTGGTGGTACCAAAAACATCTATCGTCGTAGTTACTGCAGATGCGAAAGGTGGACCCTGAAGTCAGCATTTGGTACGTGGTCTTTGCCCAAAAAATGACAGCGCGACACGCAGCGAACAAGCAATATTGTCGCACTAGGTTGCTTCCTTTCCTGCTTTTTCGAAATCGAGAAATTTTTTCAATATTTTTTAAAGGCCCCTATGTTTCTGACCTGATAAGACTATAAGGAGATAAGGTAAGAAGACAAAAGTGCCCGCCCCGAGGAAGACCAAGTACTTACATATCTGTGAACTGCTGGGCCTGGTCCGTATCAGCAAACTGGCAGTGAATCTATAGTACCTTAGTAGAGCTTGTTGTGCTAGATATTGCGTTTATTTAAAAAGACGAAAATACCGCTAGGAAACACGGCCAAAAGGAAGAACAGACGGACACAGGCTGTCATGGCGCATTCACACATGTACATTCGGCGGCGAGAGCAAGCGAAATCCGCTGCCGCCGAAACGCTGCATCGTTCACACTTCCCGGCCTCCGCGTCTCCGCTCATCGTCCGTGCGTTGTCTGCTCACGGCGTACACAGATATGGCAAGAGGTTAATCCATGCTGTCTACGTACCAAAACCGTATGCACGCTTACATACGCTAAATGCAGCTATTTTGCCGGAAGTTACGCCATTTCTAGCATTCTCGCTTTTAAATAGATAAGATTAGCCTAGTGGCGCCATTTAGTGGTTAAGACAGGAACCACTGTTTTCAAGAAACCGACACCTCTCTCAAACTTTTTTAAAAGGAAAACAATCGTCACCCAAAATAAAAAAAAAATAAAGCACATTTATCACTCACACTTTCCTTGTGGGCGAGATGAGACGAAGCGAATAAGCGCTGGCGCTATTATGGGCATTGAACACGCTGAAAAAGGCAGCAACAGCGACGCATTTAGTCCGAAGCGAGGCATCCCGCATCGTAGGGGGCCGCCATGTTTGTCGCCGAACTTCGTACTTGCCTTCCTATTGGCTGACGTGATCCGGCGGATTTTTTTTCGGCGGCAGAATTCGGTCCTGGACAGATCGGACTTTCCGCCGGGTATTTTGGCGGAATCTCTGTCGCGGCAGCGCGTTCCGCTCGCTCTCGCCGCCGATTGTCCAAGTGTGAACGCGCCTTTAGGGTTTCTTGCCTCCCGACCATGTTGCTCTGCACTGTTTTAAACCTTTTAAAGAGCCCACTCATGGGTGAGAACTCGTATTTTTGTAGCCGTTAGCCGACATTAGTACCACGCGGCGCTAAAGCATAAATATTTCACTTAGGAGATGCTTGTGTGGTAGCTCAGTGGCGTTTAGGCTTCCACTACAAAGCACGAGGTCGCGGATTCGATTCCCTGTTGAGGCGGATTTATTTTGAAGTGCGAGAAATACAAACTCATTTGTGTTTTGAGACTTGAGTTCTGTTCAGAATAACAGAAGTTGTCAAAATTCATTCGTAAAATTCCTGTACACAGTGTTATTTAGTCCATCTGTAGCTTGTGCCGATAAAGATGCTAATAACAAAATTTCAGACGTGTAAGCGCCACATCTGTTATTAATCTCTTATATGTATATCTCAGCCACCCTCGAAAGCGGAGGCTGAATATTGTAAAAAGTATTTTTTTTTCACTTCTTTTTATCCGGCCGTTGCAAACGAAACCTAGAATATGCTACTTTAGGCGTTGTAGCGAGCAAGCAATCTGTTCCGCTCGCGGCGATATCAAAGGCGGGGTGACTAATTGCTTGGTGAAAAACGAATAAACTGTAAAATGGAGGACTGGCTATAAATAAGGCCTCTGTGCTAGTTGGAACATATTTCGAGGAGACAGCTCAAAGGACACAACACAGAAAATACAACGCCTGTTTGTGACTTTTGCGTGTACGACCCTTCTACGCTATTTCCATCAAATATCGAAGGCGTTTCTGCTGTGCGCTCGGCTCACGGCCATCATACCGCTGACTTGGTTCTGTCTTTTTGTGACTTTTATTCTGCACGAAAACTAAGCGCTGATATATGACATTTTTTTTATTTATAAACATGCAACCAGCAGTCATAAACAGGTCAGGATTGCATGCATTGGACTTACGTAAATAAAACAAATTATAATTGCGTATTTATTTCGCAGTCTCCCACCATACGTAATAAGTGGCTCCCTAGTTGAAAGCTGGAGAACTCAGATTTAGTGTCCATCGTCTGTGTTTCATTTTTAACAGATATAAAATCTTCAAACACAACTGTCTCTACCATGCAGCTGTACGAAACTGCGACCAACGCGACTGCTGGTCGATACAGAGGCGAAGAGCGCTCTATTCCGAACTAAGCCCCCGAATGCATAAAAGAAAGCCGCTTTTGTCATGACCAACAAAAAATAAAAATTCGTTTCGCTTCTTTCATTTTATACTGCGAATGAGTAACGGCTACAAGGAAGTTATTATTCTTTAGGCGTTAAGCGCAAAAAAAGAGTATTAAAAATCAATTGCATCAAGTAAAAAGTCAAGAAAGTTTAGGTCATCCGTTTGGCGATACACCCAGAGGCTAATAAGCAAATGCCAAAGCGAAGGTCGGCGGAAAGCCTACTGACCCGTACTCGCAAAAGATCACAGGAAAAATAAGCCACGCATGACGCGATATCTCCTGGGCGTAACTCAAGAATGTGGTTAAAATTGGTACGCATTTGCTTAGGCTCTGAGAGCAATTTCTGAAGGCAGTTGTTTTAATAAGACATGGACGCTTTTAGCTTCAATTCTCTACACATGTTGTCGAACAGCCTCTCGATATCGTGGCCAATTCGACGTTGCAACTCACTCCAGTTTTCATCCGGAAGGCAGCCATAAATCAAACCTCGTTATAACAAAACGTTCTATAACGAAATAATGGATAAAATGAATGAACAGCCATTCGCCAGGGAAGTTAGCATAGAAGCCTATGTATATAATATTTCGTTTTTTACGAAGTGAAATTTACCTGTAAAAGGATACAACGAACCTCCAATGAACCCACTAGCTGTTTTGTGGTGAGTACGTCGGTTTGCACCAGAGCCTAATATTTCAGAGCACATTCTGTGCGGGAAACGGATATTACCGCGCATAACCCGCTCTTTCGCGAATCAAACAAAACACACTAAAAACTACCCCATGACCCTTCCTCAAGCGGGGCCTATAGCCAGATATTCTGGACAAAGGCGTTTTTCAACCGGAACTTGTTAATGAGCTAAATGCTTCGCATATCGTAAGGTTGCGCTATAACGCTCGTAGTTTTATTCTATTTATTATCTAAAACGAACAACGTTGCTTTTGTATGGCAGTCTTAACTACTCCTTGTCAGCGCACGACAAACTCTAAAAGCAAGGTTTTGCTACACACCGGAAGGCTCGACCAGCCTCATCAATACGTTCACAACAATATTTTATCATACTCCAATGTTGCCTAACACTTAAAAAGGCTGTCCAAGAACGCTGGACTTGTAAATTTAGAGGTTCTCTGGACGATTCGTAGGCTTCAACGAGTGGTTTTACGGCGGCGATTTCATCATCGCGGGTAAAATTCGGTACGCGGCCTGCTGAACGATACCACGCTGCGCGGTACGCCCGGTCTATTACGCTTTGCTGCGCCAAAGGACTCTACACTGCCAAGTTGCACAGGTGATTGTAGCTCCCCGTACTCCAACCTCCTCACTGGGCAGTGCCTGTGATAGTGCCAGCTCCCTGCTTCTGATGCACCGTGCGCAGTTCAGCTTTCACTTTCGCGGCATGATCACGTGGTTCCAACCGCTTCGCAGTGCGCTTGATGGCCTGGATGGGATCATTGACGCACCGGTTTCGCAACGTCATGCGGTGGGAAACGGAACCTCAAAAACAATTTCCGTTGTCCAAAAGGCGACCATCATCAAAGGCAGCTTTCGGGGAAAGGATAGCCTTCGGAGTGGCACACGCATTTTTCGCAAGACATTTATGTCGTGCGGTGAAGTATTGTGACTAACGCAATTGCGCGTCGTGCGAAAAAGCCAACCTAGTAGGACGCTCTCGCGCAGATACTGCCGCCAGGAGTAGTCTTTTACAGCGGCCGGTATCTGCTTCAACGCTTAAAGTACGTTGGTAAATTTTCCGAATAATTTCTTCCTATCACCTAGAATATTATTCTTCGAAGACGCGTTTTCTAGGCGCTGAGTCCTATACGTCCCACAGTAAAAACTGGCGTAATTTAGCAAGGATACCGTACTGGATTGGTGCACGCTTGTTAGGCCTTGTGGTGGGCACTTGGTGCGCATGTTTAGGGCCCCCTAAACACTCATCGGCGCCCGACTATGTCAGCTGTGCTGTTCTTGGTATGCATCGCGCCAGATAAGCTTGCTAGTGTGCTGCAGTTGCGACCAAGATTGCCTACGGCTAAAATGAATAAATCTCGAAGCCCGTTCGGATTCGTTATAACGAGGTTCAACTGTATACAAGAAAAGGAATCTTTGGCGCCCCACATTGCATTCAAATTCACGCCGGTCGACCCCCCCCCCCCCTCTCCCCATAGATTGTCTGACTATTGCTTCAGGCTATTCGGCCATCACTGCGAGAGCTAAACTGATGTTTCTAAATGGTTTCTTCACAGGAACTGCACTTGCTATAGATTAGACAACCAGACTGAATGACATTGCATAGACCACGATAACTGCTAGTCTAACCGCTTACTGTCAGGCTATAAAAAGGTGCCATGCGTCCTGTCCGATCAAATGCATATAACCAATTCTGCGCTCAAGGTCCAAGTGATCAATATGTTTTGGCTCTAGAACAAATGATGCGGCCTTATCTGTGTCGTCGTTCGTCCTTCTTCAGTGACGTCACTAGAAGTATGACGTCATTAGTATCTTATTACAACCCATTATGGCGACAATGTCATAAGGGCAGGAAAACACATCTTTTCGAGCCATAGTTTTCAAATTTTGGTATGCAGGAGTAGTTAACATGGGAGAAAGCAATAACTAGAGGCATTAAGCAACAGCGATGTTCTTTATTTTGCCCATCTATCTGTTCTGCCCGGCTGCTTAAACATAGAAACGGAAAACAAGACGCTGACTTATTATTCCTCTTTTTCCCTTCTCACCACTCTTTTTCTGCTCACAGTCTATTACAATGGAAGAAGCAGTCTCCTTCAAAGCCATCCAAGCGGCGCCATGGCGGCAGACGCCTGCTGTGCTTGGCTACGGGCCGATTGGACCGAGACAAGCACATTCAGTGCGACACGAGAGATGGCCCAACACGGGCGCATATTGAGCCGGCAACTGCACCGACCCGAGTCGGCAAACAAGCAGCAACACCTCGAGAGAGGGGCGGAGTAGATGAAGCGCGCTACGCACGAAAGTGACAGCGCCACGGTGGGGGGCCCGTGAATGACAGGAGGTGAATGACAGCTCGGAGCGGACGTGCACTCGTTTCCACAAGCGCCGAGATTTCTGTAAAGGCTCAGGCTGCGCACTCGGAAAATCTTGTGACAGATCTGAAGACGTCACGTGGCTGTGACGAAAGGCACGGTAGATAACAAAAAATCAGGCTGGTGTAAAACTCGGATTGTTGATGGGGTGATCTCGTGTCCACGAAAGAAATCTCTGAGGCAGCGATAGCAGCTGGTGCACTGAATGATTGTCGGGATAGGAATTACCATCGACCACACTCTTATATTCCTGCAATTCTGTGCGTATCACTTTTGATACAAAGGGCAAAATGTGAATGACTCTCACTTCTTCTCCCACAACTACATGGATTTCAGACATACTTGAAAAAATGGTATTTTACAACATATTTATCCAAGCAAGAGGAAATAGTCAGCTGGCCGAGAAGCAGGAGGCCTCCTGAAAGACAGTTATGCAAAAGATAACCTTAACAACCGAACATTGAGAAATTTTCGTGGCCGTAATAAAATATTTGTAGGCTGTGGGGTAGTTTTGAATTTTGTTAATTATTCATTGTATGGGCCCCAGTATTTGTGCGTAGCTTTCTGATCTTACCCACGCATAAATAATCATAATTTACTGATTTTAATTTTGAAGAAATCTTTCTGTTAATAAATCTTTTTTTTTTCATTTCAGCAATGTAGGGATGACTAGTGATAAAAACAGCAAGTTCGTAGCTTTTATCCGGCGTTTTCGTTGTTAGGACGAGGTTAAGGATGACTCAGAACTTTCTAGATAAGGCGCCAAAAGCACAGAAAACAATTCATAATATTCTAGACGCTCTCTTGTGTGATCGAGGTCATTCCACGCTCATCTAGTCTTGTCTCGCGTACCAAACAAAAAAAATGGTAGTCACGCACCCGTGGCGAGAAACAAAAGAACATAGGAAAAGTACAAAAAAGCTCGAGGTAATATGTCACTTTACTTTTTCAACCTGAGCTTACATGCATCTACTGATTTTTAATTGGTAGCACAGAAAATAATTTAACCCGTCTAAGCGCATTAAGGTCCAAATAATAATATGTAGCCACGCTTTACTGCGGCTTTTATCTGCACAAATTTCAGTTGCTGCTGCAACAAGAACATGAAAGACGCAGTGTGTTCATTTAACAAAACGCAGCAGCCTCTAGACACGATGGTACTGCTAGTATCTTCCATCAATGTTATGTTTGATAAAACGCGTACGAAAGCTCAATGTTTGGGGTATCTCTAGCAAAGGTGTATATTTCCTGCTAGTAACGTTACTCTGGGGCTTGTATCATGGTGAAATATTCGGCAGGTACTTTATTATGCAGCAGTTTACTCGAGAACTGGGAGTGTTGAACATAGTCACACTCTGAAAGACAATAGCACTGAAAGGTTAGTTAGACTGCAGAGGTATTTAATTGAAAAAAAATCAGAAGTTGAGAGTCATTTGTAAGTCTCAGTATTGTAATAAATGTTGGCGTTTCTCATCGCTGACCTTTGTAACACGCGGCCAATTACTTCCATGGAGGACGGCATTTGAGGAAATGCTGACTGGACTTAATACGACGAACATAGTATAGAAATACGCGCGTCTGTAAAAGCAACAAAAGCGAGCGTGCGTACGAAACCAGCGTCGTTTCTCTACCGATTCTAATCGTTATCCTCGTGCTCGTGAATTGTTCCTAATTTCCAGCGGAAAGAACTGTCGCTAAAATAAAAAAAAATCCCATGATGGCCACTCTGTGTAACAGGAGATTAAAAGACAGTTGTTGAGGCATACTATCCTTCCTCCTTCCACGGTAACCACTCTCCGAGTTCTGTTTGTGGCAACCACCTTCCGGTTGCACATTCCTCCGCTATCGCCACACTTTCGTCCTTCCACGGTATCCTCTATCCGGGTTGTTCCCGCAGGTGGATTCTCCGCATAGTAGCCGGAAAATAGTTACCTTACGGTTACGTGGACTTCTTTCGCCATGCTCCCCTTCGACGGTAACGCTCCTCCGTCCATGGTAAGCAACCTGAGCGCGGTCCTTCTGGCAACACCTTTCTAGTTACGCGCTATTGCACTTTCCGCTTACCCCTCTCCTGCAAAAGTTACCACCCGGAGGGTGTTTCTTTGGCAACTAGCCTCGTCCTCTTTCCGCGGTAATCCCCTCGAAATGGTTCCAGTGGTAACCATCCTATAGGTACGCGTTCCTGCGCTCTCGCCGAACCCTCCACCTTCCTTCCACAGTAACCACCCTAGGGAAGGTTCTGTTGGCAACCACCCTCTGGTTAAGTATTCCTCCGGTTTTTTCAGGCCCTCCTCCTTACACTACTGTGGTTCCCACGGTGGTTCCTCCTGGTGGTTCTCACGGCAACCACACACTACTACTGCTACTACTACCAAACTGACGCCAAATCTGGGAACGGGCGCCACCTAACAGCTGACGCTGTGAGTTTCACCGTTCAAGCCCCGGGTACTAAACATCAAGCGCTTTAAACCTCGGCCCACAACGAACATGTCAATGTCAACCCACATGCTGTTTTGACATTACACTAAGTAGCAAACAAACTTAAAGGAAAGAATCATTGCAACAATTTGGGCAAGCATTTACTCTTATGTAAAAGAGAAAGAGGTCTAGCTACCAACCTGCCCATTTAGCCTCAAAAAGGTTCGTGCGAAACGCAGCAAGAGCCGTTCTCCGCAGAAACGACGCGACCCCCGCTCCACGTTCGCGCGCAGCGCTTCCGAGTCGTGTCGAATCATGCAGCGCCGCGCCATCTGCCGCCAACTTGTTGAAATGCGCGCTAGCGGGTACGGCGAAAGATCGCGTAAAGATCGCAAAAGAGGCCTTACACGGGGCGAAGCAAGAAGGCGGGTAAAAACTGAAGGAAAGAAAGCACTGTCGAAAAGAAGAGGACGCAGCCTTAGGAAAGCGACGCGGGTCTGCAGCAGCCGTCGCCTGCAGCATCAGCAGCTGCAGTAGCAGCAACACCAGCACCAGTAGCAGCCGCGGCGTCGGCAGTGGCGCGTTCGATCAGGTGGCGGTGGCGTATATATGACGATCACTCGAGAGATGTTCGTGCTCGCATCACGCCCTCCTTTACCTCTCCTCTTGCTTGCCCCTTCTCTACCCTGTTTTCCTACGTGCGGCGCAAGATGCTGCCGCCGCCTCCGAATGCGAGCCGCTCGAACGATGGAGTGCGCATGAATGTATCGCTCTTCCTTCAAGCCTCCCCCCTCTCTCCTTTTGGTCTCTTCTCTCGAGACGTCTTGTTCGAGGGAGCAGCGCCTCTGTTTCAGCTCGGCGTTGAGCTGGGCCGAAGAGAAGGTGACTGCGCGAACCAGCTTTCATGCGTTACGGTTGTCTCTGCGGCAGCAGTCAGTAAAGAGACCAGTTATAAACAGTACTTGCAAGGCTTGCTTATAGTTAGGTCCCCCCTGTTGCCTGAAGTGTTATCGTCGCCCGTTGCATAAGGCAGGGCGGTTACGATATCATTGTGCACTGAAAAGTAGCTTGTTACTTGTGTGTTCGTCGCAAAAACCAGAACAGAGCATCCTGCAGCTGTTTTCACAATTTCGTGAAGCAGAGCAAAATATTAAAGGAAAAAAAGTGCTGATATACTGTGTGCACGTTAGATTCAAATATTCCCTAACTGATCGTAGTTTTCAGTATTGAGGGAAATGACTGTGACAACGTGCTATTGCTACGAAGCATTAACAAAATGTCCAACGCCTTATTACTGCACTCAGTATCCGCGGAACAAAAGCGAATTAAAAACAATTCCTTCAACCCAAGACTACCCTTTTGTTACAAGAAGCGCCACGCTGGGAGGCTCCCGGAGCCTGTCGGGACACCAGGTAAATGTACTCCGAGAGCTCATTACAGAAGTGTTCCCGTGTACTGCTTAAACTGGAACGCAGCCTTCGAAGCTGGGTCCTGAAATCGTTACCCCGCGTCTAGTGGCGTGGCTTCCTAGCTATTAGGCTAGTAGAAGGTTGGGTATCACATATCGTTATATGTTTTCCATATTCTTGTGGTCACTGCGGCATTCATATGAAAGCAAGGACAGAGCTTTTGTTTGCTGTGGGTGAGTCGGTGACGCGTTCCGAAACAGCATACCAATCCAACTGTGATTGCTAGGAATGTTCTTATTTCAGTTCGCGTAGACCCTTGTGCCTTCGTGTACTTGCGGCAGGAATGTGACGACGTGTAAAGGAACAAAATGAAGACAGCGTTTGCATGAAGAATACTTCTACGTTTAAGCTTCGCCTTTGAGTGGAACGCGACAGCGTGTTGCATCGTTGCCAGGGAGTCCACGTTAAGACATCCCCCGTTCGGTGCGACGCCTTGCCAGTTGGAAACACCTTTCAACGCATTTTGTTTCAATTGCTTAATTTAATTATTTGATCAATCACACACTCTAAATGTTCTTAATTTGCATCATCAAGCATTGACGTTTTTATTATGAGCACTTTGACACATTTGAACCCCCTCTTTATCCAAATTTTAATTTTTAATTTTGCTAATAATCAATTAATTACCATGAGTTCATTAACTCGTCATCGCCTGGCACACACCAATCAATTATCAAATTCTGAAACCACAAATTACTATGATACGATTTTTTTTTTTTTACGCAGCTCCCGATTACCTCTGACGGCGGTGCCGACTACAACTATGCCGACAGTTTTTCGACCGAACGAGCTGTAAACGCTGTCGCGTAATACGTCATCGCAAGTATTAGGCGTAACTCTTGTGCCTGTACTGCGACACACGAGAGACAAAGATTATGCTGGGCTAATAAAACACGTACCTTAAAGCTGCGGCAAGAGAGGAAGCAATGTTTAATGAGAGAAAAGGTGGAGATGTTGGAGAGGGGTAAGGTGTATGGGCGTTATAGCGCTCTATGAGCTATGGCAGTGAACGTTACAACGCCCATGCAGGAGGCATAAAAAAAGAAAAACTGTTAAGCGATCCTCAGTGGATCATTTGAATGCGTCAGGAGCAAAACTTTCCTTACGTCCGCGGATGGCACACACAAATTCGTTATATTTTAAGCGGTAAGCGGGTACACTCAGGTTCGTTATATTCGAGGTCAACACACTAAGTTCGTTACAACTAAGATCCAGGCAAAGTTCGTTATATTTAATGTAACACATTAAAGTTTCTTGTATTCGAAGTTAACACACCTCAATTCGCTATATCCGAGGTGACATACTAAGCTTCATTATATCCGAGGTTGTATACCAAGTTCACTCCTACTGGCTACTGACAGCGGTTGTCCGTTCTATTTGCGCAGATCCTTCAAACGCTAATAATTACAACCAGCATGCGTCACACTTCCGTCCCTGAGGATTTGAAAATTGAAAATTGAAAGTTGGTTTTTGAGGAAACGAAATGGCGCAGTCTGCCACACATCTCGGTGGACACCCGAATCGCGCCGTAAGAGAAGGGATTAAGGTGGGAGTGAAAGAAGAACGAGAAAAAGATGCTTAGTTTGTTTTATGGGGGTTTAACGTCCCAATGCGACTCAGGCTATGAGGGACGCCGTAGTGGAGGACTTCGGATAATTTCGACCACCCGGGGTTCTTAACGTGCGCTGGAATCACACAGCACATGGGCTTCTAGAAATTCGCCTCCATCGAAATAGGACCGCCGCGGCCGGGATTGAATCCGCGTCTTTCGGGGCAGCAGCTGAGCAACATAACTACTGAGCCACCGAGGCGCCATAGAGAGAAAGATGTGCCGTAGTGGAAAGATCCGGAAAAATTTAAACCACCTGGAGATCTTTAATGTGCACTTACATGGCACAGCACACGGGCGCCTTTTGAGTTTCGCCTTCACCGAAATGCTGTCGCCGTGGCCGGGTTCGAGCCCAGGAACTACGACTCTCTAGCCGAGTGCCCTAGCCACTGAGCCACCGCTAATGGTAACTTGCTCCGTCTACGATAGCTACATTACGGTAGAATTTCGAGCCTTCAGCGTGACGGCGCCGTGGAGGTGGCGGTGCCGCCACCCTGTGGCTGCGCCGCCACGCTGTAGCGTGGTTGGTCACGTGGAGTGGACCAACTGCCGGCAGCGCGGCGCCGTGGCTGATCACGTGGTTGGTCACGTGACCAAGTTCCACTCGGCCAGCTGTAGCTATCGCGTCACTCCAGGTTTAACCAAAGCTAAACCCCCGCCAATTTTTTTCTTAATACTCTTCATCAAATTTAACCGCAGTAGATAATATCGCGCGAAAAGAAAGCAATGTAAGAAGTGTTAAGTTCGCGCGACGCAAACAGTATTATATCAGTGTTTCTAAGTGAGTGCGTTGAAGAACGTTGTGTAGCAGTAAAAGCAAGAAAGCACTGAAGAACGCACTTAATAATCCCGCGATGGTGGCTCAGCAGTTCGGGCTCTCAGCTGCTTAGCCCGAGCACACGGGCTCAGTACCGGCCGCGGCGGCTGCGTTTAGAAGAAGGAGAAACTCGTAAAACACCCGTGCGCTATGCGACCTCAGAATACGTTAAAGGAATTTAGGTGGTCGAAGTAATTACATAGCTCTGCACTACGGCGGCTTTTTCTCTCTTCGTTCCATCGCTCCCTCCTTCATCTTTTCCCTCATGGAGAAGTTGAGATGTGCACCTAGATACGAGGAAGTTACTGCGTCTTTGGTTTCTACTACATTAGCTGTTCCTGTGATATCGAAAACAAAAAGCAACGGGTAAAATACGCAGTATATGAAGAACGCCGACGGGATGCTGCACTAAATACAGAAATAATCGTAATTTGACGAAAAAAAACGACGACGGGGAATAATACGAGAATGAAACAGGAAGAGTATGACGATAAGTGCGCAAAAAAAAAATTCACTCGTAGAGTTCGCTTATTGTAGCCACAGAACCTAATTATAAAGTTATATGATCCCTCTCAAAGAGTTGTACATTTATAAAGCAGCGAACTATCTAAAAATAGCATACAAGCAGGACTGGCCTCTTTCTCTTCTTTCAACTTTTATTCACAATATCGCTGTTCCTGGAGATCAGGTGCCAGACATATCAGATACATGCGGCACATGCATGCACCGACGGGCCTTTGTAGACTTTTCCTCGATGGTTAAGTTTAAACAGAGTCATGTCCGTTAGATGAACCCGTTTTGTGCTTAATTATCACGCATCTAACAACGAATTCAAGCACGCAGTTTTCTGGTAAAACCACCGCAGGGGTGAAAAGATAAAAAAATTCCAGCTGCCTCTAACGAAAACCTATAAAAGCAAAACGAATGCCAAAAGTCGCTGTAATCGGAGCTTATTGAATTCTTTACTGAACCGAAGGGAGCTCAGTAACGAAGTATTATGATGTTGCCGACAACAATCCCTGCACGTGCCTTCCTACCTCCCAAACTATTTTCTAAGTTTAGTTAAAGAAAGCAGCAAAAAGAGACGGCCGCAAAAGCTGGTTCTCTCCGAGTGAGAGAGAGGGCGAGAACATTCCATCAGGGTAATTAGCAGAGTATAATGTTCCTAATGGTATACAAATTCCAAGAGACTATATGGAGCTGATTGATGAACCTGTGCATCACGTTTCGCTCCCCGCGAGACCGCTGAAAGCGGGCCAGTGCCGGCTACAGAGTTGCACAAAGACCCTGGCGGGTCTTTTATGCTATTCGGGTCGCTTCGTATTTCTCTCATAATGGAGAAATAAGAGAAATGCAACTACGGATTATTTCTCGCCATAACATCACATTTATCCTTTTTTCGACATCTGGGATGGTTTCCTGTACGAGGGAGCTGTATTCACATTTTGCGGGATGCACTGTAAGGTGCCGAAAAAAAGGATACTTATGAAAAAAGATTTCTAAAACAGTTTACGCTTTAAACTCATTGAATTGAGTCTTGCTATTTTTCTTGCAGCAGCCCGCCTGTTTGTTTGATACACATTTAAAAATAATATTCTAACGTGGCATTGTAGGCTGAAGAGAGTTTGATAACATTTATAACAAAAAAAATGTTATTCGCCTTCTGACGGTTTCTATATTAGCGATCGTTTTCTTTTGGTTGTTTTTACGACTGAACGGGCATGGGTTAATGCTATTTTAATAATAAGCTTCCATGGCGCCACAAATTATAGGTCATGATCTGCAAGAGCAAGGTTTGAATGCGACAGCAAGCAGTTCACTACACTAACGACTGCCTGGCTATTTTTCAAAACCACTGCATCTTTTTTTGGCCATTGGAAACTGCGTTTTTATGGAGGCAAAACGCTAAGGCGCCCGTGTGCTGTGCGATGTCAGTGCACGTTAAAGATCCCCAGGTGGTCGAAATTATTCCGGAGCCCTCCACTACGGCACCTCTAACTTCCTTTATTCTTTCACTCCCTCCCTTATCCCTTCCCTTACGGCGCGGTTCAGGTGTCCAACGATATATGAGAGAGATACTGCGCCATTTCCTTTCCCCAAAACCAATTAATAAAAAAAATTATTCCGGAGCGCTCCACTACGGCACCTCTCTCTTCGTTTCTCTTTTCACTCCCTCCTTCATCCGTTCCCTTACGGCGCGGTTCAGGTGTCCAACGATATATGAGACAGATACTGCGCCATTTCCTTTCCTAAAAAACCAATTATTATTATTATTATTATTAAACTGCATTTTTTATTCATCATTAACTTCTATTGGACCATTGCCAGCACTGCCACCACCGTCTTGTTAGCAGCGCATCATTCTTCTTTTGTGGCTTTTATTTGTAACAGTGGCTTGTTTAAGACACTGTTTAAGACACGCCAAGGCAATGCCTATTTTCCCTGGTACGTGTTTGGCTCCTGGCCGATGCGACTGGGAGACGCGCGGAGGTCTTATAGGCAATCGCGCGGTAGCTTTACACGACGTCAACAGAGACTGAGTTGTATACGTCACCCGCATTCTTTTCGCTCACGCCACGTACAGTGACGCCATGGAAAGTTGCGCCACTGCTGCCTTGCCGCACAGATTACGTTCAGCTCTGTCCATCAAGCAACACTGTCCTCGTCTTTCACGTCTATAAGGTTCCGTACTCGCTTTCCAGTAGAAATTTCTGAATTCCAATCCGACCCGCGCAACTTTTTTTTCTGGTTTTAAAGCCAAAGCTCTACTCCTCCCGTACAAAGCTGAAAGTCACGTGGCTACAAAATTTGGGCTTCAAACCAGAAGGAGCGGAGGCTGGGCTCTGACGTCATGCCACGTGACTCGCCACGCCTCGCCACAGCTGCGCGCGTTGAGCCGACGGCGCTCGCTCGCCTCGCAACTATCGAATCACGTGACTCACTGCGCCTCGCCGCAGCTGCGTATGGGGAGCCGACGGCACTCTCACAACTGGCGGAAATCGCGTGAAGCGCCGTTCCCTGTATAAAAGCGTGTGGCGTGTGCTCACCTTCACGGTGGTGGTATCTTGTGCCCCCTTTTTTAATATCTGATACGGGTCCCATTTGGATTCAAGATATTGAACTTCTTTTTGGAATATGGCGGAGTGCTTGAAGGACTCTGGCACGGGTTGGCCCATTATGGCACTGCCTCCGGGATCGGCCCGGGTTATAACAGCGCGCGTCTTTTCTTTCAATCATTGCACTCCTATCTTTGAACTCTCCTACTTTCAGCCCATGGCAGCGATTGTGGTTCGGCTTGAGCCAGTGGGCAGGCCCGTGCACGTCCCTTTTCATTCTTCCTGTCAACCACAGCAGCTGCAGCAGCTTACCTTCACACAAAGCCACGGTTAAGCAACGTGCAAGAACTAGTGCTTCGATAATGCATCGTCGTCGACAAGCGCAATCTGATGATCTTTACGTTATGCGAAAGGCTTCAGATTGGAAAACCATTCTTAACAAAGCTTGCGCTCGTCTTACTGGGTTCGGCCGGGTTGAACCAGGGCTGATTTTTTCTGTTTGTGTAGCGAAGAAGGCCGACACACAGATCGCTGAAACCGATCACTGTGGCCGGTAACGGAGTTAATTAAAACTGGTTGACGAAAACAAAAACCGACACTCGAGCGGCGCCAGTATACCCATTGCTGCTAGTTCGGGTGCATGTGTAGAGTCAGTAACAAAATTTAATTTACTTTATTAGAAGCTAGAGACTTTTCGTACATCAGCCTTTCCTTCGGGCCGTTTCTCTCGCCTGCCTACTCCTCTCCATAGCATATCAAGGATGTTTTTTTTCTTGCCCACCTTTCTACTTACCTTCCATTTATCATATTTTGTCCATTTCGCTATGTTAGCGGTAGTTTTAGAATCAGTTTAATGAGTACAGACTCAACTGATAGCGAACTCTAATTTTTCATGAGCTATAATAAGCTCTCAAATGTTAGATTCCTGTCAATATTGTACCGACGACCGCTCCATGTTTGCATTAAGTTTTGCTCCACTTAACGGCAGTGGTAACGATTTTTCAGGAAACAAGCTTTAATGAGCCTTCCTGGTGCAAATAGGAACAGATTTAGTGAAGAATGCATACTGGGTTTAAGTTAAAAGGTTAGTGTTTTTGTCCAGTACATCCTCAAGAGGATGATTAAATTCCTCTTGATATTTTGGCGATGCTTACCGGGTTTCTATTGGAAGCTGGCCATTGAGTATAATTTGATGCAATTGAAACTTTGTATTGAGTGGTACTTAAGATCATACTGACCCAATTTAATACACCCAGTAGAAATTTCATTTAGTTCTCTGATCAGGCGCGGTTGAGTGTTTTTATTTGCACGCTGTACTACGTGCAAATAATGCACTGGAGAGTTCAGCCTCATGGCCTACTAAAAGCACGTACCCCCTTTGCCAAAAGTAACCAAGCACAAGTTTTTTGCTTCTCAATCGTATAACAGAGCCGTTACGGCACATCTAAAAACCGAAAAGTGTCAAAACGAAAGGACTACGGCCCCTCTTACTTTTGCACAGATTCAGAGCTTAAGGGCTCCCGTAAGTGCTTCTCTACGCGCCTAAGAAACAAACCACCTGTGCCCGGTTACTTTTGACAAAGGGGGGTGCATTGTACTCATTCGGTATATCCGATCAAGATAATACTATTATGCAAGGCTGCTGATATGCCAGTTAGCACTGAAACGTTATAATTACTCAACAGTTATTTTTGTTTTGGTCAAAAATAATGAAAAAGGCTGAAAGTCATATTTATATAACGTTCCTGAAACAGCACGCGTGAACGATCGTTTCGGTTTCTTTGTTTTAAACATGCGCAATATTGACGGCCTCTGCGACAAAAAGATGTAACGACAGCTACGAAACGAACTTTAAACATCCGCAAAACAAACACTACACGTGTACTGTACTTACGCCCCCCTGGCGTGGCATAAGTCAACGCTAATTTCAGGGGGGTGCGCAATTCTCCAGCCCCCCCCCCCCCCCCCCCCCCCCACCCTGGCCTAACAATTCCCAGATGCGGGTATAGAGAAAGCTGCCGCCGTCAGCAGAGGCCCAGCTGACCGGGGGCGATACGGAAGATAATACTGGACAGTCGACAAGAGAAGGCTCCAAATCGTGCCATAGCAAAATACCAGTACTCTTCAGCTACAAACCCCGCATAGTGCCCCATGCGCACAGTTAAATGCGGCACAGTGTGCCGCAGTGTTTAACGGTGGATGCCTTCCATTTGAGTAGAATGGTACCTTCACCTGCGTTCCTGACCTGAGAAAAGCCGACTAATTGAATACACTTTGCATATTCGGACAGCCTTTGTGCAGCCTATGTGGATGTGGTCCTTGGGGTTGCGGATCCGTTTATTAGGATCTGGACAGCGTTCGGACTTTATAAAGCTACCATCTGTGCTCGAACGGGAGCTTTCTTCTTTGTTGAAAACGATATGATTTCATATATCTCACTGCTGCATGAAGTCTCCTCGCCATGTAAGTAAAGCGAAGTCGGTAACAATGCGCTCGTAGTGCGTTAGGACACTAAGCATCCTAGTGCACTTACGAGGGGAACAGGTGACAGGCGCTAAAACTGTTGTGTTCAGAAATTTCTCTCCTAAATTGTTGGCTCGGGAGCCACTGAAAAGAACTGCATGCCCTGCGCTTTTTCAATTGATATCAAAGGCCTGTATTACTCCATTCCTCAAGACAAAATGTTACCGTGCATTAGTGAAGTCATAGACGATTATGGTGCCATTGTGTTTCAGAATGCTTCTTGCATTCAAGTAGGAAACTTTTTAGAACTGACACAAACCTATCTAGAGTCTACCTATGCAGAATGGGATGGGCGTGTTTTCATTCAAAAGAAAGGAATATGCATAGGAGCGTGTACAGCGCCATCGCTCACCGATTTGTATTTAGCTGTGAATAACACAGCACTCGATTTTCGCCTCAAGGGATCAAATGTTAAAAAAGTGTTCCGCGTTGTAGATGATTACCCTATTTTACTTGAATGTGAACCGGAAAATCTTCCTGCAGAGGTGACTAAACTTTGTTCTGTCTTTGCGGACGTTCTGTCGCCTCTGGAAATAACTCATAAAGTGCCTGTTAATGACTCCATAAAATATTTAGACCTGACTGTTTTTTATTGATGTTCATGTATGCTGGGCCTTTGAACCTAGAAGCAGGAAGCCTCTACTTCCATACTGCTCTTCACACTCTAAGCTAGTGAAACTAAGCATTGCCACAACTTGTTTCGGCAATGCCATGAAAAAATCTTGTAGGCATAAGGCCACGCACAGTTTTTCATGCCAGGTTGAAAGGCTTGTTGCTGCAGGATACCCGCTTCACTTGTTAACTTCGGCAGCGGAGGGAATGCTGAAGAAGCTGAAACTTGGAGCTACTGTCAACCAAGTTAGCCGAGAAAAAACGTATCCGTAATTCCTTACCTTCATGTTTTATCGCACAATTTGAAAAGAATAGGAAAACGAGCTGGAGTAGATGTTGTGTTTTCAGCCACTGTAAAATTGAGGCCCTTATGTGCGCGTATAAATCGGCCAAACAAAACACGTCGCGATGTTCCTGTGTGCACGAAGAAGCATGAGAAGAAATATGTTCAGTGCCAAGACAACTTGGTATATTCAATTCCTCTGTCTTGTGGTCGGTCGTACGTTGGCCAAACTGGTCGGTGTTTAAATGAAAGAATTAAGGAGCACAACAATAATGTGAAGAATGCCGTCCGCCATATCGTGATTCACTGTCGTGATTGCTCATGCCGCCCAATGTTCAAGAGCAGTAAAATCGTAGCAAAAAGCAAAGACCAGCTCACCAGGGAGATAATTGAGGCATCAGAAATCATGAGGATAGATACGCAATGCATAAGCACCGCTTCTGTTGCTATCTCGGAAAATGAACACGGATACCTAATGTCATAGATTACGTGCTTTGGCAAAGCTTTCGCACAATCACAATGATAGGCTGTGAAATGATAATTTTTCTATTTTTTTCTTATTTTGTCTTGTTTTTCTCTGTTTTTTTTTGTTATTCTGTGATAACAGCGTGTATTTAACCACAGCGTGGTGCCCTGAATAAATCTATTCTGTTGTTAGTTCAGCGCTGTGTTTTGTCCCTTTCTGTTTGGCTTCGAGCCGTTGCGCTGGTTTACAAGAACTGCTCTTTTTATAACACGTTTTTCTGCCGTTGTGTCCAGGTTGAGTAGACACTCGTCGTTGGTACGAACCTGATGTTGCGCTTCTAGCTTTCTGTAACTTTTTCCGCTATTGTACAGATGCGTTTACTGCTTGTTATTGTATTTCTCTCTCTGTTTTTTTTTCAAGAGCCAAGTTTCGTCATGAAAAGCAAGCGCGCCTGCATGGGCACGACAGAATGAGCACCGGGCCGGTCATTAGAAATTGATAGCGGGCAGCGGTGGGGTTCAGAGTCTGTACCGAAGTAGCGGCGAGTAGAGCCACGCCTAGTCTAGGTACCAGCCCGTGCAGACCGCTAGCGCCGAGTATACAGTTACAGTTTGTAGCTTTCCTCGAATCGGAAGCCTGCATTCCAATTCAGCGGTTGTGCTATTTCTACAGCATTAACCAGCATCGCTTCCTCACTTTATAATCACAGCCTGCATGTTTCATTGTTTTGGCTCACTGGACGCGTGGATCTGTAATCGTGGATGGAACATTCGAAATTTCCTAATCAGGCCAGCAGTTTTAAGAAACTGAAAGTGACGGCAATAGACATTGGTCAATGTGTTTTACTTATTTCTTTTTTTAATTAAGATGAACAGCTGACATGAAGTAGTTTTCTGAACGCCGCCAAGGCGATAGTCACATCTGCCAGCGCCTGTCTCACGCACTGTTAAAACTTTTGCCAAGCCGAACGAAAGAAAGACCCCGATGAAAGCCTCGAGGGTTTGCGTGGTGCCGACCCTCGAGCACGCGCTACTACTCTTTCACATTTCCGTCTCAATCACAGATTGACTGGATGCCAGATAAGCAGAGGCTTCAAGTTAAACCAAAATACAATCACACGTATTCATGCCAAGCCCTTTGATTGTTGGCAGATTGTAACTATGATAGCACTGTTTTTGAACATCTGATTCTCTTGAGCCATTCTGTGGAATGGAATAGGCCACTTCGCTCACACGGCTTCCCTGTGTTGCGTGTGCTGCTCTTACCATTCGATGCCGACCGAGCAGTCCTGGGACGAATTTCAGGAGGGGGGGTGACGTTCGCATGCTGTGGCCCTCCCCACCCTTAGCGAAGGGGGGCTCAGGATTCCCCTGTTCCCCGCGCGGGTTACGCCACTGCATGCAACTTCCGCTGATCTTACAGCCCAGTACCAGGCTGCCAGCCGTGGCAGCAAACAGCGCCTATCAACATTCAACAGTTAGGTATTATAATACAAAACACATGCAGGTAAATCCATATGTTCACCTAACTCAAACTCATAGTCTGGGTTTATGCTTGTATACCGGTCACAAAATGGGTCCCTGTTTGTGGTAGTGGTGATTGTCCAATATGTATTGTCTTCCAAAACACTCTGGCGCAAGTTACGCAATACATGGCAAGAACAAAATAAGAGATTTATTGTTCAAAGGTCGCTTCTTTGATAGATTAAGACCGGTTGAAAAAGAGTATCGGCCAGTGATCAAAAAACGCGGAGAAGCTTCAGTTTGACGTGTGTTTTTCTAAACGTTTTTTTTGTATCGTAGCAGTAATATAACCGTTATCTATGTTGCAGCGATCACTATTTCTGAGTGAGAAATCTTCTACTGAAGAAGAACAGTGACTTTCCCTTATTCCGCGACTAAAGTTTAACAGATGTACAGCACATTACATGAAAAATTCATTCCTCATCTCCAACCGTAACCTCCAAAAGTAGCTCATAATCCATCCCTGCCAAGATCACATTCAATTCAGTGGGACGCATTCATTAGGCTCTTGCAACTACCCTATCTCTAATATAGTTTGAACCCTTACCCCATACTCCACTCCATCTTTATTGCACATTTCAGTCTCGATAGATTTACGTTGTAAGTCACTGATAACGCCCCAAAACTATGTTAGCGGCGAAACAGCGGTGGCTCGCTTAATGCTCCTACCGGCTCGCGCGCATAGGACGGCAAAAATACGGCTATCATAATTAGTTGAGCCACACGGGCACTTCACTCCCTTTCAGCACCGGTTTCGCGTCAAGTGGAAACACTCTCGCGGCCCGATCTCACGCATTTCTAAGTTGCATGCAAACTCTTGCTGCCAGGTACTGTTCCTTTCAATTTGATTTCCAGACGGCTTCTGTCTAAATTATCGTCGGGTCGAACGAATATGGGCGCGGCATAAAAAGGGGACAGAACGAAGGCGCGATTAAAAGACACATACCGTTTAAAGACGGCCATTTCTATGTCGCTGCATCTTAATCCCGCTTGTCTCCCGTCACTCCTACAGAAAACATCACCCGTTTTCCAGCAACTCAACTGCGCCAGAAAAAGGCATCCGGCATCTGTACGGATCGCGCCAAACGTCGAAGGCAACACCAGAGACTCCGAGGTGCAGCACACAGCGGAGTAGTTTCACTGCAGTAAACTCATAACTCCGCGACTCCTGAGAATACCGGGGCCGAGTCGCGGCTTTGGCCGGCGCGTGGGAGAGAAAAAAATTATATAAAGGAAAAAGAACGGAGACGATCTCGAAGCACCTCTGTTTATTTCTTTCTTTTTTTCTCCTTTCATACCCCCTGCCGCCTTGTTGCCCCATCGACGTTATTGCGCACTCATATTGGAACAGCGAGACGGCGCTTGACTGCGACCCCGAAACGTTGTAATACAAAGCTCCGAGAGAAGCAGAGCAGAGGAGAGATTGAGCACGCCAGGTGGGAAACCCGAAAGATAGGTCCGTCCAAAGTGAAATGAGCTCGACCTTTCCGCCGATATTTCTCAATCGAACCCCGTGTTCTCTCCGCCCATAGCATTTCTCTTCTTCCTGCGCCTTTCATCTCTCTCATTTATTTCTTTATCGCTGTCACTTTCACCGTTCGAATAACAACGATGCGTCGTCCCCTACTGGTTCCCACTGTCGCGTCCCTCGAAGAATCTTTTATTTCTCCATCTTTTTTTCCTTCATCTTCTTTTTATTTCCTTCGTGCCAGAATGACTCTCGAGCGCGACGACCGGACCCAAAGTCCGTTGTTTACAACGCTATGACTGCGCGCAAGTGCAGCTCACGTGGACGAGAAAGCGGCGGCAATACTTTCGGCATTTCCTCAAAGCACTTTACAAGATCCTAACTATCGGCCAAATCTTGCTGACGTTTGTTCATCCTAGAGAACCCTCTTCCTTCCCCTCGACGTACGAAAATAAATGTATATCCGGAAAACAATTTTCCACTGCCCACCTACAGCACGGCTCACCATTAAATTGCGTAAGGTGCGCCCTGGATGCAAGTATTGTTTTCGACGTGGACTATGTAAACAAGGGTACATGGTGAGAGGTTTAAACAGGTGCTCGGATCGTTAGGCGCTATGCTGCTTTCATTAAATTGTACCGGACCATTTCCCAAAATCCAAAGGAAGAGAACCGCACCTGTCATGTCTCAGGTTACCACCGCGTCGTATTTTTTCTTGGATTAAATCGTCTTCAGTCCGGGGTCACTGCTCAATTATTCCAAGTCAACCCCATCTATGTTCACTACGCGAAGCGATCAAGCACAAGCAGACTAAAAATCCAACTACACGCGCGCATGCACACAAGTGAGCAAAAGGCGACGGTCCGTGGATGCAGCAGAAAAGTGCGAATTTTTTGTAGCCAAAAAATGCACCATGGTTACGTCGCTAATAGTTTCGACGTTACATTTCACGACATCCATAGCCCGTAAAATTTAGTTCGTGCCTGTGCACTTACGTAGAAGCGCACAAACGATATGACTAAACGCTTGGTAGTGCCTAAGCCCATCTTGTGCGAATTTGATGAAAACAGAATGTCTCGTGTTCAGTATGATCATATTCACGTAAATTCTTCACAATTTAATTTTGTTTCCAAATTTCACGAACATGCTGCCAATGCGCAAGCGAGAATCACGAGTGAAAAAAATAAAATACAAAGGAGGCATCATAAATCGCGCTTTGAATTAGCTCAGAATCAATGCTTTGAACACTGCAACGCTCTTTACCATCGACGCTGAAGGCATGAAAGAGATGAATGCCCGGCAAAATGCACTCCGCGTCAATCCACCTACAAGTGAACCATGCGAGCAATATTCTTTCAAAGAGCCCGAACAGCTTCAATGTTCTTTTTTTGCGTCATCCAATTCCCCATCCCAAATTTCCGCTGCTATTGCCGTTCAATCAACTCGCGCAAAAGTAAAAGCTCGAAATGAGGCATTCCATATCGTCCTAAGCATTTACAAATGGCAGAAACTAAAAAAAAAGAGAAGAGGACAAAGCAAGCGGAAACGCGTTTCAATTGTTGCTTACTCCGTGTGTGACGCCATCGGCAAGTAACGAACAAGTCGAGCACGCAAACGGTGACAATCGCATTCAAATGGCGTTAGGGTAACGACTCTCTCAACGAGCCACTTTGGGCGCCGCGAGCGAGCCCGGCGTAATATTATTAATCGGAAATGGGCCGGGCCCTTGCGAGCGACATGAAAGGCGCGGCCCGCTCGGTCGCGCATTGCTCAGCGACAGCAGCAGCAGCGGAAACAGGGATAGAAGAAAAGGAAAAAAAAAGAGGAAAGAAGCATGCTGGAATGCGCTCGTTCTTTTTGTCGCTGAGTGCCGATGGCGGCTTCAAAGCGCGTTGAGTGTTGGGTGCGCTGCAGGCTTGCCCCACGCGCTCGACGGTCACCTTCGTGCGCGTTCGCGCTAAGTAGCGACAGGCAAAGGGAGCGGGCACGGACTGAATGCCTGGTGCGCGAAAGATTTAAAGCGGGAAAAAAGGAAGAAAACTGTCGGCCCCCGGAGCGGCTGCGCTGGTACTACTAAGCGCGTGCCCCCTGTCGGCAAGCAGCAAACAAAAACCGGCGCAACGCGCACACTCTCTGAAACGCAGGCACTGACAGGACGTGCCGGTATGCGCCGGGCCCCAGCGGCATTCTCCTTGAGAGAACGGGGGAGAGAGAATGGGAAACGAGGTGAAGAGCGAAGTTTGAAAGAAGATAAGAGAAAAATCGGGATCCAGAGATGGATAGAGAGAGGGGGAGCGAGTTGAAACGCGAGGAAAACACGTGTTATATATGTCAGTACGCCGAGAAAAAGACGCCGAACCATGGAAGTGGTGCGTGTGCTTGTTTTTTTTCTTTTCAGCGGCACCGACTGCTGGGGAGAAAAGGATCGGGTGCAGCCGAGGGGAAAGGCAGCTTCGCTCTTCCTATTCCCTCCTTTTCCCTAGTGCGCGATACGGTCCGGAGAAGACGAGGACGCCCGAGCAAGGAACAAAGGCTCGGCGGCAGCCCCTTCGGTGCGCCGTGCCGACGCTCTCTTCGGGCTCCGGAATTTGAGATCGGTCCCGGCCGAGCCCCGCACTCGAGCAACAGGTTCTACCACCTCGCCCTCCCTGTATATGTTGCTTTGCCGCTGTACACAAGGGCTGCCGCTGCTGCCGTTGCTACCGGGGCTTCCAGGCCAACCCTTTGGTTTCCAGGGCGTTCTTTCCTACGGGGTTTCGCTGCCCCCGTTTCTGTTGGTGCGCGCACGAACGACCGAAGTTGCATTTGGAGAGCCTCCTTTGACCCGCTTGCTTTTTAACTTTGTATCCTCTCGCCCACAGCAAACGGGCGCGCTCCGATTTGTTTCGTTTGCCTCCTAACGTTGGCAGCGTTCGTTCGACGGTGTTCACATTAGCAGGGAACGTGAGTGGTTGTTGAGCTATTTAACATGACGCATATCAAAGGGCGAAACATTTGGAAGCGACGCCTAATCTTGGGAGTCGTCATACCACTCCTGGCGCAGTAGTTCAGCGGTTAAGCGATGCGCCATTGCATTACGATGGCAGGTACCGCCTCGGTGGGACTTGTGCGTCCAAGGTTGCTCTTGCCGAGCAACCTCTCGTTTGCCGGGCAACCTCTCGTGACCAATCATTAATTTAACTGCCGCCTGCCATGGTGGGCAGTTTGCTCGCAATACCGCAGACAGGTGGTGAAGACGCCACAAGGTTACGTGACCTATTTTGCCCAGCTTGGTTGTTTCTCCGCGCATTTATTTTTTTGCTCAAAGTGCCGCCAACAACGCCGCCGCCAGATCTTCTGCAGAACAGGAGCATTAACGCTATCGTGTTCAAAGATGCGCGTGAAACTTTGGCGTCCTCGATCGCCAGGACGATGCGGAGTGAACTCTTCACATGGCACATTAGTGTTGGAAGAGCACAGCAGCCATGGCATGGTGAGAGTAGCCAAGAGCACGGTCTCCTGCGCTTGCTTTGCAAGAAAGCGGCATTTCAGATGTGAAGGATTTTTTGCCTTGCATTTGTGAGCAAATAATTTTAGGCCTTCACCACAGCCGTGCCTTTTTCACAAAGATAGCGAAATGATGAACACATGGCGGTCTACAGCGCTGTGAGATGACCGTCGTGTGTGATCTGCCCGAAGAGAATATTGACGCGAAGTTGATATGGCCTGTATTATCATCAGCCCGGCAGCTCTGGGACAAGGAACTTTCAGGGATGGGATTTTTTGGGGAAGTGTATATGTGTGAGGCGAGGAAGAGGGAGAGTGGTGGAATACAACAGTGACAAAGGAATTTTAGCATACCACTAGCGTATGCCGATATCGTCCAGCACTACTGACAACCACCTGCAGTACATGCGCAGACGGCCAAGAGTTTTAGCGTGCATTATCATACACCACTGCCCCAGCCACCAACATTTCATGTGCTGATAGCCTCGAGTGGCCCAGTGCGCCCGCAAATGACCAGGCGGGACATTTCACGCATGACCTGTTGGTGGCTGGAGGCAGTTTAAATGGTGCTTTCCGCCGAAGATAAATGCAACAAACCACTTCCAGGGTTAGTCAGTGGCTCCAATTGGCAGCACGATATAAAACGCAATACAACGTATTGAGTGCAATGCGGTCCATTGCTGTATAAACTATAAGAGGAATTTGTGTTGACAGCTGCGCATCTTGATTAGCAGGCCAAAAATCCCCTTGTGGCTTCTAATAATCCGCACTTCGCCGCTCAAACGGTCTACAAACTTTGCCGGACCAAAACATGTTTTAGAATGTTTGAAGAGAATTTTGCTATGATCAATACACACTGATTGACTGATGTTTTTCTTAAAAGGCCTACACAGAGTTTCGTTTTTAATACGCTGCATTCCATGTGCTTTTGACGTGTGCCATACTGCGCCGCGTCTTTAAAAGTGCGAAGTGAGGATACATCGAGACCTAGAAAGGGGTATTCAAACAACAGGACTGGAGCTGCCACAAGAAAACGCACGCTGCTCATGTATGCCTCTAGTGTTACTGTCTGCAACATGCTGCACACTTTTACATTAAGAGTGAACTTGCCCCAAGCGAAATATTTCACTTCGCCATGTCTTTTTTTTATTTCTTTGGGAAACTTTATTTAGAGGTAGGATTCGACAAGGAGTTTAGATATTCCTGCCCCAGGGCAGAGCTTAATCTTCCTCATTAATGTACAGCATGAAACAAACAGGTATTGACTCCCATCACCGCAAAACGAATCTCGTTTTTCTCTCTCACTGTTTTAGTCAGCAGACTGAATTCAGGCATTGAAAAATAACACTGCATGTAATAGCTAATGCTCTTTGTTTGCGTCTTCAGCGATGGCTTTAGTATTGAAATCACCTGCACTGTTCTTACCTAGATATACGGAGGTTACTTATGAATGAATTCATTTTCATAGCACGCAGAAAGAATAAGATGTCTGTTGGGATGAATTTTTTGGTCACAGATATTTTTTTTATCTCGACAAACACAATGAGAGACAAGCATGTATTCTTTGCATTTCCACTACTGACCTCTCCCTTCTTGGATTGATAGTAGAAGCGGAATAAATACTACAGGAAGAATAGCCCCGAATAAATCGCGAAAAATAATGCCCACTTCCAGCGCGATCAGTTAGAGAAAAATAAAAACTAAGCCTCCATCTCTTGAAAGCGGAATAAGGCAGTGGTTGAAAAGCCAGTTTAGTAGCCTTCAGGTATCCTCGCTGGCTGATATGTGTTGCGTGCTATGTGGGCCGATATGTAGATGTATGCGGGATATGTGGACACATATGTGAAGCCCTTGAATGCGAGACCACTTCCTCGGCCTCTTTGCCATCTTCGCCAGCACTGCATCTCTTATTTGTGCTTAGGCTCTTCCTGCTGCCCGTCACTAACAGCTAAGGCCTCTCTTGGAGCACCTGCCACCCATGTGTTCGGTGGCCACCAGCCCTTCCCTAACTTGCCTCGCCAACTCAATGAATAAACTTGCCAATGACCCGGATGTTCAGTGAACTTTTCTCTGTCTTCTCTCGCGCAGTTTTCATAATGTGGGCGAGCGTCTAATGCATGGGCTCACAACCTCAAGACCGCAGCTCGATAAAATTTTTACTGCATTTTCGATACCAATAAGCTAGTAGAGACCTAATGAAGATCCAGCGAGAAACAGATGTTTTCGTCGGGCTCAGAGTCTGAGCCCAGTCATGATGACCTCACATCTTCTTCATCAGCAGGCCGGCTGCACCCACTGCAAGACAAAGGTCTCTCCCGTTGATTTCCAATTAGCCCCGTACTGTCTCAAATGCGACTACCCTATCGTCGCAACCTTCCTTACCCCATTTACGTGCCTCACACCCTACCGCCCAATGGTTCTTCGAATTCATCTTGGAAACAACTAAGTAACGCTTCAGGGTAACGGAGTCGTTTAAAGGTCAGGTAACGGTCATTTTAATGGGTAACTGTTACTAGGTAATGCTCCGTTACGGAGCCTGGTAAATAACGTCATTCGGTCAAATCACCAATGGTCCTTTAGAAGGAACCATCGGTTTCTAACGCTGCTAGTGGAGCTAGTTGGTTCAGCGCTTTCTTTTCTGCACGCTGCTTTGTGGCTGCGAAGAAGAAAAAAGCACGAAAAGAGAACGAGAACCAGAGGCAATAAATATCGATAAAAGAATACGACAACCCACTCTTACAATGCCCGACCATTCGTTATCAAATCTGGCTACAAATGATTGAGGGCGCAATAGCAAAATCCACTTCACCGAGCCTTAAGATGATTCCATCACTGTACATGTAACGCCATCGTTTTTTTTTTTTTACACAACGCGATTCATATCGAAAACACTGCCGCCACGCTGAGATTGCTTTATCAAACAGTGCATCCATGGAGCTGGAGGCGTTTCTAATACGAAACAGGCCAACTTCTCCACCGCTGCGCTGGCTACTGGACCCATCGAAAGGGGGGGGGGGGGGGGCGCATGAAGGACACAGGCGGCGCTGAGCGGGGCACGCCAGCCAGCGGCAAGAACGCCCCACGGCGAAAGAAGGCCGCTCCTGCGAGACCGGCAACGGCAGCGCGAGCAGCAGCAAGCGCGGCAACGACGGCATGCTATCCAAAGCTTTGAGCGCGCCAAACAGCAGCTTCCGACAAAGCGGCCGAAGGCTGGCCTTCGAAGAAACGCGGATCAGGAGATTACCGTCACTCGCAGCCAACGCTGTGTTTCGTCCAGTGGAGGGGCGTGGGGCCAGCCAGTGGAGCGAGCTTTGCCCTTTTTGCTTCACCCTATTATTATTAATCTTTATTTCTCCCCCCTCCCCCCTACCCCTTCTTATTCGGTCCGCTTCGCCGTCGCCGCGGTTGTTGTTGTTCGCAGCTTTTTCCCTCTGGGCGTTCAGCCCGCTTTCGGTGCAACGGCGCGCCGATCGGAGTCGCCCGCAAATGCGTTGCCGGAGCGAACAGAAGGGCGGACGCCGTCGGATCAGCATCAAGAGCAGGTGCTCGGAATGCCGCTACTTTGGTCCCTCCCCACCCAAGTCGAGGGCTCGGCGTGACGCGAGCGTGGCGTGTCCAAACCCTCCATCCTCCAATCCTTGCACCACCGCACCCCCCCCCCCCCCCCCTCTATTCCTCCCACTTCTCCCTCGCTCGCTAACTCCATCGCGCGCCTTTCCTTTTTTTGGTCATTTCGTTCTTCACCTACACTTGCGCCTTCAGTTCCGTTTCATATTGCGCTTATCTGTTAGACTGCTTTAGCTCCTCTTTACATAAGGCGCTGCAAAAAAACTTGCGCACCAAAGCTCGCCCAGTGTATCGCGTACCGGCGTTTATATGCATAATTGTAGTCCTGTCAAAGAGGGTGAAACGAAGGCCTACTCTATATAACGGCCTGAGGAATTCGGGGGCAGCTCTTTGCTCGCCTTTTGCTTGCAGGCGCTGCTTTAAGCCACGGGTCGCCGCCTTCCACGGATCACGCTTTGTACTTTGGTTGCGAAACAGCAGCGAAGCTCAGAAGTGGCTCCCTCTAGCGGCGGTGAAGGATATTTTGAAATACGTTGCACGTTAAAAGACGCAGGATTAACTTTGGACGGCAATTAACTGCGTAATCCATTAACGTGAAAAAGCGTTTTATAGAGAGAAAAGAAAATAGATGGGCGAAAAATAAACAAGAAAGTGTTATATCCGCAGGACTTGTTCGCAAAACATGACGTAATGAATACCGAAGAGAGAAATCCCTATGAACAAAATTTTTTTCACGAATGTCGTAACCGCCTTTGAAGCTTTTCGGTGGTTAAAGCGAGAACACACGCAAGAAACTGGAAACATTCGCTCTCGATTCTTGTCTCACATGTGAATTGCCTCAGCTCTCAGTTCAGAAGTTTTCGCACAGTCGCATACTCGCCTGCTGTGGTTGTTGCATTAAGTAATTGAATAGCACGCATAACACTAACCACCCTCAAAACATAGGACAGATTCCTCTCTTTTGCTTGTTTTCTGCGTTATCAGTAAGGTCAAAAATATTTTGAATGAACTGAGAAGTGTGTTCCGCGTAGCTAAGATAGGGGCCGGAAACAGTAGGGAAATCCTTCAACGAATCATATCTTTTCTTCCTTTACTTTTTCTTTTTTTCTTAAACAAAACTGGGGAGTGTCAACGTGTTTTCACTATAGACACTGATATGTGACGCAAAACACTGTCGCAGATTGGAACGGCCTTCCCCCCAGGCATCGCTACTACTACGTGACCATCTTCGTTTTTGCAGCTTTTAGATGACCATTTTGTTCAATTATTATACTTGTCAAGAGATGTTTTTGTTTGTACAAAAACCAACCCCTAATGTAATGATCTCTACGGGAAACTTTAAAGTAATAAACCGAACCGAACTGTACTAAACAAGCGACGAATCACAAGCGAGATAACATAACAGCCTCAGACAGGTCTCAACGCTTCTACCAGCGAACGTGTCGCCTTTCTGTGACAAAACCCGCTTGTTGTGGATGCTCCGCTTCCTGAGGGCACCCCGCAGAATTTGTCACACGATATATGAAGTGCGCGAACCGTGGTTCCTCTGCTCCATTTTTGGGATGCCAGTCCTCTTTATACCTCCTTAGAGGAACGGCCGAGGCAGCCACGACCATGTTACCCAAGCAGATCGAACGCCAGCTCAAAGCACTGCGTATCCTAAGTAGAGATCACGAGGAAACACGACGACGAACGCAATCGGCCAAAATCAGGAGGGCATAAGCGCGCTCCCGAAGGGCCCGTCTATTTCGGGCCACTTCTCAGACCGCGCCCTAAAACCTACCGTTGACTCTTTCTTGTTGACTTGAAACATGCACACGTTTTTTTTTGCCCTTCCCTCCTTTCATTCCGCAAATAGCCACAACAAGCGGCAGTACCTCTCCATGTACGCAAAACCATCTAAAACAGTGTTCAAGATAGCAGCTTCTCAAGCGGCTTTTTAGACGAAGGTCACCTTAGGCTCACCCACACAGGCACGGTCGAAAAGTGATTCGATCTGGCAAACGAGGGCTGCAAGCAGCGGTCGCTAGAAGCCAGCGGGAATCATTTCGCCCGACGAGCCCGCATTCATACTTCGCGCTGCATAACCGCTGATGCCTTAGTAGGAAACTAGCGCGCGGCAGACGCTGTCAGGCGCGAGCGCCATTTTTTTTTTCGGGGATTGACATTCGCGCGGGCGGCGTCGGCGTGCGCAGGCAGCCGGAGCGCCCATGGCTCGCTCCGGCTGGGTGGACGGGATTTACAGCTAGCTGCGGCTCGTTGGAGCGAACCACGTGGACGCCCCGGAGCTAGGTCAAAAAAAGAAAAAGAAGAGAAAAAAACACGCAGGCTGCCTGCCGTCTCGTCTCTCATTTTTTGAATTTTTTTCCCCGTTGTCTCCCACGGTAGTGGAGTGATCCGGAAAACTTTAACAAGCCGCTCGACGCTGGCGCCTGTTTCAGTGTTAAGCTGCTAGCTGACCGTTATCGCTTACGAACGTTTTGTTTCTTTTTACATTTTTTGCTGTCAGGGAGTTTATTTAGTTTCCCTGATTTTCTTTTGTTGTAAAAAATTCAGCCTCTCTCATTATTTCTTTCTGTCATGTTTGCTGTATTCACTCTCTCTAAGCTTTCTTTTCACCAGCAGGGCGCCGTTGATGAATTAATGCGGCGTCTATGCTACAAGAGCCAAGAAGTTGACTTAAAAAAAATGAAAAATACGTTCGCTCTGACTTTCTAATAAAATGGTCTATACATGTGTCTGGCGGTAGCTGATATTTGAACAGGTCGAGGCAATTAACTCTGGTTAGACTAAAATAGTCATCACTTCCGAGCTTAGGAATCGAGCGCAGTCCTCGTTGTCACAGATGCAAGTGAACAATGATTAGTTAGCGTAGTACGTCGAGTGTGTTGAAACCCCATTGCCTAATACCTCGGCTAATGGTAACAACGATTTCGGTGCAATTCTCAGCTCATCCGGCGTGATGAATTTACAGGCCTGCACTCATTAGTGAACAGTCACCTTTTTTCCCAAGGAAACGCCTCAGAGGTGTTGAAACTACGAGGTACGCTTGAGCAGCAGTGATCTTATAACTTAAACAGAAGAGTCGAAAGAAGCATCGCTGTTCTATTCTACAACAAGCGTTGTGTCACAGCAGCGTTGGGAGACCACAGCGAAGCGACTGACGCGGATATTCTGACAGCTGAGATGGCGACGTTCGCGACTAAGCAGCGTCTGAAACGAGCGTGAATCACTTAGACTTTTTCTGGTACACACCAACAGTGGCGTTATCAAGAAGCTGTGACATACAACACAACAACGCGGAACAAATTTCTCTGTTATTGCTTTTCTCAACAATGCAGTACTGCAGTATTTTTTGATAGAGTGGATCTCACTCACGGGAGACTGATCGTGGAGAGCTGAAGTGCCCTTTGCTAAAGCCGGAAAAAAGATGCCATGTTTCTTCCAGTCAGCCTCGAAAATTCCTAAATAAAGCCAGTGGAAAGTTAAGACATATACAGAATTTTTTTACTTTCTTTGCTTCTTTGTTTGTTTACTTGTTTATTTTTCAGGCCTTGTTTTTTTATGACCAATATATAGCCAGTTATTGTTGCACATTGCCCTCGCAAAAAGCAATTAGATGGCATCGGGCTTTGCCGGAGCTGATATTTTTTCTGGCCGCTAAATTTTAACGAGCACCCCACAGCGCTTCGATCCTGTAAATGAGATCAACTCCCGCATAACTTTGTAAAGCTAACTTGTGTTTGGAGCGTCACTAGAAACCTTCAGTATCACTGGAAGCCATGTGTCTTCTAAGACACATGGTTTTCACATATCTAGAGTGTCTCTGGCCAGCAAATCGCCAAAAGTGAGCATCATTGCTAACAGTACAAAAAGTTTTACAACAGAACACAAGATATTGAAGAGTATGGAGAAGAAACATTTATAGGATGATCCAGTGCCAGCCATTACATGGATTTGCGGCAAAGGACTGTAGGCTGCACCAAACTTCCGTCGTGCGTGAGTCAGTTGGTTTACCCAATCCAATCCCTGAGCATGAAGTGCGCAGGTTCTTCAGAAATGCCACAGATTTGTCCGCACGCATTTGACATCCTTGGAAGGGCGTTAAGCGTACAGCGCGTGGAAGCAGGGTCACTGACTCAAGGCGTTCGTACAGTAAACACCGACGAGCAGCGTGATAGTAAGCTCTGTCTGACAAACAAAAGTGCCAAGTCACTTCATACCCTCAAAGTTATCAATCATTTCAATGAACCAATAATAATAAACCAGTTTTTCCTTTTTTTCAGGCGCTTTAGAAGCTGACAGTTCATTATTTACACATTTACAGTGCCGAGTGTTTAGCTTTATTACTCTATGTAGTTCTCCTTGACCAATCGCGACTTATTTTTGCCGTAGCAGGTTTTCTTGTATCCCGGTTAGTTTTCAGTTTTGCTTAAAATTGTACCAGTAGTTAAGGTAGTGACGCCGACAGGCATTGTGGCCAAGGTAGGAGCTGCACGCCTTTGGAAGTGTTTTTTGTAAGAATGTAAAAGACTTCACAGCACTAAACAAAGCACTCCCCTTCCCCCCCTTTTTACCAGACCGAAAGCGGCAAATAAATGCCTTAGCCCGAAAGAAAGGACACCTGTTGCGAAACCTAGTCAATCGTTTTGACGGCCAACCATGAACAACGTAACAAGAATGGCGTGTACGACAGTGCCGACTCTATCAGCATGCAAGCCGAGAAAAAGGAGAATGAAAAAGAACGATGATAAAAAACAGCACGAAGCACAGGATTGTGGAAGCGCGAGAGAATTGTACAGACTGAGATGAGCGAGAGCGCTCGCCTTGTCCACGTCGCGTTTCCGATACGAGGCGACGAACTGTAACCGTCCCAGGACGGTACCTCCGTCACGCACACACAAACATATAGACTCCGTGCGAGCGCCAGCACCACGGCGGGGTCCGCAGAGCCAATTCCTCTTTTCCTCTTTCATTTCTTTCTCTCTCTCTCTTTCTCCCTCCTTCGTTCACTTCGGGACCAGTCCCCCGGAGCTCCCCAATAGGGGACGAATCAATCTCAATTCCCCGTAGACGTCGGCGCGGCTGGCACCGGGATTCCAGTCCTACTCCGGTTACGACCAGAGATTTCCGATTTGCGACGGCTGCGCTGGAGGGGGTCCGCTGGCGCTGGTTTTGGCGGCCGGGACGACGCCTTCGGGGGCGCCTCCGCATGCGGACCCTGGTGTCACTCCCTGTCCTGGTGTGCGCGCGCTTAGGACAGTTTCTTTGTTGCTGCCTTCGACCTTGTTGTTGTTGTGCTCTTCCCACCGAGATTCTTTCTGACTGTTCCTTTATTTTTTGTTCTTTAATCTTGAAGAGCACGGCGCACTGCTCTACAGAGGAAGCCAGAAAGCGCCACCCTTCGAAGGGGAGCTGGATTATTTCGTGTTTCTGCTGTTGGTCCTCCCATAAATGGGTACACAAGCGAATAGCCAAAGAGGATTGCTCGTTTCATTCGCACACAGTCAGCGGGCCTCAGGCGGCTATGGTATTTTCTTTCTTTATAAAATTAAAATTGAAAGAGGGGAAAGGGAAATGACCGAAAAAGAGCGAAATGTTTTGAAGTTTCATACAACGTAATAAAAATAAATGCATGTGCTCCAGCGGACCAAATGTTTCCTAAGTGCCACACTGCAAGCCTCAACAAGTCAATAAGTGCAGTTTGGAAAAAGTGCTGCGCTCTCGTTTGTGTTACCTATGTTTCAAGACCTCCATTTCATGCTTTTGTCTTCCTGTGTACTTTATTAATTGATTTTGGTTCGCAAATATTATGACTGATCTCGATCGTCGAGACATCGCTCCTTTACTACGAGCATGCGTTTCGTACATGCTAGATTGCTCTTTCGAAAGTTGGCTTAAGCAACCATGCGTTTAGGTATCTTACCTATGACCTTTATCTTTAATTTTTCTTCTTTCCTTCTACCTTAAATTTTTGTGCGCATTTCCAAAAGCTTTTGCGCGCTAGCCTTTGCTTGACAAAATCGACAGGGTGTGGGACGTAGCTCTGGTACCCAACAGACAACCATTTTTTTTTGTGACATGCCGTGTTTGGCAACTCAGCTGCGTGACGACATTCAGCGATACCCACGAACAGTGGTCTTTAAGCCCGCTCGGGTCCATATTATAATACGCTGCTTATCGAGGAAAGTGTTAACGCTCTGTTAAAAATTGTTTATCCATTAAGAAGTGATGAAAATTTGTAGGCTGGCCCGTCCTACGCCTGGAATACTCTACAGCAGGAATGCATGAATTAAGTGCTGTTTTTTGTAGCTTGCGAACCTATTGCTCTTCTCGCTGCTCGTGGAAACTCGCTGGTCTCATGTGAAGGTGATCGCGCTACGTCTTAGCTTTAGCCAAAGTCGGAGGCGTTGGCTAGTCCGCGTGACGCGGTTAGTTGCCTTAGCTCTCTCGACTAATATCGCGATCAAAAGCTTACGGGACGTGAGCGCTAGAAAAAAAATTATTTCTGTGCAGTCACTTAGTCCAGTCGCTTGAGATGTGTCAACGAATGAGGGGACGTGGATGCTCTATCCGCTGGCAACACTACCACGCGGCTGGATTGCGAAGCAAAGCTACAAGAAACTCTTTTTTTTCGAGAACACGTGTCCCGGAAATTTTTTTCGTGGTAGTACGTTAGCAGGGGACAAGCTGGTAGCGCAATATTCGAGAAGTTTAGTCGTTTTTTTGATCAACCCAGCGCACTGCCACGTTCGCGCCTTTTCAAGCACAATTGACCAAGGTTTCTACAGACCCCATACACTTGTCCCATTTCTTCATCCAACCAACGACTACAGGCGCTCCTTTTAAGGAATTACTTAATTCATTAATTCACTAAATCCGTGAATTATTCTCGTGTTGTGACCCTGTATCCTGCTCGTGAAACAAAGCTGGTGGCATTATAAATAGTGAAAATTGCCTGTACAGAAACTGCTCCGACGCGACTTTCTCTAGTCGATGGGCGCGCACAAGCCTTAATCATAAACTGGTTTGTAGAGGAGGGCAACCTAGCTAATTAATAGCTCCCTTGAGGCGGCGAAACACATGCACCGAGCTGCCGCACACCAGCAGATGGCACTAATTTGCAAGAAATGCTGGCTTTTGACAAATCGAAATTAGCGCCGACAAAAAACTGAACTTTTATTTTCTCTTCGTACCCCATGACAGTAGTGAACGACATTTTTACTCAAGTCCGGTTGCTACATAGAGCTAGCCAAGTCGCATGAGGCCTGAGAATAAATGGAGTTATAAGACGCACGTAGAGTCGCTGCACTTAGGCCGTCACAGAAAATACTCAAATAATAGGTATTGATTTGTTCTCTACAGGCTGCTTCAGCTACCCGGATCACCATAATCGTTCTTTTTTCATCGCCTCGCTATATATGAATAGATCTGTCTGCACGTGAAGAATTCATTTACTCAGCGGAGGGGGTAGTTCTTTGATGTACTACGCCTGGCGACATTTCCTGCCAGCTCGCTCTGCCAGAAGGTTTTCAATTTCCTAGCTGGCTGAAATTATAGGGGTTGATTCATGGTCCGTAGTTTGCAGCCCCCACCTAAGAAAGTAGGCAGACAGGTTGTCTAAACGTCTAGAGGCGCAGACATGTCTGCCCTTCCCCTCCCCTTCCCTCCAGTTTCATTTTATATATCTCTCTATACTGCGCCGCGCTGCAGGTGCTGCATTGGTGTCGTCTGGCGCTAGACGGGACTGCACTCATGAAGGCCGGTGAACAAAGCGGTTGGATGTTCCAGACCCGTTTGATGTTCCAGAAGACTCACTCTCTATCAGTAAGCACACCCGGCTAACTAAAACCCTCGTATAAAAGAGATTTCCCTGAATATGCCGAGAGCGACGCGACGCTACACTGAAGCTCGCTTCTTTCACCGCTACAGTCTATATATATATATATACACACATCGAAGTACACGCTTCGTTTAAGGAAATATCTTTATTTTACTCGACGTTCAGATCGGAGGACCGCTCTTTTTCACTCTTGAAAAAGATCGGTCCTCCGATCGAAACGTCGAGTAAAATAAAAATGTTTCCTTAAACGAAGCGTATACTTCGATGTGTATTATTTTAAGCAGTCAAGTACCTGTGTATATATATATATATATATATATATATATATATATATATATGTATATATATATATATATATATATATGTATATATATATATATATATATATGTATATATATATATATATATATATATATATATATATATATATATATATATATATATATATATATATATATATACATACACGTGAAGGAAGCCAACAGTCACCGAAACCAAGGTGCATAGGGGAATGTCTTTTTTTTAATTTATAGCGTGGATTAGTGGGAGGATAATAGTTCAATTAATCGTTGAAATAAAGAATACTACTTACAAAGTAGCAGAAGAAACAACCATGCCGCCGGTGGGATCCGAACCCACGACCTCCGAATATCGCGTCCGGTGCTCTAGGAACTGAGCTACGACGATGGCGGTCCAATCTGCTGCTCTCATGGGTATTTACGTTTACTAAGTGTAAGCGAAACTTGAGATACATATATATATATATATATATATGTGTGTGTGTGTGTGTGTGTGTGTGTGTGTGTGTGTGCGTGTGCGTGTGCGTGTGTGTGTGTGTGTGTGTGTGTGTGTGTGTGTGTGTGTGTGTGTGTGTGTGTGTGTGTGTGTGTGTGTGTGTGTGTGTGTGTGTGTGTGTGTGTGTGTGTGTGTGTTTTGGCTGCGGGTTCAACCCGGCTGTACCTAGTCCTAGTTTACAGAGCGGAAGACGACCCTCTCGTTCATTTCAATCTGCTTCAATCTTAGCACGTCGTTCTTGATCATAAGAATAACCAAATTCAATCAGCCGTCTACGATACGCAGCCGAAGCGCTGGCTCCAGCGCGCGACTTCTCCATGGCTATCTGCGAAGATCAAGCAACGCTTCTCGCTTTTTATTATCTTATCAGATGAACGGCGAGTCACATAGTTAAGCGCAACTGCGAGGTGAGCGTTGAATCACGTTGTTCAACGCAGTTACGAAGCCGAGCGAATGCCGCTGGCTCCGCTTGCCGCAACTGTGCTGAGGCGCAGCGAGTCACATGGTGCGAAGTCAAAGCCACACCCCCGCTCCTCCGTTTTAAGGTCATTCTTCGGAGCAACACGACCTTGAGGTTTTGTATGGGAGGAGTAGAGCTTCCACTCTAAAAAAATCTTGCGATGTCGTCGATCACAAAGAGGGGGGAAAAAAGCCGTACAAGTGAACTAAAGTCGGAAATCGCTCCTCATACGACGTCCTTAAAATTAACTCTTGCTTGGGGCAGCCGTGCGGGCAGACGGCTTCACGGCGGCCCTGGAGGCTCCTGGTTTGGTTGCCGACGATGGTCGTAAAGGGACCTCGTCCTCGGACATAGATTATATTGGCACTAGAAATAGAAACAAGAAAAATGTGTCCCAGCTCACCCCAAAAAGTATAAGGGGCTATCATCGTCAGACAATCGTAGGTTCACCAGCTTCGTCCAGAACTGAGCCATGGCCACGCTGCCGTGTGCCATGGTCAGAAGCCAGTCGCCATACGTCGCCGAGCGGACACGTCCGCGGAGTTCCGTGCGTTAGCTTCTTCGAGACGACGAATAAACTCCCAGATTACACGTGGGCAGCAATCACGAGACGGACAGTACGGTCACACACTCACGTTGGGTCTGTTGCTTAGCAAAGTTTGTCTTAAAGCTGAAGTACTGTGTTATGTCTGCCATGAGGCGGTGAGGACCAGTAGTTCCTCTTGGCATCAAAACAACAAGCGTCTTCATGAAGACGTTCCTCTCGTTCATCACAGAGTTGTTGAAGGGTCTTGGAGCATCACGGCTTGGCGATTTATTTCGAAACCAGAGGGTCCGACGGGACTGCAAAATTCTTTCGGAGAGGTTACTGTCCTGCACACCACTGCTTGCGCCTATCTGTGGGACCGCTACTGATTGGGCTTCGACGCCTGCGCATGCAGCAGCCCCAAGTAACCGTCGCATATATATTAAGTTTTCAGAAATTATGGAGAGTGTCGCCCATAGCACAGCATGTAGCAGGGACGTCGATGGTTTCCAGTCCATTCTTCCACACATTCTGCATGCACGCGCAGGCGTGAACGGATGTAGACATCGTGTTTCAAAGAAAATTTTTGAAGCGCCCAGAGGTCTATTTGAAGCCCCCCCCCCCCCCCCCCCCCCCCCCCCCAGCTATACCTCACTAGTGTCGGCATATCTGCCTCCACACGCTAGTGCATGAGGCAGCCGCTCTCACAGCTCCAGAGCTCAGTTGTCGCTCCTGCTCGGGTGCATTCAAGTTCATATATTGGGCAAATGGCTCGAATCCCGCACCGGCCTAGCAGAAGTTGAAGCAGTATTATCTTCACGTCGCCTCGTCGTTCTTGAGAAGCATCACTCCTCTCGACAGTAGATTTCTATACACAGTTTTCGGTCTTTGATACAATATCCGCAAAATACTTCGAGCAACTGTTTCATCAAGAAACGGAGAAAGGGAAGACCAAGCCCGATAAGCACTGTATGGCTCAGCAGATCGTCATGAATCGCGTCTACACACACCACGGCAACGGCTTTCCAAGCACTGATCTCAAGACTGCTCGCACATACGTAGGCGCAAAAAAATATGACGAGACAGTATCGAATCGTGCCCTCAGATGAGGTGAGAAGCGGCGAGAGAAATATCAGCTAAACTGAGCAGCGGCGGCGCGCGCTCGGAGAGTGGCGCACGACGCGCATTGAGTGCGCATCGATTGGAGACGCGGAAGCCAGCATGCCTGACACGCACTCACGCACACATACGAGCAGGGAGTGGCCCCGTTACGGCGGCAAAAAGGGGGCGCTGCGTGAAGCCCTTGTTGCGCGCCATGCATCGAGGGCTTCGGTAATTATTTACGTTTATCGCGCCGGTAATCTTGGGCGCTGCTCTTCGGACCGAGACGACCGTGGCGCTTCCGCCGTGGTGGGAGAGAGGGAGAGCGCTTCCCTCGTCTCCCACCACTCTTCCTTCCGCTGTGCCTTTTCTTCCCCCTCTTTCTCTTCCCGCTTGTCTTCCCTGGCAAGTTTCCCTCGACTATCTATGTTGCGAGCGTTGCACAAGCGACTGCGATAGCTTTCCGCTTGAAGCATGAAGGCACCCGACATTGGGGAGCGTCATTATATGACCATACACCTCTAACTGGACCTCTGTAGAGGAGGGTCGGTGAGGGCGAGAGAGAATAAAAACGGGTACGTGTAGGTTGCGCTTAGGAAGGAAAAAAGACAGAGGGCAACGGGGCTCTCGAGTACGGAATGACCTCTCGAACTAATGGGGCGGCATTAAAAGCACTGGGTTAATGCGGCTCTTGTGTGGTAAACCTAATCGAGGTGGACAAAGTCGCCGCAGTCGTCCGGTTCGCATCGCGCCATGTGGCAAGGCGTCCGCGATGCTGTTACGGCCTCTATAAGGACAGGCGATCTTTAGGTGGGTTATTTCTCTGATTTGCTTCTTCATTTTTTTTTAGAGAGGTGTTCAAACTTTTTCCTAGCATACATATTACGTCAATATCAGCATCGGAAAAAGTTTACTGTTTGAATCATGACTAATCTTGCTACTACCAAACTGATATCTCTGAGCCGTGCAATAATAAGACCGTCCTCATTTTCACAGCGTTGCGCTTTTGTGAAATTTTACGTTTAATAATTCAAGTTTAGTATTTTTACCAGCAACGATAACACAACATTTTGACGTATTCAACTGACGGCTCACATTTTTCTCTAGTTCTGTAGCGTGTCCAAGTTGAGCAGAGCTTTAGTTCCTCTATCTCAGATAAAATGCCAGATAATTTTACTGTCTTAAATAAAAAGCACTGTGCACGAGGTCATATATGCTCTGAACGGACCACATTCGCTCAAATCTGGTGTCCTGAAAAACGGTAAATCTGCCCCGCATCATGCTCTTGTCTTAACAATGTTTCTTCAGCACCCTTGCGTTCACGCATCCTGACTGAACGCATTCTCTGATTATAAAACAGTAATGCGACAAGGCGTCGAAAAATGCGAATTTCAAATTAGCAACAACGTTGCAAATGAATACAAAACGCACTTTCACAGGGGTCCTACAGTCACATTTGCGTTATTTTAAATGCATAGCTCTTATAACTTTATTTTAAATGTTTGCATTATAAAGATGTTCTTGCATCCTGCGGCTGCATTTAAATGGCCTGAGAGGAGTAACAGTACAACAAAAATGAAACATTGGTTGTTGTGTGTTTTCTATTGTATTATTGTGAACTGGCTGAGACCATTCAAATGCAGCCACAGGAAACAAAGCGCATTTGTTAAGGAAAAGATTAAAAAAACTTAAATATTGCTGTAGGGTTCTTGTGCCCTTAGTTACAAACGTGTCCGGGAGTCGATGAACAAACGAAGATGACACAGCAGCGGAGAAAAAAATATTTATGAAAATCTATACGCTCAGGGACTTACGAATAACTTTAAAGGTGACTGCCGCGCACGAAACAGATTTCATTCTTTTGACGGCGCGCGGAAAGCTTTACCAGAGCAGGCCTTGTGGATACAGCGTACGTGTAGTTTCAAGGTAACAGAAAGCGTTTCCCCAAATCCCGGGAGCTCGCTGACATAACAGCGTTGCCACCACATTAGGCAATTGCAATTTTTTTTCCTTCTGTATTTTCTATGAATATTGCAGCCGCCAATTAAGAACATCCAGCCAGTTCAGTCAACTATTTAGATCTAGCAAGCAGGACATTTCGGTACTCCGGCTTCTTTATTCTCTTTATTTAAGTGCTTTTTATGCAGTGACCGTTAGGCTATGCGTTGACCTGGCCTCGTGGGTAAAGGCAGTTTTAACGAATAATGCTCTAAGGATCCGCCGAACGCTTTCGTAACGAATAATATATAAATATTACGTCAAATACGGGTAAGTGCACACCTGGGTAATTTTTCATCCTCAGTATTCTGTATATTTCTCTCTCGAAGATAGTCGCCGCAAACAAAATATAATATCGAAACTAAACGAGTTTAAACAAAAAGGCTAAAAATAACATGCAAAAAATGGCCACCAGGTAAACGAATATTCTGGGAGAACGTTAGCTAAGCTATCGAAAATTCGGGTTCAGCCGAGGGCTTCCTTCTTTTAATCTTTCCTTACTTGTTTTTTTAAATATCAAAGACAAACAAAAAGGCACCGACTCTCCTAATACAAGATCCAGCTGCGACACCCATGTTCATGGATCCCCCATGCTTCCAGTCCGCCTGCTCAAAAAGAGAAAAAAAAAACCTAGAAAGAAGCAGGACGAGACTTAAGGGACAGCTGCAACGGATGTCAGCTCTACTGGATGTCAGTACACGGCGGGAATTTCGAAGCACTGAAACAAAGAGTTTCGACGCCATCCAGAAGGTATACAGTGCTGTTAAAACACAAGCGAGTGATCCGGTGACTCTCCGCAGTCGGCCTTAAGGCGCCGATGGTCCACTGGCTCTGGTAAACTTATAACGTCGCAGCAAGAGACGCGGAAGAAACAGGCATACTTGCATAACGAGCTAGAAAGAGACGCCGCGATCGACGCAGCTCCAATGACTGACGCGTGGACGACCTCGAAGAAGGAAAGAGGCGCACACGCATTGTGTATACATGTATGAGAGCAACACGTGCTGAATGTCATGCATGCAGAAAAGGTGAGAGGAAGAGAGTGGGAAACGAAGGTAAAGTAGGATGCGTGCGTACGAAACGAACCTCTCCGACGACGCCTGCTGCCACGATGGTGTAGTTCTGGTGAAGCGTGTCGGCCAGGCTCTCTGAAACAAAAAGAAAGTGCATGGAGGTCATACATTGGGTGTAAATATACCGCCTTCACACCTTGACAGGAAACTTATGCAGCGCTGTAGATATTCTCAGTGACTTACTGCTCCAAAAAGAAGTCGAGAAGTTATAACAATACGTTACTTCATCTCTATACATGAGCTGTCTTTTGTTGTTTAGTTTCATACCGTTGGCACCCCGACTGCTTGCAATATAAACTACTCCCGCGATTGTACAGAAATTTGTAGAACGTTTTTCCAGAAAACTGGATGTGTTGTTATCGCGATCTGCCTTATCTTCTAGTGCGCGTTCTACAAGAAATGTTTATTTTTTCTCAGCTCGAAGAACGCCTATGCTCTTTCCAAATTAGGTAGGTTATCTTCGTTTATTTTTTTGTTTGTTTTAGCAGGACTGGTGGAGCATATGGCGGCTACAATAGTTTCCGATATGCACGACATTTGTGAACTGAAATGGTCCACCAAAACATCATACAAGCAGAATATTGTCATATTGTGATGCGAAAATCGACTCATGAAGAAATAGAAAGACAGCCGACGAAGTCTGAGCGCCGTTCAAACGCACATGATGATGCTGACCTTTCGCACTAAAAGACCCTAATGCCCCGCAGAGGGAAGGGAAGAACTAAGAAATGCTTGTAGTCTCGTTTATATCTCTCCAGCATTAGGAACGCCAGCACACCAAGTATCGGACGGCCAACCTCAAAGCCAGTAACCACAGGACGAAAGTAACCCATATATCGCCCTGAAGTTCCTACTTGAAAATCACTAGGATTCATCCCTTCTCTATGTCTCCTACCCGCCGCGGTGGCTTAGTGGTTAGGGCGCTCGACTACTGATCCGGAGTTCCCGGGTTCGAACCCGACCGAGGCGGCTGCGTTTTTATGGAGGAAAAACGCTAAGGCGCCCGTGTGCTGTGCGATGTCAGTGCACGTTAAAGATCCCCAGGTGGTCGAAATTATTCCGGAGCCCTCCACTACGGACCTATTCGTTCCTATCTTCTTTCACTCCCTCCTTTATCCCTTCCCTTACGGCGCGGTTCAGGTGTCCAACGATATATGAGACAGATACTGCGCCATTTCCATTCCACCAAAAACCAATTATTATTATTATTATGTCTCCTCCATCGCCCCGACTACACAGAGCTGAGTCGAACGTTTTTCTGAATAATAATAATAATAATAATAATAATAATAATAATAATAATAATAATAATAATAATAATAATAATAATAATAATAATAATAATAATAATAATAATAATAATAATATAATAATAATAATAATAATAATAATAATAATAATAATAATAATAATTGGTTTTTGGTGAAAGGAAATGGCACAGTATCCGTCTCACATATCGGCGGAAACCTGTACCACGCCGTAAGAGTAGGGATAAAGGACGGAGTGAAAGAAGAAAGGAAGAAAGAGGTGCCGTAGTGGAGGGCTCCGGAATAATTTCGACCACCTGGCGATCTTGAATGTGCACTGACATCGCACAGCACACGGGCGCCTTAGCGTTTCGCCTCCATCGAAACGCAGCCGCCGCGGTGGGGTTTGAACCCGGGAACTTTTTTTTTTTCCGATACCACGATCGCATTTCGTGGTGAGCTCGGTGCGCTTTTTTTTCCGCAACCCCTCCGTTCCCCCGTGGTTGTAATTGTACGACAAGGAACGCCACTGTTTGTCTTCCATTACAGCTGCATCAGCCGCAGCACAGCAGCACCGCGTCGGGTGTTGATTGCAACTTCTATTTCCTCTGATTACGAGCTTCCAACGTCGTCACCTCTGCGGAACAAGCGACAGAGAGCAGCCCGGGGCGGGAGTATAGGAGACCGGGCCTCGAGGTCGGGTGAGGGCGCATGCGTCCTCGCAAAGCGAAGGGTTCGAGCGAGCAGTATCAACGGCTCCAGCCAGGTGAACTCGACGGCGAGAAATGAAAAGGGGGAGAAAGAGGCGTGCAGCGCAATCTACACGCGCGGCGGACTGCGAGTGAGGTAGGCGGAAAACGCACCCCCTCCCCATTCACCCCCCCACCCCCTCAGAGACGCACGATACGAGAGCGACGGCCCAAGAGTTGCCGCTCAGTAGTGTGACGGCCGGAAGGATGCACCGGCGCGCACGGGCGCGCGAGTGTGCTCCAGCGCAGTTTTGGAACCCGTGCCAGAAACAGATGCGCCGCGCCCAGAGAACAAGAGGGATGGGAGAGGGAAAATTAGACGAGAAAGGCGCTCAGCGTCCCGCTGTGACGAAGACTCATCTGCGCTTTCCTTCCTCCTGTCGTCCCTCGTCCCACTCCTCACTCGTCACCCTCGCCTTCGCTGTGCCCGCCATCGTCGGCGCTCTCTTTGTTTTCTCCTTGCCCGTCCGGTGCCCGTGCACAAAAGCACCCCCCCCCCCCCCACCCCCCCTGTTCGAGCTCTTTCTATCTTGGGTCGCCTCTAGTTCGCAGGTGCATGCGCCAGTGCTCTTCTTCGATGGCCCGTGAAAACAGTACCGAGGAACGCCGCCTGTACCTCTTTTTTAATTCTCTCTCCGCCTAGTATTTCTTTTTTCTAAACCCCTCGGGTTAAGTTGCTCCACTTTGTTGCACAGGGTTTGTTAACTAGGCCTGTTGGAAACTGGGCGGCGTTCAAACCTGATTGTAATTTGTGGATCTGAAATAGAGCGACTGTTTCAGAATAAACAGGTGCAGTTTTGCAGCAACGTACTGGTCAATGTATGCATGGTGTCCTGCTTGTTGCATTTGCTTGTTGCTTTTGGTTGTTTTTTTGTAGCTGCTTTTGCTTGCCTATTTCAAATGCCCACTTCTACCTATGGACTGTAACAAGGCTGGAGTACTTGTGAATAAAAATAAAAGAGTCCGGAAGGTAGTGAGTTTTGCATCTATATTGAACATTTTTTGAGTCCAAGGTTGTCAGCGACTACGGTGAAAAAAAAATGGCAGTGGCTTAACTCAGCTATGCCAGGATATACGTAGCGACAGCTGTAGTTCTCCGCTGGTACGCAAGTTGTCGAGTTTGTTGTTGTGACTAAAATGTTAAGCATTTAAGAAGTATTCGGTGGGACACATTATTTATTCAATTGTATTGAAAGAGATAAACGCTGCCCGATGATCGGTAAAGTAAAACGCAGTTGTCTCAATGCTACCTACACAGTATTTAGACTGGTTGCTTTCTCTCAGATACACAAGCTCAGTCCTTCCGGTCCAGGATCCGGAGTACCCAGGTTCGAACCCGACCGCGGCGGCTGCGTTTCGATGGAGGAGAACGCTAACGCGCCCGTGTGCTGTGCGATGTCAGTGCACGTTAAAGATCCCAGGGTGGTCGAAATTATTCCGGAGCCCTCCACTGCAGCACATCTTTCTTCCTTTCTTCTCTCAGTCCCTCCTTTATCTATTCCCTTCCGGCGCAATTCATGTGTCCGCCGATACAGTTAGACAGTTAATGCGCCATTTCCTTTCCCCCGAAACCATATTTTCATAAAACGCCGGTGCACTTTGATGCGTTCAACTGAACGTTAGGTGTGATCCATGCGACGCCTGCCGTGGAGACCGACACCGCGGACCGCGGCCGTAAAGTTAAATTTGTTTTGGGAGAAAGGAAATGGCGCAGTATCTGTCTCAAATATCGGCGGACACCTGAACCGCGCCATAAGAGAAGTGATAAAGCAGAGACTCCGGAAGAAACGGCGGCGACGGCGGCGACGAAGCGCGCGGTGCACCCACTCCTCCTCCCCGGTTGTCATGGTAACGCCGCATGCGCACAACTTTCCTCTCCATGTACCATGGTAACGACGCATGCACCCAACTGGCCTCTCGCGTGTACCGCGTAATGCTCGACTGGTAGCCTAGTGTAAGCTCCCGCTACAAAACAAAATTCCGTGCCAGAGACAGGTCCTGCTCGATGTCCGAGCAGAGGTGCCATGATCAATAATGCTGTCGATCCATTTAGAGAAAAACTTACGAACGCCCTAACTCTGCGCTGACGATGTAACGCGATAATAAACAAGATTAGGAAAAACCTTCTCAACATTGAATTTTTACAATGCCAAAACACGTAATTCCAGAAACTAGAGCTTCCTCTCAAGCGTGCTCGTCAGTCAATACTCGCACGCTAAGAATAAACGCCACCTCATCGAGAGTTCACGATGCAGGATACAGTTAGGTTCCTCATCGTTGCACGGAGCTCCCATTGTCGCAACACCGAAAGGAGGCTGTGGAAAGCAAAACGAATGAAGTGCGTGTGTATGTGATCTTGCCATGAGACAGTGGGTGCTCGTCGAATTTATTGGGAGGCCGATTGATGGGCATCTAAAGACATACCCAAAGCAGGCTCAGAGCTTCCGGCAAATCACTTAGGGACGGCCAGAGGCGCCCCGTGCCTGTCCCTAACTTCATGCTCTTAGTATCTTTCGCATATACTCTCTGGTAGTGGCTAAAAGCCCAAAATTGTCGCATCAATACTCTCAACGCAATGCACTCTGCTCCCCAATCCCGCTTCCTTAATGACTCGCTTGCTCTTCAAATACAAGCCCAAAGCGCCTGTCTTCAGGATCTGGTTCATCACGTCCGCAACGCATTCAGCAAGCCCTGTTAGGCAGTCACAGCACCCGAAAACGATGGACGCAGTGCTGAAAGTCAAGCAAATTAAATAATAATAATAATAATTGGTTTGGGGGGAAAGGAAATGGCGCAGTATCTGTCTCATATATCGTTGGACACCTGAACCGCGCCGTAAGGGAAGGGTAAAGGAGGGAGTGAAAGAAGAAAGGAAGAGAGAGGTGCCGTAGTGAAGGGCTCCGGAATAATTTCGACCACCTGGGGATTTTTAACGTGCACTGACATCGCACAGTACACGGGCGCCTTAGCGTTTTTCCGCCATAAAAACGCAGCCGCGCATTTCCGTTTACATTAGAAGGGACGCCACACTATGATTGTTTACCACTCCTCAGCGCTCGGCTTGCTTCGGGTAGAGCAGAATTTTCGGGTACTTTCCTCGCAGCATGACCTTCCCATATTGGACTGCGGATTCACATCACGGTGTGTTTTGCATTCGACCCACTGAACTCCTTATACATATACAACAAGTATGGTGGGGCAGCCAGAAAAAGAATATATAGCCATTTATAATTAGAAGCAGGTGCAGCGATCGAAATAAATATATAACGGCGAAGAGTACATTACCGGCCGCTATATTTTTCGCGCCTTCTTCAGCATGAAAAGTAATTGCTCATTATGCCCGGCCGGCTATATAATGCCGCCAGCAGGCAAAAGTATCTAAGTTAGCCAGATATGGAAAGTGTTTTAATTTAATGCGAGAAGAATAACGTTGTATCCCAGCGAAATGTACGCAGACAGAACTTGCGTCGAAAGGAAAGCTAGAACCACGTGCTCCGGAAGGATTGTCATTGTTCCGGAAACTTCCTTTGCTACTACTGCTTTGAGTCATTGAAAGTGAATATTTTTACAGCTTCTACTTGCTAGATAAGCATTTTAATTCAGTTCCATTAAGTGTCTCTGTCCCTGATCTCGAAATCTCATCGCCGAAAGAAAACAAGAGAGAGGAATACCAGAGGCGGACAGGAATGTGAGAAAAATAGTCCACGCTGAGTCTTTTCCAACCGTCGCATTACGGCTGAGCTTCGCGATCACGGGGCAAGCGATTACAGAGCACATAAGAGTTTAGAGGGAGTGATCTCTGTATCGATTACCCAGGCACGAACTGCTTTTAAGAGCAGATTCAGCGAAGCTACATCGGGGTATTAGACTGGTGCAGAGGGTACGTGCCTTGGCACGCGCGTTATATCTTCCTTTCAAGAAGCGCGAAACGCGAAATAAACAGTCACAAAGAAGTCCGTGTCTGCATTATGCTAATCTGCAACCTTCGTAGACAAAGACGGGAAACTGCGTTACTCACCACTGCTGATTTTTTTTATTTCTATAACATTAAAACCCATGACAAAAGTGTGCGCAGAACTTGGCATTAAGTGAGCGTATCAGCTGTCTACGCTCAAAGTGAATGTATAGCGTCGTTTCACAGCTCATCACTTTTTTCTTTAACGCACACTTCTTAAACTTCTTAAATGGGACACAAATGAAGCATGTTCATGACAACTATTTAGAACGAGATCCCGGCGAGAATACAGAAATGATTCAGGAAGAACGACACGTCTGTGGCGAGAAGCAACACGAAGAGCATACATTTTTCGGTTTCGTTTAGTTGTCGGAAATGTAAGCAGTATGCATTATGCAACTGGCGCCAACGGTTGAATCTGTGCTTTCTAAAATGAAACCTAAGCACTACTTTTTTTCTGAATCGCAAGCAGCAAATTGTTTTAAAATAGTTGAATTAACTGAACGAAAGCAATCTTGCAATATCCTTCCAATGTGTGAAAACGTTCATTTAAAAGTCTTCGTGTAGAAAAGCACCAGGAATTGGACAGATCTGGAAAATTAGTCAACTGTATTAGAGCCGAGTAAATAAAGGTTTGTTTTTGTTTGATCAAGTCGGTCGCAAAAAAAAAAAACAACCTGAATTCCATACAGGGGACTGAGATAAATTTCTTTTCATTTCTTTCTTTGTTTGCCTAAGTCATTGGCTCTCGTAAAGCGGGACGCCTCATATGGAGAAAATTCACATGGACACTCAATTACAGCATGCATTGACATTACAGTACACCTGTTGACTTCCTATAGTGGAAAAGATGACACTTCCGGTCTGGTGGCGTCCACTTCCTTCCAGCCAATTGGGAATGCTCGGTCTAGAGACGTCAACTTGCTTTCAGCCAATTAAGAATGCTCGGACTGGACACGTCACTTCCCTCCAGCCAATGTGTGAATTTTATGACCTACGACGCATTCTTTCCCGTGAGGTTCCTAATGCTATCGCACTAGAAACATACCCAGTTTCAACCGAGTTGCTGCCTACGCCACGATAATCGATATACAAATTAGAACATGAAGAAAGCATCTGCGTAAGAACACGACGGGAGAAGGCGTGGAACGAGGGAACGAACCGAATGCAGTGTGTTCATCCTCTTCCATTTGTTTCCTCTTTTATATAATTGGTTTTTTGGGGGGAAAGGAAATGGCGCAGTATCTGTCTCATATATCGTTGGACACCTGAACCGCGCCGTAAGGGAAGGGATAAGGGAGGGAGTGAAAGAAGAAAGGAAGAAGATGATGCCGTAGTGGAGGGCTCCGGAATAATTTCGAACACCTGGGGATCTTTAACGTGCACTGACATCGCACAGCACACAGGCGCTGTTACATTTAGAGCATGAATAACCAGCAACAATTGAATTGCAAGAGTGCTCTTTAAATAGACACCCGTGTCTGCGGCCACACCTTACAATGCGCACAAGTCCATGTCAAACAAGCGCAACTAGAAATGTTGCCTGGGCAATTTCGCAAGACCTTGTTCTTCTGGATCTAAAGAAGCGATGTCGTGAGTGCCACAAAAATACCGTCGACGTCTTATGGTGAAGTTAAGTATCTGGCCAGGCCCTTTGTGAAATTTGAAACAGACCATAGCAAAGAAGTATATTTCGGAACGTAATAGCAGTGGTGGTTCCCTTCTTTCAGGTGGTCAAAGTATCGATCTCAAAACGCGGCGCGCGGCAGAGTCGCATCATGGAATGCACACATGAAACTTGCTAATAAAAGTAACTCTCCCTGCATAACTTCCACTTATAGCGAAATATTTCGCTCCGGATAAAACCACGAGGGCTTCTCAATCCTCCCGCGGCCCACAGAGTAAACGCACTCGCAAAGCGCGAGGACAACGAAAAGCGAAGGCAATAACATGCCACAGTTTTTCCGACATCGCTATGCGTCCTTCACGAGAGCGTGCTAAAATTCCGCTCCTACAGACGTTCCGCCACATGTATGGAAGCTGGAGCGGGATGGTGAGGGCAGAAGAGACTGGAGCGGGATGGAGAGAGAAGAGAGAGATTGTAACGTAGGGCGGCCAGCCAAGGCTTTAAGGCGTTTGCGTCGCATCGCTAGGCGGTGCCGTTTGCCGAGGACCTGTGGGAAGCTGCCCCCCTTTCCACTCATTTTTTGGGGCTCCGAAAACGCGTCGGATCGCCATCGGAAAGCGACGTTGCAAACTCGCGAGAAGAGTGCGGGCTTTGCCACGGGCGGCCTCCGAAGCGGCGGGGGCTTTTAAAGGCTTCCGCTGCGGCGCCGTCCAAAGATCCTCAGCGCTGTTGACACTGCGCGCGGTGGAGAGCGCGGGGCTCCTGGCGTCCCGGATACCTCCTTGTCGAGGTTTTGTGGGACGGTGGGGGCTTAGAGCCCGGCCGCGACGGAGAACCGCAAACGCGTCGCAAATGGACGCGGCTTGCCGATGCGTTCGTGGCCACAACCGTGTTCGCCTCTTCCCTTCGGGGCGCGTACCGACAGAGGTGATGAGACGGGGCTGTGAGCCCGCGCCTTTGGGACGCAGAGCGAGCGCTCCAGGAGCGCATCCTTCGGTTGATGGAATCGGAGTATTTGGCGGTACGACGCGCAGCTTCGGTTATAGAGAGAGAAGAGGAGAGAACGAAAAGCGTACCAGGCGCTTCTACCTCCACCACGGTCGAAGTATATATCGCCGGGAACCCCCAAGTGTGGTCGTTTATGAGCCGCGCCGAAGGACAAACAACCATCGATGAACGGAACATTGGGAGGTAGGGATCAGAGCGTGTCTTCCACACCTCGCACATCTCACTCTCTTTGCCCTCACAGGAGAGGGAGGTAGAAAGTAGGCAACCGTTGAATATTGCCGAGTGCTTTCTAACTCGCCTCCCCCTTTCGACGTCATCGGCCTCAGTTCTCGACCACGCGTCGAACGCTTTTGGGGATGGAGGGTTCTGGGACACATGCTTCAACCGCACACCTTTTATTTCCTCTCTTTTGAGCAGATATGTTTGAAACCGAGAGGAAGAGGTGTACTTTGGGATAGACACTAAGCCATCTTAAGTGTCCCTTGGCGCTTTGAGCGCCACCAAGGGCCCCTCTTTTGAGTAGAGCTGAAACATAGGAGCTACTCGTTATGGAGAGCAATGTTCCTAAAGCCTCTTAAAGCTGATTGTGGAACTTGCTATTATCACTAAGGTGTGTTTTTTACCCCCATGACCAGATCCACGAATATTTTTGATCGAACGCTGCTTAGGCAAATAAATAATACTAAAGAAAACCAAACATATTATTGAGTTTTTAAGCTTCAATGCAGAAATTGGTCCATCCGTCAGTAGAGAGCAAGAAAGAAAAAAGCCAATCTCGCACAACCTTCTAATTCACCTCATTTGTTACTACAACGTATTTCACTGCTCCTACACTATATATCTCCTACGTACAATACACGAGTCTCACGGCAAAGTCGTCCTTATTGCAGTACGACCGGCGCAGCGATAGTGTGCATCTCTATGGAAACGAAAAGAGGTTGGTTCTTCCTTGAGTTTATCACGTAGATTTTTTTTAAACGTTAATGCAAACACCTGACGAAAGTCACCTGGACCAGGCTTTGCTGCACTAATAACGCCTTTTTCTACGCTTGCACTAGATGCCTCCATAGCGAAAAAGCCGTCCTGTCTGCGGATGAAGCCTCCACCTACTACGGTTGGCAGGTGGAAAAGTGGCGATAGAGAAATATTCCTCTCCACCTTAAGAGGAAAGAGAAATGCAAGGCGGAGAGGGAATACGGAGAGGGTGGCAGGCGATTGGTAGCGAGCTAAGCGGAGAGAGCGAAACTCCCCTTTCTTTTATCGTAGCTATAGGTGGGTCAGTAGTGAAAAAATTGGCTGTGGTTTAGCTCTGCATGGTTAACCCAAGTTGAATTGCGAAAGCTTCGTTTTCTCGGCACGCCGTCTACGCAGCGTCTCATTCCGACGATCTCGACAACTCAAACCGGTCTCTTCCGCAGTTTAAGAGTCACTCCGGGATGTGGCAACACTTCTAGCCGCATCTTCGTTATGACGCTTCTCGAGTTGTGCGGCGCGTTCTTCTGGCGTCTCTTGAGCGCGTTGTCTCTTCCTCGCTTCGTTTTGTCGTTGTTGCGTCTCTTTCGCGCTCTCCATAACGACTGCAACACTCCGAGGCGAAGCGCATATATATATATCCCCCCCCCCCCCCCCGCTAAGCGACATCTCTTATCCCTCTACTCCAGCGCAGCACATTTGGTGGAGCGAGCGGCGACTCTATCTGTTGGAGCGCGGCTGTGGCGTTGCTAGGCAACGGCGGCTCAAGGGCGGCTCAAGGTCGTTCGTCGGCCACGGCATGCGGCATACGGCTGAAGTGCGATCACGCGACGAGCAGAGCTGGCTGGCTCGCTGGCGTAGTGTTGCTTTCGCAACAAAAGCCCTTTTGTGCCCTGGTGAACCTTGGTGCTCTCCTGGAGAAGGAGGAATACCGGTTTCGCAGCAGCTGCAGCCACGTTAAAAAGATGATATCCGTGCACGCCAGCTGCAGCCGAGTGGAACGGGGGTAGCGAGCCTACTCCACACTAGCGAAAAAGAGGCAAACCGATCTCTCGGCAGCCAAGTCGAACGAAGAGCAGCGAGCCTGCTGCACCCTAGCGGAACCGAGGCAAACCGGTTTTTCGGCAGATGCAGCTAAGTCGAACGGAGGACAGCGAGCGTGATGCGCCCTAGCGGAAGCGAGGCAAACTGGTTTCGCGGCAGCTGCAGCCATGTCGACCGGAGGTCAGCGAGCCTGCTGCACCCTAGCGGTTAGGAGGAAAACCGGTTTTGCGGCAGCTGCAGCCAAGTGGAACGGAGGGCAGCGAACCTGCTGAACCCTAGCGGAAAGGAGCCAAGCCAGTTTTGTGGCAGATGCAGTCAAGTGGAACGGAGAATAGTGAGCCTGCTGAACCCTGGCGGAAAGGAGGCAAACTGGTTTCGCAGCAGCTGCAGCCACGTGAAAGGTGAAACCCGCGCACGCCAGCTGCAGCCAAGTGGTACGGAGGGTAGCGAGCCTACTCCACCCTAGCGAAAAGAAGGCAAACCGGTCTCGTAGCAGCTGCAGCCAAGTAACACTGAGGGTAGTGAGCCTGCTGCATCCTAGCGGAAAGGAGGAAAACTGGTTTCGAGGCAGCTGCAGCTAAGCGGAACGGGGGGGCAGCGAGCCTACTGCACCCTGGCGGTAAGTAGGCAAGCCGGTTTTCCGGAAGCTGCAGCCAAGTAGAACGCAGGGCGAGGAGCCTACTGCACCCTAGCGGAAACGAGGCAAACTGGTTTCACGGCAGCTGCAGTCAAGTGCAACGGAGGGCAGCGAGCCTGCTGAACCCTAGCGGAAACGAGGAAAACCAGTATTGCGGCATCTGCAGCCAAGTAGAACGGAGGGCAGCGAGCCGCTGAACCCAAGCGGAAAGGAGGAAACCGGTTTTGCGCCAGATGCAGTCAAGTAGAACGGAGGATAAGAGCCTGCTGCATCGTAGCGGAATGGAGGAAAACCGGTTTCGTGGCAGCTGCAGGTAAGTGAAACGGAGGTTAGCGAGCCTGCTGCATCCTAGCGGAAAGGAGGAAAACCGGTTTCGCGGCAGCTGCAGTCAGCTGCAACGGAGGGCAGCGAGGCTGCTGAACCCTAGCAGAAACGAGGGAAACCGGTTTTGCGGCAGCTGCAGCCAATTGGAAAGGAGGATAGCGAGCCTTGTGAACCCTAGCGGGAAGGAGGCAAACCGGCTTTGCGGCAGATGCACTCAAGTGGAATGGAGGCTAGCTAGCCTGCTGAACACTAGCAGAAAGGAGGCAAACCGGTTTTATTGCAGATGCAGTCAACTGGAACGGAGGATAGCGAGCCTGCTGAACCTTAGCGGAAAGGAGGCAAACCGGTTTCGCATCAGCTGTAGTCATGTGAAAGAGATGAAACACGTGCACGCCAGCTGCAGTCAAGCGGAGCGAAGGGTAGCGAGCCTTGTCCACCCTTGCGAAAAGGAGGGAAACCGGTCTCGTGGCAGATGCAGTCAAGCGGAACGGCGGTTGAAGAGCCTGCAGCATCCAAGCGGAAAGGAGGCAAACTGGTTTCGCAACAGCCGCAGCCACGTTAAAAAGATAATACCCGTGCACGCCAGCTGCAGCCAAGTGAAACGTAAGGTAGCGAGCCTGCTCTACCCTAGCGAGAAGGAGGCAAACTGGTCTCGTGGCAGCTGCAGCCAAATGAAACGGAGGGTAGCGAGCCTGTTGCATCTTAGCGGAAAGGATGCAAACCGGTTTCGTGGCAGCTGCAGCTAAGTGTAATGGAGGGCAGCGAGCATACTACACCCTAGGGGTAAGGAGGCAAGCTTGTTTTGCGGCAGCTGCAGCCAAGTATAACGCAAGGCAGCGAGCCTATTGCACCCTAGTGCAAACTAGGCAAACCAGTTTCGCGGCAGCTGCAGCCAAGTGGAACGGAGAGTAGCGAGCCTGCTGAACCCTAGCGACAAAGAGTCAAACCGGTTTCTTGGCAGATGCCGTCAAGTAAAACGGAGGATAGCGACACTGCTGCAGCCTAGCGGAAAGAAGGCAAACCGGTTCGCGTCAGCTGCAAACGAAGGAAACGGCATAAAACGTGTAACGCATGTTGCCGCTTACATTGTCTGTATAACCGTCATACTTAACCTGTTGCGAAGTGTCTATACATACTGTGCTAGCGCACCCATGTTGGATTTATTTAACGTAGTGAATCGGAAGTAATTTTTTTTCTGAAAAATTAAGAAAACACTGAACATCGCAAAGTGCGCATCTTGCACATTTTGCGAACACGTTTGCACGTACAATTACGGTAACCAAGTAATGTTTCCTTGCCTACCTGGATTTCAAGAAAACAGTCAATGCGTCGTGCTTTTAGGTGAAAAGTGAAAGTAAAGAAAATTTGCATGCGACAAATTCACCTGCTCTGGCAGCCACGGTTGTTGCGTTGAGGTTCTGCGAGTTGGGGTTCACCTTGAAGCTCACCCGGTTTCCCTCCAAGCTGGAAAGCAAAAAAAAAAACAAAGTAAGATGCAGATGCAGTTCGCGAGGTACATCAGATCAATCGTATTTTTATTCATAAAATAAAGCCGATATCAGGTCTCACTACAGAGAAGATCGTAGGCATTTTGCAAAACTATATGAATCGCGAATTGTATTTTGTCATTTATATGCTCCGCGTGGGCCGGCACCATCTCCGCTGTACAGGATGTTTTCGTAATATTCATACGTGAGCGTCTTAGATAACACGGGTTTTTATGCTGACATTAACCCGCTTCAATTACTGCTCCTACCAAACTTAATCTAACGAGACCTTTGTAGCGTGCTTTAATACTTGTAGCTACCAGTTAAACACTATTGTCGAGCCCGTAGAGAAGGCGTTTTTCAACTATGCATCTTCATTCTCTGAATATTGCAGCTCTTTGCATTGGACATCAGCCATATCATCGTAAGTCGAGTGGCCCACAACACGTGGTCGTCCCTTTGAACAACTCTGAATTTAAATCCACGAATAAAAAAAAGAAAGTGGCGGTTCGCAGCGTACTCGTAACACCAGCGTTACGTGAAAGACAAGTAAATATCGCACGCAAGGAGTCGAGACGTCGGGAACTTCTCAGGTTCCGAAAGAAAGGCCCGTAAAATGGTGAACGAAAGACTACGGCCCGCGCAGCCTTCGGCGCTGAGAGGGCTCCTGGTTTCGTAACCGGCGTTCAAGAAAAGTTAATGGGTTTTTCAAATGAAATCGGTGCGAGCGGATGGGGCGGCAACGGGGCACTCGGCCCTCGGCCTGCACCGTGGGCGACGGCGACGACCGTAGGGGGGCAGTGCAGCGAAATGGAACGCGTGTAGACCCCTCCATCCACCGTGCGTTCAATAAATGGTGCGTAATTGCCGAGACAGGATTGGACGGGGTCCCCGCCGCGCTAGAGCAAATCTCCAGTGAGGTCTCCGCGTCGCTGGAAGCTACGGGATCTGAGCCCGCCCGTCTCTTTTCTTTCCACATCGTTTCCACGCGCACGCACGCACGCACGAACGCGTGTTTTTCCTTTTGTTTCCTTAGGCCGATTTCAATGGCGCAAGCGCAGGGCGTACGCTTCCCCAGGGGACATCAGTGAGTGACTGCGTGTGCACTTGCATTCCCTCCCGCGCGCTGAGACCGCGTGCCACTGATTAACGAGCACAGTTGCAGAACGAAGATTTGCTGCTTCCCAACACCTCTGGCGGCGGGCATTCTCGGTTATATTCGACTACGCTGCATGCTAATGACCTGTTAGCTTGCCATTTCTCGCAGTGGAGAGAGTGGAGTGGTTGAGTGGTAACGCAAAATGTGAGCACGGGTACATGCTTGGCTGCCGTTTCTTATGCGTATGCTAATTGTGTACCATGATGTCGCGGAATGCTGACGGAGATCGGTGTTGGCTGGCGCGCGTACAACATGTGCGTCTATTGACTTCAGGCCCCCGGTCATCGCGAAAGAGAACGTTGCGGAAAAACAATTGGTAGGAATCCCCTACGTGCACGGCATTTCACATCGCCTAAGAAAAGTGGGGGCGAGGTACGGGGCGAAAGTTGTTTTCACCGCGAAGAACAAACTCGGTGGTGTGTGCAGTGCTGTGCGCAAAAAGATTGAGCATGGTGGTAACCGCGCAGTGAATGATTGCACGATAGCCCACAGAAAGAGGCTCACAGATTGCGACACATGTGTTGTGTATCGCGTTCCACTTTCCTGTGGTAAGAATTACATCGGCCAGACTGGTCGATGTATCAATGAGCGTCTAGCGGAACACCGCAGATCTCTAAAAGGTGCTGTGACCTCCAACCTCGCTTTGCACTGCAGGGATTGCAAAGATTGCTTTCCTCGCCTTGACAGGACAAGTATCTTGTTCAGGCACAAAGATAGGGTATGCCGGGAGTTGATAGAAGCTTACTTGATTAAGAAAGAGAGTGAAGCGTGTGCCGCATCACCGTCGGTCAGCCTGCAGGATAAGGAAGTTCCTTTTCTGCGCAGTTTCTTGGGGCCAAGTAGACAGTACGGGGAGTTGGCCTGATGTGATTGAATTTGGTTTTCCTGTTGCTGTGGTGTTCCTTATCACGCAGGAATGAAATGTCATTGATTTCTTTGTACATCGGTTGTGGCGGTTCCTTTTGTTGTTTTTTGTGTTTTATCACGCCTATAAAGCTTCCTTTCAGTGAATAAAAGTTCAGTTGATAGTCTGCGCTTGTGTTGTGTCTCCTCGTTCGCTTTTGTCCTCGTTTTTTTTTTTTGCGCTATCAAGTATGAATCCACACCAACTAGCCCAACTTTCTGTTCTTATTAACTTCTCCGCAGTTTGTCCTTCTATTGACTGCGTACAAGAATGATAGAAATGAACTATAAGAACATCGTCAATATTTCGATAGGGGAAAGCCTGATGTGTCGGTTCGGAGTACCGTGTAGAGTAGCGGTGAAGAGTAGGATTCAGAGAAGCGTGGAGTCAATGACGGCTGAATTTAGCAACTGTTAGGCGCTGCTCGGCAATGAATGTAACAACCTCCAGCAGTTGTTCACCGGAACGCTCCCGCTAACTCTTCTCTAGTTGCAGAAAAACATGAACTTCGGATTTAATTTATTTTCTACTTCTGTAAAAGCGTGAAATGACAGAGCCCAAGCATAAGAGACGACGCAAGGCGCCTTTCAGTCTTGCTTCTTCTTTGTTGCTCCGCGGTGTTACGCAAGTATCGCTTAACCAACGCACTTAACATTACGAGGTAGACATTTACATACGCTGCGCCAAGCACTGCCTTCAGCTATGAGAATAAAAGACTCGCATGTGAGCCTGAAAGTGGTACTCACCGAACATTAGAGAGTGTACCGGAAGGAAGCAGAAGGGCTCGCTGCAGCGCAGACACCAGCCTGTCGGCATCGTCTTGAGACGCAGGGCTGCAGGGGATATGAGAAGCCCACACGAGGGTGTTTGAATTCAGTCGCTTAGCGGAAAGTAAAACAAAAAGCAGTGGAAAGAAAATAACGCCATGCAAGGGTGGGGTTTTTATTTCCAGATTGAGACACGAGTCAAGTTGACCGATTTTTAGCCAATCTCGCTCACTGTGTGCGCTAAATTCGCGTATTCATATCACAAGAGAACAAAAATGGCACTTCGTGGTTTTGCAACCCTTCTGTGAGAAAGAGTATACAAGACGCTGTGCGAACGGAATGCAAGAAGGGTTACGAATTCCGGCTGCCTATCCTGAAGACGCATAAACTTCGACTATTCCGGGAATAGTTTAAAGGTCAGCCGAACCTTTTCCTGAACTGCGGCACCGTGCTCTCGATGTCTTTTTACGAACGCGCAAACACACGCCGAGTAAGGCACTTGCATCTGAAGCGTCCCATAAGTGTTTGCCTTTTTCCTATTCAGGTTAACAGCTGCCATCCAGGCCAGTGAGCAGGAATACCGGCCACCTTTTTAATCCCCTCAATTCGCGATATCCCCCCCAAAATTCAAAGGGCACCCAAAATACTTGTTCTATCTAGCACTTCATTCTCTTCGGATTCGCGTCTTCCTTTTTTTTTTCTCCCCTTGACTTTGTGTCAAAGCCGTGCCTTAGCATGCGGGACCAGGCCACGAAGTCCCGCATCGCCTCCAGCACGCGCGCGCCACTGTTGGCACCGGCGCGCTCTAATGCTGCGCACGATCCACGGACAAGCTCGCGCGGTCCGCGCGACCGTGCAAACAACAACTGCCCGAGGAGGAGCAGGAAGAGGTGAATGAGGAGGAGGGAGCAAGAAAGAGCGACAAGCGAGCCGTAAGGGGGGCTCCATCGAGCCGTGCGCCAAGCGGGCCCGCCCGCACACGCAGAGTCGCCGGACAGCACAGCGGGGTCGCTCGCGGCACTGCGGCATGTATACATACATTGATGCCTGCAAGTTTGATAGAGCCCGGCGTCGGCTGGTCAGACATCAAAGGCTGTTCCATGCGGCACTACGACGACCCGCTTAAAATCGCCCCTGCAAGTTTGATGCGGAAGATGAGTGCATCCCCGTTCGAGCGCACTGCGCTGCGGGGCATCTCGCGCGGATGTACGCCCGGATGCGGGACGGGGAGGGAGGTGTCGCATGGATGGGACTTTGCGGATGTTGAAGGCCTGCGCGCAAAGACCGCATCCACGGTTCCGGCGCTGCGCTGCCTTGGAATGCACGAACGCCCGCGAGAATCGAGTGTCGACATCTATGTATATAAAGGGCGAAGCGACCTCAAACAGCGGGCTCTCGCATCTGTCAGGGCGAAAAAAAGAGGCAAGACACTAAATTATTGGGACGACACGAGGGTCGCCCCTCTAGAAGAAGGTAGAGCGGATTTGTGTTTGGAGGAACGATAGGACTTTTACCGGTTTAAGCGTGTTGCGTTGCTCGGAAAACAGTCAGTGAGCGCGCAAAACAAGCCGAACTTGGGCAGTACGACACGGTATAAAAAAGCTGGTTCCAGGCGCTTTTGATGTTATCACCCACGTAAACATAAATAAATTTTAGACTCGAGATAGAGTACGCGATTACGAAGGAGTGTACGCAGAGTACAGGACTACACAAGAGTGTACACCCAGCCAATACTTCAACGGCATCAGCCGAGTGTCGAACAAACAGCCATACATTGCCCTGTCACAAAACGGAGTGGCAAACTAGAGTGAAAACGGCAAGCACTTTTTAGGCATATGTGCGCATTCTCGGCTGTTTCGCCGTCTCACTTCGTCACCCATTGCTGTACGAACATTTGTTCCACACTCGTGGGACACTATTAATTAACTGTCCGGGAGTACAGCGATTACGTAAACACTGCACTATGGAAATAAAACGCGAAACTGCTCCTCTATTTACAGGTAACACGCCAGCTCAACCAGATTGTCTGAGACGTCCGAAAACCACGAAATTGAATTTGCACCTCTTAGAAGGGCACTTACGCGTACAGATTTGGCTGCCTAATGCTTAGAATCCTAACGAGAGCGCGATTACTTAGAGAGAAGGCTGTGTTCAAGTGCTCCCATTTCCAGATTTATTTAAAGCTCTGAGTTAGCTAACGCAATAAATCCGGAACGGCCCCTCCGCTACTTTTAATAGGCTCAAACGTACCACCGTCGTAGCACTAGTTCAGAGACTGCCAAGGTCGATCAAATAAGCTGATATGAATTTAGAAACTGGACAAGTCCGCCAGGTTGCGTACCGCTCTTTCCACGTGAGGATTTCGCAATAAAGCACGATTTCTGTTTCAGTGGCATTAAAGGAAATATGCGTACTGTATCTTTCATATCACCTGTAGCACCCTAATTATCGAATGTACACCGACGACCCCGGCATTTCGGTGGAGGCGAAACGCAAAAGGTGCCCGTGTGCTGTTCAATATCAGTGCACGTTAAGAACACCAGTTGGTCGAAATTATTCCGAAGCCGTCCACTACATCGCCTCTTTGTTTTTCACGCCCACCTTCCTCCCTTCCCTGATGGCGCGATTGAGTTGAGGTGTCCACTGAGAAGTGAGTCAATTACTGCGCCATTTACTTTCCTAAAAACCACTATTAAGGCACACCGGCATTGCGACCACCCGCAAACCTCCTCACATTGGATGCTAGGATACACTGCACTGCGGCGCTTCTTAGCAGAAAGAGTTGTATACTTAGCGACTTCTGTATCAAAAATCGTTTACGCTCATTTTTCAGGATTCGGGGCCTTTTTTCAGGCCTTGTATGTGTGTGTGTGCGCGCGCGCGCGCGCGAGTGAGTGTGGGTGTGTGTGTGCGTGTGTGTGCGTGCGTGCGTGAGCGCGCGAGAGCGTGCGCGCGTGTGTGTGCGCGCGTCCAACTATCACAATGCGCCGGTAGAGGAAATGAAAGTGTAGCTTCACGAACCTGTGTGTCATTGTGGTGGGTGATGAACTTACCCCGAACACAAGTCGGGCAAGTCGTTTCCTTGACCTGCAGGCGAGAAGTGTCGACGAGAGCTTTTGCGCCCGCATAGAACGACGGAAGTCTGGTTCAGCGTAGTTTGTAGTACATATTAGCAAAACTAGTGTAAAATCTGAAGCAGCGGTCTGCCAAAGTGATCAGTGTGGAAGCTCATCTACGATGGAGATGCTGCGGACTGCTTGGATTTTAATACAGTTGGCTTTTCACATCCCTCCAGCTTCCTGTACTCAGCTTCTTGGGACAACTTTATTACGAAAACACGCACAATTGTTATTAATGCATTTTTTATCTACTGCAGACGCTGATATCATTTCTTGGGAACGTTTAGAGATTTTATGGTTACGAAAAGCCAAACTCAATGCTAATGATTGTCGGTAGGATTTTAATATTTCTTAAACTAAGGACAAATGTGTACTTTTATTCTTTTACTATTTAAGCAAATCAGAAACCTGAATCGCAGTTGTGTAAATTGAATCGCGTTGGCACCTTGAGCCGCTGGAAAAATATTGCCTGCGAGAAAATTTTGGTATGACAATAGAACAGAGTCAGTAGGGTGTATATAGCCAACTTTGTTAGGATCCATGTAATTTACCATACCTTTGGGCTAATATGGGGTGGGATTGATCGAATGGAGCTCCTGACTGGCACCTAGTGCTTTAGTATGAAACTTGATGTCTTCTAGGCGGCACCACGGCTGTCGCGGAGATGGAAGTGCGACATATACATACGTCAGCCCTCTAACAAACAAATTTTTAAGCCTACCAAACAAAAAAATCCTGTCATATTATGCCAGCTTCTGTATGCATGTTAAAAACTAAGTGCTGAAATAAGAGAAATCGGTTTGTCGCTAATTAGCAACGAGCAGCATTTCAGTTCATTTTGTGCAAGCAGTCCGAGTTGAGTGGAAGACCAACTCGATGGCCTTTATCCGTAATAAATGTCGTACAAGTTGTTCCTGCTTTGAAAGAGGTGCAGATTCTATTTGTATCGACGGAGATCTATCCGGCCGTATAAGTGCAAAACGCTTTCTTCTTGTTATCTGGCACTGCAACGATTTCGGGACAGCCTGCTCTTGTCATTTACTGCGGAGTCAGCCAAGGTGGCACAATGCGAAAATGCACGCGCCTGTCTGTTTACAGACTCGGCGCTTGAAGCTTTCACCCTCCTGAAGCGCCACCCACCAGAGCAACCTGCCCGCCGCACCACCCTAGATTGTAGGCTTGCCCCCCGCCACCCTCGATCCAAAGGCCTCACCACACCGCCGCTTACCTTCACCATCAGCGGCGCCATACACAACGTCTCCATTCAGCGCTACCCCCCCCCCCCCCCCCCCCACCATCCCTCCTCCTAGCAGGAGAGTGCCCACCCAGCACCGTATTCTCGACCCACAATCCAGCCCTCTTCACTTTGTAGAAAAATTCGGCCGCTTGTGTGAAGCCTCGGCATAGATTACAAACATTTATTAGAGTAATAGCATCAAAGTAATCATCGAGGGAAAATGCAACCGCTATCACGAAACTGTCAAATCATATATCTGATCGTGCCGTGATATTTTTACATACTCTTCTCCACTGTTCCGACGAACAAACTAGGATTTTCGTTGACTTTTGCCACCGTACTCCCTATGAACATCGCGGCTAGCTATTTTAAACAATTGGTTCCTTCATAAAACATACGAGGAGCATGTGTCATCATCGTCGTCGTCACTCCTGCTGCAACTCAAGATATAAGAAAGCGAGGAATATATTGCTAGAAGTACGAACACGATTTCGGAAAAAAAAAACATTTCTCTTGGTCTCCAAAATTGCCGTTATCTTTTGCGACGATTGTAAGCTCCACTCGATGCGAAAGGAAAGGCAAGAGTGAGATGTAGAAAATATAAAAGAGCAGTGAAATAACAGTGTAGTAGAGTGGTGCAAAATTCTCTTGAAATGGTCGTTTTTATTTTCTTTTAATGCGTTAGCATTAGAGCTCCCATTATTGCAAAAGGGGTCCCGTACGTGTTGGCATTGGTGCGTGAAGTTTCTCTTGGCCCGGGGAAATGTGGAGAGAGCAAAATCTCTCTCTTTATTTTCAGGGGAAAGGGAAAGTGGGAGGGAAGGGGAAAAGAGGTTGGGGAGGGACGGGTGGTGAGAGCACTCTTCAGCCGCCATTCAGAGCCAAGGAATGGAGAGCGTGTAGAGCGGCTATGGCCTGTCAAGAGGGCACCTTTTGTGCTCGGGACTCTTTAGTGTCCATTAGGTTGTTTCACGAGGAAACTGAGAATAAAACTTCAACTTCATGACGGTGATTTATTTATTTATTTATTTATTTATTTATTTATTTATTTATTTATTTATTTATTTATTTATTTATTTATGTGTTTATTTGGTAATGTCACTCACTCGCGCGATCTGAGCCCGTCAATCAGCGGATTCTTCGTCTGTGGTGGTGGGGGGGGGGGGGGGGGGTAACAATAATGCTAAAACATACTCTGCCGTATGAATCGCATTGATCACCCGGAATTTTCTTTTTTGTTCTAGACAAGCGAACTGGGGCTCCCTTACTTTATTAAAGCACTTTTTTCGCGCAGCAATTTCACGATATTTTCTTACAAAAAACGTGTTATTTAGCTCATTGGAGTCTAAACGTCTTGTGGTACACGTAATTGTCAACGAAAAAGCGGCGATTCTCTGGTCGAATGGGTTTCAATATATTTCTTGAACGGGCAAAATTTGGCAGAAATGACCCATGTCGCAAATTTTCGACTAACCAGAAATTAACAGATCATTCGCCAAGGGCCCAGAGAGAGTAAACAAATGTTTAAGAAAGTTATTTCTACCCATGTTTACCGAAAAACTTATCGCAAATTTAGAGACAAAATGTCGATAAACGCTGGCTGGAAGTCACCTATTCGCGCCATTTTTTCCCCCTCAGACCGCTTCCTCATGTGGGCGCCAAATGACTCAAAGTGCTTGCGACTGGAAACATACTGACGTCGAAACTTTGTATGCAAGCGTCGTGCAGAAGTGAGTACAGGGTATGCAATCTGAACGTCGCGTACTCGTGACACTTGGCGTTAGATGTCTAATGATCAGTTCTTTCGAGAATTGTACACGTGAATCCTTGGTGTGGGCGTCTTTGTTCACACGTGCGGTGGGCTTGGCTCAGCATTAGCGCAAGCAGATCATCCACACTTCTATGGCACGAATGGAAATCATCACCGGCCTTCACAAGAGGATCCGCAACCGCAGCTTCACAGAGCTGCGACAATGCTTTAGTTTTCTCAGTTGAGTGGTACATTCTAAACGCCAAAGAAGTAGAAAGGAAGTAGGCTATCCTCCAGCCCACTCTCTTTATGGAGCAAGGGAATGCCGTACACTCCCTAGCGTAGAGTTTCATAGCTTAATTACGCAATACTGGCGTTGGCAACGTAAACAAATTCTCATTTCAAAACATGTGAAGTTCTAGCAGTTTTGAAAATTTTAACCAAGGTTTCAGTATCCTCACTAACTCCGGTGCCGCGTTTAAAGGCCTCCCTTCGTCGCTAACTGCTTCAAGTTATTATGCTTTGCAGTAGGAATATACCGGGCCCATAGCGAAAAGTAAGTATCCTGTAAAAGCTTATTTGTGTTTAGAGTGTAACGCAAGCGCAGAATAGGGCTAATGCAGTAGCGAGAATCAGATGCGAAACACAGTGCCCTGAGCTTGGATGCCCACGCGTAAACTAACCTCCGCGTTACACTTCTCCTTTGTTCATTAATCCTTTCACCGAAAACTTACGCTTCGTTAAGCACGATGTAAGCGCTGTTGGAGTCCAGCGCCGAGTAGAAGCCGTCCGGTGCGGGCGCTGCGTCGAACGTCCCTCGGTAGCTGTGCTCGAGCAACTCCTTGGAGCCGGTCGGAGGAAGGCCGTGTCGCTTCCCGTTCGCTTGACCTGCGGGTAGAAACGATAAACGATATCACTTCGCGGAAATGTGTTAGACATATAATAGAAATATAGCGGACACGACGTTGCTTTACGAGGCGAAAATGGAGGCGTGCAGAATAAGGCTTAGTTGTTGCAAAAATTTATCCTCCTACAAGGCACGGGCGGAACAGCGAACGATTGATTTCAATGAACCCATCAAATGTGACTTGCAGTGAATTATTGCGCGTGACGTTGTCAGTTGGTCGAGAGCACGGATTTTAGATCAGTTTGCTCAAAATAGCCGGCTTGAGTTCCTCAACATCTGCAGCAGCAGCCTAATTACTTCCAGTGTAGACAAGGCCTCTCTCTTTCTCTTTGACTTTTAATTAACCCTGTCCTACGCCAGCCGCGGCCACATTATGCCTGCAGAGTTTCTAGCCACATCGCCCACCTGAATCTCCGCCGCTAATGCTGCATTTGCACTTTCTTGGAATCCAGTTTTTTACTCTCAAGTACATTGCACTTAAACTAGCAGCCAACGAGGGACACCACGCAGCAAGGAGACACGACATGAGGCTGACTGACAAGTTAAGTTGTTTGCCGTTAGTCAAGTTGTTAGCCAAGGGAAGTTGTTAGTCAAGTTGTAAGTCAGCCACGTGTGGTGTCGCCTTGCTCTGTGGTGTCCCTCATTAGCTGCTATGTTAACTGCAAAATGAACCAACTGGCACAGATACAGATTACTCTCAAGGACCATCGGTTATCTTGCCTTCGCGTTGCATGCCTTGCACATGCCCATTTCTTCAATTTAAGCAGTATATCACTAACGCACATTTCTTCCCTGACCAACTCAGCTCTCTTCCTACCTTTTAAGATGCGCCTATCATTCAACTTTTCATAGATCGCCGTACTGTCTTCAAGAACGTTATAAATGAATGGCTGGTGTGGAGCGTCATGCAAAGTCGAACTGGTTACGCAAACTATAGCAGAAAGTTGGGCGAGCTGCTTAGTATGCATGGCAGAAAAAGCGTGCTTGTCCTTGTGGTTCCTCGTCCTGTCGTCTTCACGCGCTTCTTCCGCCATGCATGGAAAGAGGTTCAAGTGCGTTCTGTCTGGGTAGTTGAGAACATGCGCAGAGCGCTCGCGTTACCAGTTGATCTGTGGTATACCCGCGCGTGCGCAAGACTCTCCGATAGTCAATATGGCGACAAGGAGTGAGCTCGTTTCGCAAAAGCCCGTATCGTCACCCGGTTATTTCGCCATCACGTTCCTCGAGCTTCGGTACACGGGCAAGAAACTGGGCGTCCGGTAGCCCCTGTGTTTGGAAAGAGGGTGGCGACGTTTTCGAAAATGCTCGCAATTAAAAGACGTACAGCTCCAAGAGCGTTGAAGTACCACTGTCAAGAGGGCTTTAAAACACTTGCCGCTAGAAATCGCCGAGACAAGACAGCTTATCCAGTCAAACAAAACTTGCAAACCGCTGTCTGAGAGAACGAAACTGAAGAAAACTGATGAGAACAAACTGAATTGGCTTCTTACTGATGATACTGGTGACTTAATTGGCATTAAATCCCCGACGGCTGCCTCTTCAGGGCAAGTTCTTGAAATGCAAATAACATGTAGTGGTAATTTGTGGCGACTTTAGACGCAACTGTGTCGGCATCAAGCTGGTATAGGTTTGTCTCCACGTCAACTTCTCTTTGAAGACATATCGCATTGCTATAGTTTGAGCGAGCTCCTGCTCGTCACAGCCGTTTGAGTGATATAATACGCATCTTGTTCGCCCCCTGGCGAACCGCACCGTTTAAAAGACGCTACTTATGCCAGACGGATGGCATTGAGGTGGATGTTGACTATCATATCCATGCTTCGACAGTGGGTATCGCGCTTCACTAATTTTCATTATTAGGTTATATGCTCTCCAGAATAAAGAGCGGAAAGAGAGCGCTGGCTTCTCTGAAGAGAACTGAGGTGATACTCGGCTCTCTCCCGGACATTTTCTTTTTTTCAAAAGAGGACACCGGGAAATTCGAAGCGATATCTCTGTAGCTTAGAAAGTGCTCAACCTCAACTTCCCGTCGACATGTCGATCGTAACAGATCGGCGAGAAAGGAGAGCCAATATTCGTATCTTTACTCGCTACGTGAAGTCAACCTCTCCCGCTAAAATAGCGTGTTTTCGAAGCCGCCATCTTGCATTTTTTCTTAACTGACACGTCATTAACTTCATCTGGCAGGCCCCGTAAATAATACTGACAATTCAGCTTCTTCGTACGACTCAGTTACAGCCACAACCGACATCATATGGCGAGTAAACGTGCATAAAGCAAAGAAGGAACCTAGCAAAGTCGTGTGTAAGGTCCATAAAATATGCAGCGTTTTAAAAAGCCCATGCCAACACTGAACGCTTGTCGTCGTGATTAGCTCGACGAAAAACAAAAGCTTGATTATCACGGGATGATGAAACGCAAAATTTGGTGCCTTCATTGAGGCAAGCTGACATCTCTGAACATTAATAAGGCTTTTCTGCAAACTATAAGTATATCAAACTACGAGCGCGATATTTACTTTCTGACCTGTCATTAGCCAGAAAGAGCAATAGCCCTTTGCTTGCTCATTTCCTGCTGAATAGAAGCCAGCAAAAGGCATGTGTGATGGCAAAGTGTAAAAGCAATAGTGCCCCTTTCTTCGCTTTTGAACCGTACTCGTTCTATTAGCTTCTGGTAATTTCCATTCGAAACACTAATTGCCAGTTTGCCACTCATAAAGTTTTTGCATTTTCATGTGAACAAAATAAAGAACCTAGAACAACGAGGCGTGAATGAGATGTGAGGAAAGAAAATGCGATGAAAATCGGTTTGGAAATATTACAACGTTAACGCATTCCTCTCTGTTTACTGAGTGTAAGCTGGCCGTTACCGCTATACCATTATTAAAAAACCGGCGAACCTAACTGAGGTACCCCAGAGCAGTAAGGTTGCAAAGCTACAGCGAATAACATTTTACATGAAAAAATGTTTTTAAGCACCTAACCGGTTAGTGTTAACAATAGTAAAAATCCATATATAACAATTTGTCCCTCTCATTGCTATCGACTCAACGAAAAGAATATCAAAAACATAACCTCAGAAATGCCTCAATAATTGCACAGCACTGAACAATTCTAAACAGTAGCGCACAGTATTGCATAGTATCCTTCATTACTGAAGGCACTGCACGGAACAAGGAGACAGCCACCGCAAATCCGACGCCTAGAGATATTGCTATGTAGGGGCTCAAACTTGGCGAAACTCTGCCACGTAGAAATGACGAATACAGAGGCGAAAAGCCGGAAGGAGAGCCAAGGGGTTCCTACAAATTTCCTGACTTTCCCCGCTCAGTGCATTTCTTGTCGCGGTGCTACTGCCAGTTTCTACGCTTCGTTCTATCCCGCAAGGAAACAGGAACGGCTCCGAGCGACGCCCCGCGAACACAAACCCCCTGCCCGGACACCCAGAGCAGCACACTAACCTCCGCTCCCTCGCCTTCGTTTTCGCCCTCCCGCTGTTTGTGATTAGGTTCATTAGCGAACAGCAGCTGCTTGGCGGAGGCCGAATTTGCCAATGAACGAACTGCGGCATCCTCCCAACCTCGATGCTGCCTCGGCTGCACCGGCGGAGGCTCACAATAAGACGCTGTCCTGCAACGTCGGCGGGTGCCCGAAGACGGACCGCATACGTCTCCATTTCCGCAGCAGCAGCGGTCCAAACAGCACGATCCAATTGACTGGCGACGGTGCGGCTGCGAGGCAGGGTGCGCGTCCGCAGCCAACCAGTGGTTCGATGGTGCAACGACCGCACCAGATCTGTCTCGGAGTGGTGGGGGGCGGTGTCGACGATAGAACAACGTAGTCGGGGTAGTACGTGGCGAGTACTCCACTCATCGCGACCTCGGTGCGGTTGACCTCCCTTGGAGCGTGCGCGAGTGAAAAGAGTGGCTATAATAATTGAGGCGATGCGCGTTTACGATTTGCGTCAAATGAGAATACCAAAAGGATGGAGCGATATAATAAAATCACACCGGCGTTATCCACGAACGCCGCATTTGAGTGCAATTGCGCAAAGACAGGTTAGGAAGACGCAGGCTCCCTCTGGATATTTTAAGTAGTAATGCTAGTGGCGAAAAATTAAACAGCGCGCATCGAATAAAGATTTTGTGCGCGCGTGCGTGCTTGCGTGTGTGCGTGTGTGCTTGTCGGTGTCTTTGTGCGTGCGCGCGCGTATGTGTGTTGGGGGGGAATGAAGGGGGCTGGTGGTTGTTTAGTTTTCTTTCTCACTACATAACGTATGCTAGTCTGGTGCTCTTGTTAGCTTTCTTAAGAACCAACTTTCTTAGCGCTTGACTTTGGGCGAGCTACATCACGAAGAACATAAATGCGTTTTTCAGAGAGAAATTTTTGAGGTGTTGGAAGACGTTAGGAGAAAAGAGAATGTGTGGCAAGTTCCTCCCTGTTAGTGAGCATCTGAACCGTAACGTGAGGGGAGAGATAAATAGTATGGCGGAGGCAAGAGAAAGAAATAAGGTGCACCCTATACACGATGCAGGCAACACCTACATGAATATTGCTAGAACATTCGAGCAAGGACTCACCTAGATAGGGCATGCTGGGGCAGGCACGAGCCATTCATACTCGTGATCGTGGTGTCGCAACTCGCCGCACAGGTGCACATTACGTACTCACCTTTAATCGTTAAAATAAGCGTTTCCGCCTAACCTTCTTGTTATTGCAAAAAATACAACTAAATATTAACCAGAAGCAACATCTTGCTTACTCAGAAAACAAGAATGCTGCAGTGGTTGCGTCTGTCACAAAAAGCTAATTTGAACGAAGATCTTTAACACTGCACTTAGGTCCTTTGCACGATCTACGCAATAAAGTAATTAGATATGCAAATCAAGGAGGACAAAACGTGCGGACGGAGGGTCCTTCGAATCACGAGATAAACTGATGTGTGGTTCAAGAAAAAACACACACGTAGAAACAATACTTGCCACTCATTGCTAAAACAGTCTCAACGCAAACCGCTTCGAAATTGGGCGACCAAGGCCTAAACCTGACAAATACAAAGCAGCGGAAAGAATAACATGCACTTAACTCTTAGCAAAGCCTTGTATAATAAAAATCAAGCGGGAAAGTAACAGCTGACATGCAATTTTCTGCGAAAAACTTTGAGGTACTGGAAGAAAAAGGAAAAGACAGGAAGGGGGAGGCAGGGACGTGGGATGGACTGAAGTTCTTACTGTGCCATTTTGCTTCTTAGGCTCGCCCCACAACACGTCGCATAATACCTGCCATTAAGAATGACAGTTTTCGCGAGATAAACGCTCATCGAGTGTAAATCTTTAGTTTTCATTCGCTATATAACTGACAGATAAAATTATGTTATTACTGGAGTGTAACCTACTCTATTTTGCTCAGGTGTTTCAGAATGGGGGCCAGTAGCATAGTTCCAAGGTGAAACCCAATAGTCTCACAGTACGACAGTCATGAGTCTGTCTGGTCTTTAAGACTTACGACACTCAGGCACGAGGCAAGAACGGTGTGTAGTAATTCAAACCTTGACAGGAATTGCGCTGAGGACTGGCCAGAGAAAGCTACTATAGATGGCGCTAGTGCACCAAAAAAAGACCGAGTAGGTCGTCGACGTAAGGGCTGTCACAACTGTGTCAGTAGACCTGCACCCCAATATCACAATAATCTTCGCTTCAATCATGATGTCATTGTTTTCACGGTGACTTTTCTTTGGCAGCACATGGTCCTTGACATTAATATGTCGTTATTCACACTGATATCTTGCAGATCTACAGATAAACTAAATCATCGTCAGATCATCAATAATTTAAATAAATTTCGCAGCACAAATAATTGCGATAGCAATAAAAGCTTCATCGGGAAAAAAGTGTGTCGTCGATTATAAAGTTTGGCCATCGCCTGAAGAGAAGTGACGTCACAGGACCGGATAGTTCGCATTTGCTGAACCAACGTGACGTCACGAGAGCGCGCAATTCTCATTGGCTGGAGGAAAGCGACTTCACCAGAGAGTAAGTAACGTCATTTCCCGTAAAGGCATCAACAGCTGTTAATATTATCGCATTGCCAACACACAGTGTAATTAAGCGTCCCTGAGAATTTATCTTGCTCTTTCTAAACATCGATAGAAGCCAACATAGGTGAGAAGAGGTAAAAGAAATCTCATAAGATCAATTTTTTTCCTACACCTAAGTCGGGCATTGCACCTTTTAGCGCCGTCATAAAAGGTAGGAGCTCTTTTTTAGGTAGGCAACATCTCCGTCGTATGAGCTCGATGTCTGCTGCCCAGGCGACACGAAACACTTATCGTGACTCGGTCTTGTGACCAGTGAGGGGCAACCGCACGCATCTTGGCTCGAGGGGCGTGATAGGCGCCTCGCTGTACGACGTCGGGGAAGCATGCAGCAGGAGACGGATAGTGAGCGGACTGCCACACGCGAACAGCAGAGCAGAGCCGCTCAGAAGCAGGACCAGGCACCGTGCGCCCGTCATTTTTCTCCTCCTCCTGTCTCCTCCCGAAGGAAGAGAGGAAAGAAAAAAGAAAGAAAGCGGGCCGAGGAAACGGGCAAGAAACCGGGTTACGTATGGAAGAGGCGCAGCGGCAGAAGCTGCCCGGATCACCCGTATGTACGCGGCAGCCGAACTGCATCCCTGCAGATCGATATGACCATACCCGCGCGCACACGTGCACAGACACACATGCACGCACACGCGAGCAGAGAGAGACGAACAAGACGGGAACAGAGACGAACGCGGCGGCGGCCCCCGCGCGATGCCCGAGCTAACATTTCGGGTCCCTGCAAATACGGGCTGTCCGTGCAAACAGGGAGGGCCAGGGCGCGCGCGGGCGCAGCAGCAGCCGAAGCCGCCGCAACCGTCTGTCTGCACCGCGCTGGCTTGGCTTGGCTCGTCTAGGGCTCGCGATTTCTCTCTCTCTCTCTCCATAACCCCCCAGCAGCGGCCTCCGGATCCAGCTAGCGACGGCCGCAGCCGAGTGTTCAGTACGAGCCTGCAGCGATGCCTGGCCTGCTATAGCTAGGCGGCGGCATCCAACTCCGGCAACGGGTCCTCCGGCTACAACGGGTTTACAGAGCATCGTCTCTCGCCCGACTCGCCCGAGGTCCCTGGGAAGTAATAAAGTGCGCTACGCGCCCCGCTACTCGCCCGCATTTTCTCTCCTCCAACTTCCTTTCGCAGCGAGTCGTCGCTTACTACGTAGATGTAGTAGTAGCCAACGACGACGACGCCTTCTCGGCTCAGCGCGTGCCTTGGCCCCGCGCTACCGTAACGCCGACGACTGAGCTCGAAAAGAAGACGCCTCGTTTTCGTGCCGGCGCTAGAAGAGGAGCGTAACGAGCCATGAACGAGGCTCGCGCGCGCGCGCTCCGTCCCGGCACTCTTTTCTTAGCCACGCCTCTCGTGGCCTTGTTCGTTCTCGTCAAAGCCCGTGGAAGAGAGAAGGCTTAAGGGTATTATTTGGTCTTATTTTCTTGCAGGATGGTCCCGCGCTGGGCGCCTGTCTTCAGATTGCAAACCTGCTACGTTTATTCCTTCCGCTACTGCGAGAGTTGGTGCTATGAAATCTCTGTCTTAGTACAGAAAGGCCAATGCGCCTGTTTCTTAGTAGTGTGGGCCACATTGAGGCATAAGTTGAACAGTGGAGGCGAGAACTTTTGCGTGCACCGGGTGCAGGAATAGAATTGGTTCTTTAGCAACAGGTGAGCGGCGACCAGACTGAAAGCAACAATTGATCCACTCATCGTCTTAGCATCATCTTTAAGGAAAAGTACACGTGCCCTCAAGTATACGAGCACTTTCCCCCTCTCTCATAACTTATCGAGATTAAAGGAGGCATCCCTTAGAAGGATCAGGGCAGGGGCGACCCTTGCCCCGTCGGTCACGTGAGGATGGGGCACTGAACAAGACGCAGGACCCACCACCTGGCCGAGGTGTTCCAGGCCGGCTGCAGGGGTGGCAGTTCGCCACCTGCTGCGTACTTTTGCAGGGACAAGGGCTTCAAAGACACAAATTTTACAGGAAGTGGGACTAACGGCGACAAGAGAGGAGGATTTCTACAAGTGGTGCACCGAAAACACGGAGAGCACGAGCCTTCTCCGGTTCCTGCCTTAAAAGCATTATACATCATTTCCTTTAGTATAAAACGAACACAGGTTATGCATTTGTGGCAAGTGTGAGAAATAAAAGAAAAAGCTCATCGTGCGATGAAAGAAATTATGTCAGTACTCGGAGGTGAAGAGAATAGGAATAGCAATGCCATGAAACTAAAGGAAACAAGATGCAAGATATGAACCAAAGATAGAGAGAAAGGGGGGGACAGAAAAACAGGGAGGTTAACTTGATTGGTGCCCTGTTGGTTGACTTCGACTGCTGGAACGGAGATTACGGAAAGATTAGAAGAAGAATGAGGATGTCAAAATAAGTTTATTCTACGAGGATGGCTTCGCGCAGCATGTGGTAAAAAGGTGGAGGGAAAGGAGCAGGTTTCTGAAATGATGCTCCACAGCGAGAAGTACCAACTAGACCAGCGTTCGTTTTGATCAAGTTCAATTGTAACGATACCTTCATCAAGTACTGACACAACGTTGTTAAAAGCCGGCTGCTAATTAAAATGTGCCCGCGTGTCGCGACAGCCGTTTCTTGATCAGTCCATTTACCAGTGAAGAAATTTTATTTAGTGCAGAATTCACGCTGGTCAGCACTAAGCTGCATTAACGTAGACTGATGGGCGAGTTGTATCACATAATAAGGCTAAAAGAGCGCACCTGCACAAGGTCGAGGGATGATGAGACAAAATGAGAAACTTCTGTCTTGTCTCGTCTTGCCTCATTCTTGCGAGGGTGTGCTATTTTAGCTTTGTTAAGATTAATGTCTAGGTATAACGCACGAAACACTGAACAGTAATTACTATCTCCCGTCACCAGTTCTTGGCTCGCTAGGATTCGGGCGCTTTTTGAAACCAAGATCGGACTATTAAAAAGTGGATCAATGTATATTTGAAAGTTAAGGCTTGAAAACAAACTTACTATGCAATGGTTATGGGTATTGGATAAATTAATATCTTAATACAAGAGTGCGTGGCAGGTGCTCGCTCCTAGGCTTTGCAGTTAGGAAGTTTGGTTTTGGATACTGAATATATTATGACGCGTGCAGCCGATATAAAATCCGGCGTAATGCTTCTTTAAAGATCCGTTAAAAAAATTAAAAATTTCCTCGTCGTAAGCTATTTGACACCCTGTGAACGTCAGGTGTGTTTGCACGTGCAAACAAATTAGGCAGCCTCTTTAAATATTGGGCTGCGATGTTTTGTTCCTGCCCCAAATGAAGTTAATGGTTGCGTATCCTTATCAAATCGAGGTTTTATTTTTTCACCTTCCTCCAAGCTATCATTTTTTTCTCTTCATTTCGAACCAGAAGAGTTGTCTTGCGAATGAGCGTGTTTAAAAGAGACAAAATACAGTAGTGAGACCAAAACTAAATTTTCTTTACAATGGCGGGAAAACAAAGAATAAGCAAACAGACTGCCTAATAATAACTTTGCATTCGCAACACAACAAAAAATTGTAAAAATTACAATATCCAAAAACATCACTCAAAAACATTGTATGCAAACAGGAGGAGGGAGTGCAACCAGGGTGGCAGAAAAGAAAGGGTGCTTACAAATGAACTGGCCTATATTGTGCACGACGCGAGCACAAGCCGGAATCTAATAAGACGAACTCAATCCAAACGCGATGTGCGCGATCCCTGGCTCTGACTGGAACTGGGCTGCCTGCCGCCCAGCTTAAGTAGCCGAGACACCTGAAACAAAAACTGCAATTGAGCGCCATCATTATTTATTGACGTGTCGACGCCAACAAATCGGCATCGCTATCCAAGGCAGAATTTTCGACGGAAATATGAGATCATGAGCGCTTGGCGCCCTTTTACGCAACAAGTGCGGCGCGGACACCTTGCACGAACTCGCGGAGCAAAGTGCATTAGGAGGACCCTACTACAGATTGCTTCTCCTCTTTCGTAAGTGAAACAAAGGAAAGCGGAATGCCCAGTTGTTCGCTGCCAATGATTTCAAATTTATTTCCGACTTCACTCTCTTTCTCTCAATATGGGAGGAAAACAGAAAAGAAGTTATATGATTGCTGAACGTTCTGGAAGTGAATTTCAAATCTGCGCAGACAGAAGCCGGAAGAGCGGCACGCAGGTTCGCTTCAGCCGATCTGTGGGGCTAACGCGTAATCTGTGGGTCTTCATTTGATGGCGTAATCACACAGGCGAACGCATGCATATTGAGCTCTCGTTACTAGGCGGCAGGTTTTCGAAGTATTACGGACGAGCGCCGGACTGCCGGTGGTCCCTTTCATAAACCTAGACTGCCGATAGCAGCAGCACGCTCTCCGCTTGGGGTGGAGAGGTCCCGCGCTAGAAGACCGTGGAGGAAGAGACGCAGAGTGCTTGCGCAACAAGCGCATTTTCCTGTCAGGCCTTAAACTGGATAACGGCCGTTGCAAAACGGAGCGTCCCCCTATTGGCATGTTTAGATCTCCGAGCCCAAATAAGAGGCGCATGCGACAGCGTGATGTAACGTCCATTGTCGTCCACGTCCGCACACGTATTAAATTGGAGGGTGGAGGGCTTGCCTCTCTGAAGAGTGAAGTTTCCGACAACAGCATTACGAAGCGAATATGCGCACATTTTGTGAGTAGCTAGGATCGGCAAATTTAAAGTTTCGTTGAAATTGGAAACAGGGAGTCGTTCGGCACTTCATAAAGGTGTCATATTGTAACGTATGTGCTCTTTTGACGGTGTATCTGATTATCTAGACCGATTTGCATGCTAACAATATAATTAGAGCAGTGCTCGCACGCTATGCTAGGCGATTGCACTATAACCCTGACCAACGGTGAACTAAGATGTTCAGGCAAATAAAAAAGCCTACAGATGTGATTACTAAAATGCAAATCAGCTCTGTTGTACTATGCAGTTCGGGCCTGATAACGACGATTTGTTTCGTTAAATGCACTGCATTTGACGTTAATATGATGTGCGCGGACACATCATAAACGAAGTACAGCTGTTTGTTCGCATATAAAGACAACTAAATACGGCTCTTCTATGCCGTTGTTATGGTAGGTTCCTGCGCGCAAGGCTTCGAAAACTACAAATTATGCATTCAGAAGCCTACAAAGAAGGTCTAGTGCTGCGGATGACCTGTTTTGCATCAAAGCAGTTGATTGTTCAAAAGGCTAAAAGTCCCTCCTGTAAATTGGTCGCAATGACAGCCTGCTCACTTACTAGCTAGCTGTTTCATCAGCTGAACAAGTAGCCAACGCAAAACGAAATGGACAAGGATTGGGGCGAGATCCATGCTGCTAGCCAACGTTTCCACAAAAGGACTCGTCTTCGCCTCCTTGCCGAAACGATGGCTAGCAGACTGAGACTGCGCTGTCAACCCTTGTTCATTTCGTTTTCTGATGATGATGATGATGATGATGGTGAATTTTTATGGCGCAATGGCATCTGCGGCCAAAGAGCACCATGATGCAAGGTACTTTAGTTTTCTCAATGTGGGGTCGAAGACCCATTTCCCAAGCATTTCACCCTAAATACGCCGAGCACCGGACCAGGGGAAAGCTTATACCCACTGCATCACTGATGGGTACCCGGCGGCACTGGGAATCGAACCTCGCACCTCCCGCATGCGATCGTTTTCTGTAGTCAAGAATCCCACAATCCTGCCTTGAGCCTACCGCGAATCATAATCACATAGTAGTCGGCTAATTAGCAGAATGTTGCCTAAATAGCTTATATATTATTTTCGCGATGAAATAGGGCTAGAAGAGTCTTTCCAGAAGCACAAGAATACAAATACGCCTCGACTAGTCCGAAGCGATACATCCTCGCCGCTAGTTTCGACGCAGTGAAGCACGCCTTCGCAAATTCACTGCAAACGACAAACTCGCGTGAAGCCACGAGCTTAACGCCCGCGCAGACAAGTTGTACCCGCGAGAGAGGCGACGAAACTCGTTTCCGAATGGAACAAAAGCTACCCTTCTCCCCGCCTCCTCTCGCGCAAAGCGCGGGCGCGCTAAACAAACGTAACCAAACCGAGCCGCTTTAAACGCACCACCGGCAGCGACAAAGCGCTAATATCGAGGAACTCGAGCAGAGCGCACTACGCAACGCAGCGACGCGGCTGCGCTCACGGGGTTAGGGTGGAAAGCCGGAGCGGAGGAGGGAGCGCTAGACACTGGAGGGACGCAGCGGGTGTCGGAAGAGTGGGGGGCCCCGGTGGTTCCCGCCTCCATTCACCGGGCATCGTGCTCTGCAGCAGCCGCGCGCTACAAAAGAGCTCTCCGCGGCACGTCGCAGTCGCGCGCGCACGCGGTCTGCAGCGCCGCGTGCTCGCCAGCGTTCGTCGGAGACAAAAGGCCATGACGACGACACATGGTGCGTTCGTGTGCGTGCGTGCGTGCGTGCGAGCTACGCCGGCACGCGCGCCAGGCGGCCACTCGAAATCAGTGTTGCGGAGAGTCGGAACGGCCGGTTAATCTTTCGCGATTCTAATTAATTAAAATGCAAATAAGGGTCTCCCACCCACCCCTTTTTCTGCAAAGAAGCAGCAGGCGCCCATGCGACCCGTTTCCAAAAACTGGGGCTTCCGAGAGATAACGCGGAGCAGCTGTGACGGCAAAGCCTTTTTTTATCTTCTTATACTTTTTTTCCCTTCATCAGCTTTCAACAGGACGCTCTTTCTGGATTAGCGTAGTTTCTGACAGGAATATATAAATTTTAGAACAGTCGATTCTAGTGGTGGCGGCTGCCCTGTGCTTTTGTCATAGAAACATTTAAAGCGCCGGCTAACAGTATGTGTGCTGCTGGGATGGGCAGCCCTATTTTCTCTTTAATTGTTTATCTCCTTGTCTCGCGAGACTAAAGATATGGCGAGATACTTGGGTTGTTTAACCTTTCAGAAAAACTCGGCCAGGCGCGACTCTTAGAAAATGCAACAGAATGTCAAGCGCAAGACGGCTAGCGAAAGGTTCGAGTTTCTCAAGAGACAAAACAGGAATCCCAAAATTAATACACTCCGACGAGTACTTTGCCTCAATTGAAAACGTAAATTATTGGCAAGGAAAGCTCGGATGATTTAAAATTCTCCAGGTCAGGTAAATGAAAGCAAGGAACACTAAGGCACTGAACTGCAGCGTTCATAATATATTAAACGTTTCTAAGCGGCTTAGCTTACATTTTGTGTTATGCATAGACAGTTTCTCAATGCTGTCCCTATGCCACCTTTTGTTACACGCATACAGACGTAATAGTTTATTTTGTTGTTCTTTTTTACTGAGCGTGTTAAGCGGTGCCCCGTTACATGACACACTGAATAAGAACTCATTCGTACCAAACAGCGAACAGAGCTTCTTCTTTTGGTCATTAGGAGTGCCCTCATTTTAACGGTTCACAAGTGCGATGTTACAGTAAAGCCTCCATCCGCACTGTACTTGCTGTGGGCAATGTACGCTAAATTTGAAGAGGGGATTCGCGCGTACCGAAGGAGACACGATGCAGCAGGACGCGGGTGTGGAGCGCGTTAATATTATACCCAATTAATGATAGAAAACAATAGTGGCAGCATCTTGGTTCGACGCGTCCACTTAGCGCTAGACAGGCCCAGCTGTCCGACACAGAGCAGGTGCAAAAAATTATGGCCAATAAAGCTGCGCTACGAAATCATGAACACAAGCAATCCCAACGTACTGCATCAAATTACGAGATTAGCTGCAGTACGCAATCTCCTCTAATAATAATAATAATAATAATAATAATAATAATAATAATAATAATAATAATAATAATAATAATAATAATAATTGGTTTTGTGGGGAAAGGAAATGGCGCAGTATCTCTCATATATCATTGGACACCTGAACCACGCCGTAAGGGAAGAGATAAAGGAGGGAGTGAAAGAAGAAAGGAAGAAAGAGGTGCCGTAGTGGAGGGCTCCGGATTAATTTCGACCACCTGGGGATCTTTATCGTGCACTGACATCGCACAGCATACGGGCGCCTTAGCGCTTTTCCTCCACAAAAACGCAGCCACCGCGGTCGGGTTCGAACAGCGGTGGCTGCGTTTCCTCTAGCCGCCAAACTGCGAAATCTGCCCACACTTTAGTTTCTGCGCAACTTACTTTTGCACAGCTTTGGTGCGACCTGTCCGTTTTGTACGTTCACTGAGATAAATATCCATGCAGTAGCCAGAGAGAATGGACGCCAGAAGTGGCCCTTTAAACTAGGAACATGACGAGAGTGCTCTGGTAACGATTCCCTGGAAAAAAAATGTGAATTCGCAAGCAAGTACATCTGGTTCATAAAAAAGTAGCATGCTCACTAGGCTGGAAAAGCTACTGCTAAGCTTTGAGTGGATTATTGCACTTGTACGTTCCCTCTCTGAGAATTCAGTAATTACAATATTCTCGATCGAATGCGTGGCTAAATCATTGTAAGGAAATTGCTTGCATTGCACAGAGTGAGGTGATCAGTCAAGTTCTGCGTATTGATGCAAAAATAATTTCGGCCAGCATGCATCAAATAAATAATGACCATGAGGGTGCAGAAAAAAGCGATAATGAAGAAATGCTCAGAAAAGATGTCGCTGCAATACAAATAACACTGTTGAATTTGCTTCCAGTTTGCAGGTGGAAGTTCTGAAAGACTTCTTCGCTTCGCTCCGTCTCTGTTTTCTTTGACTGCGCTTGACCACTCAACTTACTAGAAGTGAGGTTTAGGCGAGTTAGCAGAGTAGAAAGCCAGATATTTCTTTTTCGGCCGACCTCTCTTCCTTTTCATTCAGTAATCTTAGTCATTCTTTCGTGAAGTAAACTGTGTATCGGGCTTACTGCAAAATGGACAGCGCAAAATTTGTCGGTGAATTAACGGTCAGCATTGGATGCCAGAATCAACAAATTTCCAATGCACGTTCTGCTTAATGTTGTCGCGAAGTTTTTTGGCATTTATTGCGCATGGTTCTTTGATTCAACGTCTCTGGCACGCGATTATTATTGCTTTCGTAGCCGCGTGATTAGAATGCTTCAAAAGAACCGTAATCATGCGTAGCAGCATCTACGATGTTTCGTGATGGCTTGCCTTGTTTTGGGTGCGCGATGTCTGAAAAGTTCCTAGTCAGTCGCCTTCAAATAGAGTGTGGCCGAGGAAGAAAGGCTTTCCGATCTCGACAATTGCCGAATGCAGATGTCGCTATTACCGCTAAGAGTCTTTTTTCTTCTTTTAAGGGCGCAAGTTCACTAAAATCAACTATCCACTGCCTCCGCAAGTCTTTTCCTCTGCCGTCACTGCTATCCAGGCAAGCGGAGAGTTGCCAATCGCTACAACATGTACCGAGTGCTGATTATCGCCAGGCGGCCGTACTCTTTTGCGGCCTGTGGCGGGGCTTCTAATCGAGTTCGGGGGCAGGGCGTAGTAAGATTGTGAGGTCTTTGTTTCCTACCATGTTTCTAGTTAGCTAGCGTCAACTCATATCCCGACAATGTTCAAGCTTTCTTCAAAAACCACGTTATGCTCAGCCCCACTGCAAATCTGCGTGAGGTGGTGCCTACTTTAGAGAAACAAAACCGCATTCCATCTAGGATATTTTATAGGGGTGTGTGAATGTACGAAATTTTCGAATAGTGAACTTTGTATCTTTGTGTTGGATATAATGAAGGAATAAAAAAGTGCATATTAAAAATTGTCTGAAACAAATCAAATTCGTTCTCAAGGCTTCGATTAGTTTTGGAATAATTAGCATGAAGTTCGAGTAGGGTGCACTGTGGTTTTTTCGGCGACTGTTTCAAAAAACACAGCTCTCTCCGCCAGCGCACCGCATTGTGCTGGAATGTGACTGTGCCGAAAAGAGGGTCCAGCACGGTGATGCCCCGTTCGTGTCGCAGCGCTCATAATTTTCATACATATGGCCTCCACGAATGTGTGACACGATAGCCTTCAGCCTGGTTTAGCAAATCCTGCCCGTGCGGCCTATCTCGTAGATGAGATGTTTCGCTAGTTTATCCGCTGCCAACATTAGCTAGATAATGTAATTTTCTTGTGCGTATATATCATGGTTACTGCGTTAGTACTGTTGACATCGTGTTGCGCGTCTTCAAGTAGACATCCTCGATTTGTCTTTAGGCCGCTACAGCTATAGTGTCATGACCTTTATTGCGGCCGATAACGCTTCGCTGTTTCACCTGAATTCTCCTTTTGTAAGAATATTGCCACAATTATTCAATAATCACATAAATTCGATTAGTGTTCCACTTGATTTTTTAAATATTCAATTCGTGTTCGCTTCGGTAGCAAAGCTAGTCAATTCATATTCGATTCGGTATTGAAAAGCACCATTCTCACTCCGCAAATATTTTTTGGATGCCAGTCAATGAACCTATAAAGGAGTCAACCATATAACTGGCTTTTCTGGAAGCTTTCTTATGCTCGGCCTCTTAACAATGTCATAAAAGGTGGTGCATGCTTTACAGGAGAAAAATAATATTTTGATATTTTGAACAGGTGCTAATCTGTCAATGAACCGATAACTCAAGCAACCATGCAAGCAACTGTCATTAGTTTGCACACCATCCTCCCTCTCTCTCCGTCCGTCCGTCCGTCTGTTACAAACGCTCGCGCATTCAATCTCCTGGTCAGTTGAACTACATACAACACTGTGTGTACTACACCAGTAGCCTTGTGGCCCAGTCTGCGAGATATATGCAGCAAGCTTAGACCACGAATAATTAACTGTCGTTATTTTTATAAAGTGCGGCCTGAGGCTGCACTTAATAACAATTCTTTTTGATGTTATTTCAGTGTGCCAGCACTAGCGAAAAAGGCGTTATTGCCTGGTGAAGAATACACCTGACAACGTTGTCAGAGGCAGTTGCTGTTTAGCGGGATTCGCCTTTCTCCGCCTGCCACCTGCCATTATAGAGGCAAGGAAGTCCTCTTATTCACTTTTAGGGGAGATAACAGAGAGGCCGGACTAAGAATGACTCAGAAAAAATGAAAATGGCTCAGAATGGCTCAGCAAAGTTTAATGTACAGTACTCACGGATTGAAATAGGACATTCGGAGCGCTAGCCTTGCAGTGCCACGCAGGCATGTGGTAAACCACAGGCCGGCTCATGGCTACTGGAAGGAACAATTCTGCTTTGTAGATGTTCTCCCTCTCGCACCATACCACAATGCACCACCTTGGTTCCATGAGCGTCTACGGGCGGCGCTCCATGAAGCGACGGCCACGCGCTCCGAATGTCCTATTTCAATCCGTGAGTACTGTACGTGTCTGAAACAGGCTGCTGAAATTGCTGAAGAGAAGAAATTACATGCGGCAGTAGACGCCGAAGCGAATATCTCATTTCCTCCGGATCAGTCCAATTAATGGCCCCTAACAAGGGGAAATGTGTTAGCGCACTAAGTCGCATTTGGCTTAGCCAGGTGAATTGGCGACCTATTTTTTCCATCTTTCCCGCTTGAAGATAACCTGTGGGCCGTACGGAAAAACAGCTGCCAAACATATCACTCACATGCATTCGCCCTCGCCGCTGGCAAAAAAGGTGAACGAATTTATGAAAAGAAGGACTGTTGCGGAAATATTCTGATTTGCCTATCTCCTCTTGAATTATGACCGCCAAATAGATGACAGGAAATAGGCTACCGATCACCAAGCGATTTGAAGTAAGAGGACGTAGGAAGAGAACCATAATTCTTCAAGCAGTCCTCTGGAAGTTTAACTTGGCTACCCGATCTTCTTATCTGGCTCGTTCCGCGATAACAAACTAGTCCTCAGCCATCATTCCGTTTTGGGTCGCGGAATGCACCTCCCAAAGTTCCGTAACATCAATTTCTAAGCAAACAATTAGCCTACGACGCTCTTGATAAACAACAACGCAGTCGATGACTTGATACACATAACTGTGACATCGGCATTGCCAGCTTGAATTAAACGAATAGCACAAAGTCACAAGCAAGGCTGACGCCCCCCCCCCCCCCCCTTCTTATCTCTCTTTACCGTCATCCTTATATTTGGTCTACACGCAATATAACAAACACTGTCCTTCACCTTCACATACCTTAATACAAGCATTTAAACTATAATTCTTGCACTCTCCCCTTTAACGAGATTCATTGCCTACTTTTCAGAGCATACCGGGCTAATGTACTTTCACAAAGAAGAAAATTTCAGTTAGATACGACTGCAATCAACGACAGCGCTTCTGTACAGCGCGCGTGAACTGGCGCGATGCGTGTAAATTTAATCGTAATGCGCGCGGCGTAATGCCCGCGGCTTCGTTCGTATCTTCGCTACGGTCGGTGCTCAGAGGGGAAAAAATGAAGGAAACAAAGAAAGAGATGGGTAGAGAGGGGTTACAGGGGAAAAAATGGGGACAACGGCGCGGCTTCCAGGCAGCGGGAACGGCAGGCGTCAAACAGTTGTTTCCGGCCATTGAAAATTAACGCTAAGCGGCTACCGTGCCCCACGTCTGGTGATCCGACACGCGTACGCAAAGCGCCGCGCCGCCACACCCTTTGGCGTCGGAACAAAACGCCGCGACGCTGCCGAGCGCTGCAGGGAAGGATTTGCATAGTGAAGCAAATGGGCCCCCGAGGTTAGCGCGCGCAGGGTTTTTCAGATCGAAGAGGATCAGGCAGGGGGATGACTTGCACTTCTGGCGGTGAACATTGTTAACGCACGTTGTAGAGAACCAGCAGCGTCGGCGGAGAACTGCACGATGGCAGCGGGCGCTGTAGTTGCTGTTTTATGGTGCGGGAACTGCACAGGATCCTGAGTGTGTTCACGGCTATTTTGTGACGCTCAAGGTCTCCTCTCTATCCGTCTGTATTTGTCTGTAAGTCTCTGCCTGTCACTATGTCCCTGCCCGTATGTCTATGCAAGTTTGTCTGTGTGTCTCTGCATTTCTGTTTGTATGTCTCTGTCTGCCTGCCTGCATGTCTCTGTCTCCCTGTCTGTATCTGTCTTCATGTATGTATCTGTCTGTCTGTCTGTTAGTCTCGGTCTGCCAGTATGCTTTCTTTTCCTTTTCCTGTCTTCCTTGGTGATATTTTTAGATATGATTGCGTCTACAAGGTGCTTCACCTAAGGTTTTCCGCTATTTTAAAAAATGTGCTTTTTGAGTAAGAAGAGCACTTTTTTCTCGGCATAGTGTTGTCAGCGGTGCAGTACATCAAAACACAGCTAAGACGTGCTGACTATTAAGCTGGTTAAATATTATGAAATAGTTATACTTTTAACTATTACTGTCAGGCTCTTTAATTACTGAGAGGCGTGTAGCCTAACGTGAGTAATATTCACGACAGTTTTTAGAATGCAGAAAACGCGATTACCCTCGGTACTGTGGCCCAACAAATTTGGGCTATTTCGACGAGTTACGACAACTGGAGAGGTTGCTTTGCCTGCAAGCATCTCGAAAGCGCGTGCATATGGGCGGGTTGTAGCCAGAATTTTTTGGGCTACAGCGCAGAGGGTAACCGCGTTTACGAAATTTTGAAAACTAATATGAATATTACCTACTGTGGGCTACACGCCTCTCAATAAGAAGCCGCAGTAATCGTTACAACGTTAATTATTTAATATTAGTTCCCAGCCTGCTAGTTGGCACGTCTTGGCTGTATTCTGATGTGCTATACCGGCGACAATGTTATAGAAAAAAGCTCTCTGCTAACTCAAAAAGTCTATTTTTAAAAATTGTGTAAAGTCTGAGGAGAAACACCCTCTATAGTGTCTTATTCTATGCATCTATGAATCATTTTCGGAAGAAATGAGAGAACACATGTTCTGCAAGGAGGTGCATCCACTTATCAGCTGGGTTATGCAGTATACGCCAGATAAAATACCTGTCTCTGGTGACACTAACTAAATACTCTTCGGCGGACTCACCCATGAGAATGCTGGACGGCGGACTACTGATGAGTCGACTCACTTGGGCTTACTCAGGCTCATTTTAGTTTATGATCTGAGTCGTGGGTGAGTCCGGACTAACATTCAGATCATGATCTGAGTCGTGATTGAGTCTGGACTCATATTCAGATCATGACCTGAATTTTCCTGGTCAGTCCGGTAGAGTGTGGGCCGATCAAATCAAATACACAAATAGCGAAGCTCTTTAATTGAAAAACAGAGAAGTTAGCCGGCGTTTAAATATGCTGACGAGCTACGCTGCGTGGCAAAGAGATTCGGGGAGAGAAAGTTGGAATGAGAGAGGTGTTGGGATGGCAAAGAGCACTGCATAGAGAATGCGCCGTGAACGGAGGGATTAGAGTTTGTCTCGAAGAACAATCTCATCTAAATAATCGAGGGTCCTGGTACAGAGTTCTGACTATGGGACCATCGTCTTTCTACTTATGGCATTGATAGAAATGTTGGAGCTGTGACGGAGGCTTAGGTCAGCGCTCAGGCGGCGGCGAAACCATGGCGGCGACAGAGTCCCTGGTCTGTCCAGGTCAGCAGGCTCTCGCTCTGAGTGATGGCAGTGCGGCTAGGATAGTGCCCCGCTTCTTCTTCACAATGGCCCCTGGGAAAAAAAGAGCCATCCTGGCGACTCATGGTGGCGACAACAAAACCGGGTCGTAGTATGGCTTGAGTCGTTGGACATGCACAGTCACGCGACCACGTCGGCGGAGATCGGAAGATGGTGTGAGCGGCTCAATAAGGCGGCTGACTGAGGATGTGCGCTCCAGGACGCGGTTGGGGCCACGGAATTTCGAAAGAAGTTTCTTTGAGAGGCCGAGAGCAGTGGAAGGGTTCCACAGCCAGACGAGTGAACCGGGTGGGAAATCCGGATTAAGCTGACCTCCGTCATGGCGATTTTTTTGCCGTGTCTGCCGTGAGCGACCGTGCAATCTGGCGGCAGTCATCTGCGTGCTGGACAGCTTCAGAACCAGTTGTGTACTCAGATGAGGCAGGGCGGTATGGGAGAACTCTGTCGATGGGAGCGGATGAATGCCGGCCGAAGAGCAGAAAGAAATGGGAACAAACTGGTTTTGGACTCAGTAGCAGTGTTTTAGGCGTACGTAATATACTGTAGAACGAGGTCCCAGTTCGTGTGGTTGGCTGCAACGTACATAGACAGCATGTCGCCCAGACTGCAATTAAATCGTTCAGTTAGACCATTTGTTTGCGGATGGTAGGCTGTAAAAGTCCGATGAATTATATTGCATTCGGTGAGTAGAGCTTTAACGACGTCAGACAACAAGGCGCGTCCTTTGTCATTGAGGAGTTCACGAGGAGCACCACGGCGAAGTATAAAGCACTGCAAAATGAAGGACACCACTTCACGAGCTGTAGCAGCCGGGAACGCGGCGGGTTTTGCATACCGGGTCAGGTGGTCAATGGCAACAATGCCCAGTGATTGCCAGCAGCTGTGTACGGCAGAGGCCCGTATAAATCTACGCCAGCACGGTCCAAGGGGCGAAACGGACAATGTAGGGGCTGCAACTCTCCAGCGGAGTGAAGAGGCAGTTGCTTACGGCATTGGCAGGACAGGCAGGAGCGGACGTAGTTCAGTATGAAGTTATACATGCCGCGCCAGTAGTACCGGAGACGGATGCGAGTGTACGTCTTGAATACTCCCGCGTGGTCGCATTGCGGGTCAGCGTGAAAACAGTCCATATTTGGGATCGGAGATGCCGGGGAATGACGAGAAGCCATTTCCGTCCATCAGAGCTATAGCAGCGCCAATAAAGCAGATCATCACAAATTGCAAAATGTGAAGCTTGGTGACGAACGGCGCGGGGCGCTGGAGCAGTAGATTCGTCGGAGAGTACGTCAAGAAGAGAGGGAATTCATTCTTCTTTACGCTGCTCAGAAGGCATGTCGCAGGTGGCGAGCGAAGGCGCAGAGGATTCGACGGCGGAGAGGCTGGCAAGCTCGGCCGGTATCGGGGAGCAGGAGAGGGCATCAGCGTCCTGATGCTTGCGGCCCGACCGATATACGACACGTATATTATATTCTTGGAGACGGAGAGCCCATCCAGCCGGGCTGCCGGAGGGATCTTTTAGCGAAGAAAGCCAACATAAAGCATGGTGGTCGGTGACCACGTCAAAAGGGCGGCCGTAGAGATAAGGTCGGAACTTGCCAAGGGCCCAGACAATGGCCAAGCACTCTCTTTCAGTCACGGAGTAGTAGGATTCGGCTTTCGTGAGAGTGCGCCTGGCGTAAGGAACCACATATTCATCGAATCCAGACTTAAATTGGACAAGCACAGCCCCGAGGTCAACGCCACTGGCGTCGGTGTGTACTTTGGTTGGGACTTACGGGTCGAAAAGACGCAAGATGGGTGGTGCCGTGAGAAGACTGCGCAAGGTGTTGTGGGCGCCGTCGAGGGCAGGCGAGCAACTCGAAAAATTCACGTTTCTGCTGAGAAGCTGAGCTAAAGGGGAAGCAAATGGCCGCGAAGTTGCGAATAAAACGTCGAAAATAAGAACAAAGCTGCACATTCCTTAATGCAAGCAGGTTTTGGAAACGCAGTCACAGCAGGAAGTTTGGCGGTATCGGGGCGGACGCCCTTTTTTGACACTACGTGGCCTAAAATTGTCAGTTCACGAGCAGCAAACCGACACTTTTTTAAGTTCAGCTGAAGGCCGGCATCCGTAAGGCATGTTAAGACGTGCTTCAGCCGGGATAGATGAGTGGCAAAGTCGGGTGAAAATATCACGATGTCTTCGAGATAACACAGGCACGACTTCCATTTCAGGCCACGCAGAATGCTGTCCATCATGCGCTCAAAAGTAGCCGGATCATTACAGAGGCCAAAAGCCATGACATTAAGTTCATACGGGCCATCAGGGGTCGAAAATGCGGATTTAGGGCGATCGTCGACTGCCACGGGGACGTGCCAGTACCCAAAGCGAAAATTGAGAGAAGAGAAGAGTTCCGCTCTTTGAAGACAGTCCAGAGCATCATCAATGCGGGGAAGAGGGTAAACATCCTTTCGCGTGATCTTATTCAGGCGCCGGTAATCAACGCAGAAACGAAGAGAGCCATTTTTCTACATCACGAGTACCACTGCTGAGGCTCAAGGACTGTGTGAGGCTTGAATCCCGCCGCTCTGAAGCATGGTGTCAACTTGTTCTTGAATAACTTGGCGCTCACGGGCGGATACACAATATGGGCGCGGACGAAAAGGGACGTGGTCGCCGGTGTCGATGTGGTGGGCGACAGCCGACGTGCGGGTCAAAGCGGGTTGTTGTTAATCGAAGGAGGAAGGAAATTGATGAAGCAGCACGAGAGTTGAGTGCGTTGAGTTGCAGGGAGAGAGGCGTCGATGGAGGGAATGAAAACGTCTGGACGCGAAGTTTAGAGTGCAGGAACCGGCAGGCTGAGGGCATCTACGTTGAGGGGCGGCAAATCGTCAGTCTCATCGCAAGAGAGAATGAAATCAATGATCTGGACGGACCGAGGCACTCACCGTGACGCACAGCGGAAGGATATGTAAACGAATCGGTCACGAACAACGCGCTAAGAGCAGCTGACAGTGTGAGGACGGTGTAAGGTATGGGCAGGTGCTTGCGGCTTAGAAAGACGGGCGATGGTGGAAAAAGTACGTTGCCGTCGCGAACAAGGTCAGAAGTGATGGCAACAAGAGCAGAAGAGCAGGCAGGTAAGCAGTTTAGTGTCTTCGGCAACGACGGCATTGGCAGGAGCAGCAGAAGGTGCACCGGGCGACGAGGAACCACTGAGCGCAAAGAAGTCGAGTTCAGCACGAGCACAATCGATGGCTGCGTTATTGCGCGACAGGAAGACCCAACCCAAGATGATTTCATGGGAACAGGTTGGCAAAATGATGAATTCAATCACGTAGAGGATCTCATGAATAACGACACGAGCCTTTTCACGTCGCTAACGGCGCAAAAGCCTGCGCGCTTGCGGTGTGCAGCGAGAACTCAGATAGTGAGTCGTCACTTTTCGCAAGTAGCTACAAAAGGTTGCAGTTATAGAAGAAACAGCAGCGCCGGTTTCGACAAGCGCCAGAACAGAAACGCCCTCTACAGAAACGGACATCAGATTTGCGGGAGAAAAGTGGGGCCTTGGACATTTCGCTGGTGGCGCAGTTCTCGCCTCAGGAACTCCGGCATCTAGTTTTCCTCTTGAGAAAGATCTGGGCGCCTAAGCATGGGAGAAAGAGAGCGGCAACTAGGAAAAGGTGAGCGCCGGGTGGAGAAGGTGGTGCGATCAGGGGAAAGCGGGCGACTCTGTGGCGGCTCGGCTGGTGGTGAGTAGTCACTGGGAGAAGGCCAGTAACTGGCAACTGGGGAGATTGGCGCACGACGATGGCAAAGCCGGGTCACATGACCAGGCAGTCCGCAAGAGTAACAAATAGGCCGATCGTCACTAGTACGCCAGGGATTGCTGAATTGTAGAAGCGGTCGCAAAAAAGGCGCCGGAGCGTGAGGAACTTGAGGCACAGACGCTTGAGGTGTAGCGTAGGTTGGGCGGAAGTTAGGCGGCCGCGGCCGTGCGACGGAGGGCAATGTAAGTCAGGGGTGCAGCGACAGGTGCGGGCGGCTGTGCTGGTGCGGGCGGAGGGACCGGTGGAAGGGCCTCAGCCAATTGTTCGCTGATGGCAGTGCGAAGGTCGGGCGCCAGGAATGGAGCTTGCACGGAGGGGGATGACAGAAGCGACCGCTGACGCGAAACTTCCTCACGCACAAAATCTTTGGTGTGCGCCAACAGTTGCGAGTGGTAGGGTGCAGCCGACAGGCCGGCAAGCGACTCGCCAGGCTCTGCTGCGTACTGGCGAATGATGAGCCTATGCTTGCGCAGCTCGTCGTAGCTCTGGCAGAGACTGACGACTTCGGCAACAGTGCGGAGATCTCGAGACAGCAGCACCTGAAAGGCGTCATCCTCGATGCCTTTCAGAATATGGTTGATCTTGTGCGCCTCGGACATCTGGGCGTTGACGCGCGAGCACAGGTTGACCACGTCTTCAATGTAGCCGGTGAACGTCTCAGCCGATTACTGAAAGCGCTCGCGCAAGCTGTGTGCGGCGCGTAGCTTGCGCGCAGCAGGACGTCCGAACACTTCGGTGAGGTTCGCCTTGAAAGCAGTCCACGTGTAGAAGTCTGCTTTGTGGTTTCGAAAATACACGTTGGAAACGCCGGTCAAATAAAAAAATGACGTTGTTCAACTTCGTGGTATTGTCCCACTTGTTATATGTGCCCACGCTCTTGTATGATGCGCGCAAGTCTTCAGCGTCATGGTTGTCAGTACCACTGAAGAGGGCGGGGTACCGCTGCCGGAGGGAGACGGAACAGAGGACTGGGGAGTCCACCTGCACGGCTTGGTGGTTGGCGTCTTCGGACATAGCGGACATAGCGGAGGTCGGTAGCGTGAGGCTGCGGAGGTCCAGGGCGGTACAGGGATGGAAAACCGAACCTCCACCAAATGTAATGGGTGCTTAGATCAGCGCTCAGGCGGCTGTGAAATCACGGCGGCGACAGAGTCTCCGGTCTTTCCGTTTCAGCAGGCTCTCACTCTGAGCGATGGCAGTGCGGCTAGGATAATGCCCCTCTTCTTCTTCTTCACAGAGCCAATAAACATCAAATCTTATAATAAAATAAAAAAGGTCATAATGCGTCTGTGCTGCCTATGCCAGGCTAAGGGTCCTAATACACAGTCAAGTGTTAGAGGCACTATAGTAAATGATACCATAAGATGTTCATAATGCGCACGATCCTCATCATACGCTAGGCTTTCTCACAAAATCTGGTCCACTGTTTCTACTAAGCCGGAGTTGTCGCAGTACGGGCTGTTCGCCTCACCTAAACAAAACTGTCAGGCGTTTGCAGATGTATCGTTTAGACGAATTCGATGATAAATAGCTTCCAGATGGCGAGAAAGTCTGGATGTGATGTTGAAGAATCCCATGATCCCATGATTGGGCACGAGTTTGTAAAGTTCATAAACGTGATTTTCCTGCGCGCTAGTAACGATGAATACGCTTTTGATGATGATGAAGAAGATGATGACGTTGAGCAATTTTATTGTTTCGTGGCATGTAATTTTTGTGGCGGCTGCACTCTAGAACATTACTAAAAGGCGAAAAAAGTTTATTAGTCGTCGCTCTTAGTCTTTTTGGATATTAGCTGTGGCTTGCTGTATCGCGGACGTTATAGTTCTTCCTTTACTGTCTTTAATTGGTTGCCTAACACATGCAGCAGTCTCAGATCTTTACGTCCCGCTAGCGTGAGCTACAGGCATCTGAGCCTCTCAGCCAGGACTGTCTACAGGCTAGCTGCAGTAAAGAACTGATTCCATCGCAGTGTTTTTAATAGCTTTTTTTTCCATTTTAGGCGCGTAACTTGATTCAGGTGTGCGATGTGTGAGATTATTAGAGTTCTGAATCAAGGTAGGCCTGGGTGAGCCATGAATTGAAATGTGCGAGTGAGCCCGAAGGAGTAAGAGCAGATGAGTCGTTAGTCGAAATTAGTGAATGACACGAGATGACTTTTGAGTCAAAATGAGTGAGTGAGTCGAGGTGAGCGGCGAGTCGAAATGAGTCAGCCCAGATGACCTGTGAGTCCCGACGAGTCGGTAGTTGAAATGAGTGAGTCTAGATGAGTTGTAAGCCTGAGTGAGATCTGAGTCGTTATGAGTGGTTGGCCCTGGATGACTGATGAGTTGTGAGCCTAAATGAGCTTCATTGCATGAATTCGAGGAAGCTCGGGCCTCTGTGAGATTAAGTGAGCCCGTAGACTCACCAAACTTTTGTGAGTGAGCCTGAGTGACCATGTGCGATTATGGCAAGCCTCGCGGAACCTTCTTTGGGGTGTACTTTGACTAGCAAATTTTACGTGTGCAGCAGAATACAGGCTCCAAAATATTTACTATTACAGGATTATTCGGAACCGTAAGAACTCAGCCCTCTACAGCAACGTAACGCCTAAGAAAAATTGCCGCATTATAAAGTGAGCTAAGCTCACACTAAAACCCCTTTAGAATGAATAAGAATAAAAGGTATCGAAAGTGACATAAAATCTTGGCTATCTCCAAAAAACGGTTGTGATGCATTTTTCCACGAGCTATTTTTTCAGTAAAGTTGCGAACACTTTTCTATACTTTTGACTTCGCAGAATGCCACGCGGATTCTTCTCTTACCCCGACCTTCTGTTTATTTTACTGCTCTTCCGTTCCCACACCTTCTCTCGCCGCAGGCGCGTCACCTCTCCTCCCGGCTCACGCGCAGTCTTAGGAGATTAGGCCTAAGCCGTACGAGCCAAGGGATCTCACTTCATCACTTGCACCCCCTACGGCACCGTCTCTTTTCGCGGAACCGTCACGTAGTAGCAATGGTGCTCAACCTCTCAGCTAGCCTTCGTGAGTCGTGGCTTTCGCGCAGTCGCTGACAAGGTAGCGGCCATGCTCCAAATCGATCGACAATGCAGCAACTAAGCAAGTCAATGTAGCCTAATAACCTCCATATGATTTGTTCAAGCTGCCAGACAAACCATTCAAATTCAACACGCCACATTCTCTGCCTCTGCTTCCTGAATCGTGCGCACTTTTCTCTCCTCTACCACCTCCTCCTCTCTGACTCTCACCCTCATCATGGCATTGCCTCTTCTCTCCCTTCCTGCAGCATTAAACAAGGGCTAGCAATCTCGATATAGCACACGACACAACTCTATTTTTATCTGGATGATTGCAAACAGAAAATGAAGCGAATGGATGCTATAAATGCTAGCACATTTAGAAAATTGCGTTAATGTTGTGTTCATGACCTTGTGCATAAAGTCTGACGGGGATTACCGTGAACGTACTGAAAGCAAGGTGGAAAAAAAAGAAATGATGCAACGCCTCATTCGTGTGCAAAAGCTTTTACATAAGGTAGTTACACCTCTTCTATCGATGGTAGGTTAAACGACAAAAACGCGGGAGTTAACAGACATCCTGACAGCGAATAGAGGATCCTACGTATATTAAGGGTACAATATCAATACAGGGTACCTTCGCAGCTTTTGCGAAGCAGGGTAGACAGAGTGAACGAGTTCGTGTGCGAGAAAAGCATGTTTCATCAAGGTGGAAGGTTGGACATGGTGGAAGATCCCCCAAGGTACAAGTTTATCATGTCACCCGCTCTTTTTTGACACATGGACGGCCTAGGACGGTTTATATGCAACATGTATAGGTGATGTCAAGAAGTGATCACTGGATTTCGATTCCCCATCAGTAAGAGATGTCCTCGCATAAGAGGAAAGGCTAAGGTAGAGGTGCCGTACACCACTTGAGTCTGAGTTCTTTTATTCATGGCGTTTTTACAACTCCTAAGGGCATCCTGGTCAGCTTGAAGGCTATGTTCTTCGAGCCATGTGGATGACGGGCCTGACGAGCTACTGTACGTTAAATGTGTATATCATTTTATTAAAGCCAAGCAGGGGAGCAGGAAAATAAATAAGAGTAGTGCAGCGCAAAAAACAGGGACAGAAGGGGAAGACACAAACATTAGGACTGGCGCTGACAAACGACTGAAATTTTATTGAAAACCGCTCAGCTTAAAATGCAAACAGGGCATCACATAGCCAATAGATAATGAATCGGCACAGGATTGTCTAACCAGCGCCAATCCACTGAAACGTTTATCACAGAAGGCGTGAACAAACGCACAGCCCGAAAATTATGAGAAGGCATGTGCAGCTACTCAAAAAAAAACGGATGACTCATGAAAAACAACAGAACAAGAAGTCACATCGCGGAAGAAGTATTGCGCTGCACTACTCTTACCTAAGATGAACATCAACTAGCCTACACCAAGATTTTGAGGAAAATACTCTCGAACCCATTGCATTGCCCGTCAAAAGCCCTTTCCCTTTCCGACGGTCCATTTATGTCTGTCCTGAGTGGGCAGAGCACTCACGCGTTTTATGCGTTGCAGAACGGCCTTTTTCATCAGTATTTTTACAGTTTTAAATATTTTTATCCCGTTATGAATGCCGTTCTCGTGGGAAGGTCATCGGCACAGCACTTAGTGGCCATGGACTGCACAAATAATGAAAGAAATCGGAAGCGGTTCGCCGAGAGCGCGTGTGGGAAGCATATAACGACAATCCCAAGGCGCTTGGTGCATGTTTCTGCGACATCCCTTTCCTGCCAATCTGGAATTAAATTTCCAATAGAAGTCTTGCGTAAACGAGAAGATCTTTGTACCATTTTCGAATTCACGGATATGTTTAGCCCACTTCTTGGATGGCAGGCTAATGGAAGGAAATTTGATATCGATGTTGAACCTGGGATACATGAAATTACCATGAAGTTAATGAGACGATGTGGTAACTGCGATAGAAAATTTAGCTCCGTTTTATGTTAAATTTGACCATGTTATCAGTGGTATAAACGCGGTGCCGCAGCAAGATTTTAACGCATTGAGAGCAGGTGCGCAAATAATAATATTAATAATAATAATAATAATTGGTTTTTGAAGGAAAGGAAATGGCGCAGTATCTGTCTCATATATCGTTGGACACGTGAACCGCGCCGCAAGGGAAGAGATAAAGGAGGGAATAGACGACGAACCTCATAAACATCAGCAAGCAATAATAATGTGACGTTGCCTGCTTAACTTCAAAAATTTTCGTTCGATATGAAGGTAGCCCACTTTAAAGTAGTGAAAAGCACCGTCGGGAGAAACATACATGAAACAAGCCGCAATCGCGATGATCAGTGCTCGATGTAGATGCACTACTGTAAGCTGCAGTACATCTGAATCGCTCGACAGGTAGCTGCGTATGCGATTCATTCGCTGTGCATCTGTGTCCGCAGTTACAATTACAGTTGCAGTTAAATTTATATCTCGAGAAACGCGCTGCACAAAAGCTAAAACATAGGCATCTCGGTAGTAAGCGTAGGGCCACCCTTCGGCGTCGCGCTGGCCGCAACCGTTGCCTGCAGCCGCTTCCACTATGCAGCACTGACGACATCTCTCTCAGATTATGAGGTATTTTTGGCTCACTTACACAAAACCAGCCGCATTCTCAGCTCAAAATAATAATAATAATAATAATAATAATAATAATAATAATAATAATAATAATAATAATGAAAATAATTGGTTTTGGGGAAAAGGAAATGGCGCAGTATCTGTCTCCTATATCGTTGGACACCTGAACCGCGCCGTAAGGGAAGGGATAAAGGAGGGAGTGAAAGAAGAAAGGGAGAGGTGCCGTAGTGGAGGGCTCCGGAATAATTTCGACAACCTGGGGATCTTTAACAGAAACACCGCAAAACACCACTTGCCGGAAACAGCTCACAAGAACAGCGCAGCAGCCGCTGCACCAACGCCGTACGATCATCCCAAGATGGCGACGAGGGGCACATGTGAGGACTGTTAGGTTTGGCTCATACGGGCCACCACCATCAAAGTATGATGTCGGCAACCAGGCTTCGCAAATAAAACCCCGTATCGACACTTAAGACAACACCAGTAAATGTTTCTACTGAGAAAAATCGGCTACAAATGGCTCTTTCTGGCTTTGTTGAGTTTTTTTTCGATGCTAGGACGCAGTTATTACTGACAGGATTTAATTATAAATGGAACTTTTTTTCTTGACACTTGACTTAAAGTTGTGACGCCAAAACCGCAAAGGCTTCCGTGATCATCGCTTGAAACTTAAACTTGAAACTAAGTCTAAAATATTCGAGTTAAATATTTATTTGACACCATCGCAGTTTGCTTGCGAAAACAGGAGTAGCAGCGGGGATATTTGCATTTAACATTTGACCTTGTTCGACCAATAAAATCTCTGCTTTTAATAAAAGTATCTATTCTGTCATTAAGCGCAATAATCTATCGATACCGCCCCCCGACTTCCTCAATGTCCCCATAGCACTCTAAACAGAAAGGACTAAAAAAAGGGAGGATGTTCATTTTTTAAAAGGAAGTGCGCTAGAGGGCAACATACTCTCCTTTTACTTCCATGTAGGCGTATTCATGTTCAGAGTGAGGGCACGTACCAGTTCGTTTCCTGAGATCGCTAGTGACCTGAGATGCATTTCGTGGTGACCGCAGTTGGAAGTGACTTGAGAACTGCAGACCATATACTCTGTACTCGTGAGATCGGAGGTTGGTTCGCATAATGACTTCGCAGGCATCCCAGCTTACCGTTCTTTGGCTTACCGTTCGAAAGAGTGAAGTAGGGTGTAAAATCTCCATGAATGGCCAGCTGCTCCACCTCTCGACGAGTAAGCAGTTTATTGCCTAGATTGTGAATCCCACTAAGGCTTCTTAGTTTGTTAGATAAGTGGTTCGAATGCCCCAACACCCCTGTCACAGGGGCATTTCCAAGGCCCTCTAACCGAACGTCTATCGACTCAAAGGTCACTGAGCGCTGCTACATTGGCAGTTTCAATGGCCATCAAGACAAAAGCCTATCGAGGAGCATGGCGGAACTCTACCGAGATTTTAAGATCCTTCGAGGGTTGCCAAAGGTTGCTAGGGTTTCTTCAACCATAGCCAACGCCCACTTTCGCACACGATAAGTTCACAGTACAAAAGCATCAACAAACATTATTCTCCTAAACTTGAATGCAAGCATCAAAACATTAATCTGTACGATAACTGAAAATTGTATCAGTCATGTTTAAGCACGTTTTTTATACTGCCTATCGCAAAAGATCGAAACGCCAACGGTGCTAGTGTTGCCAGAGCGTTACAAAACTGCGACAGCAAATCACACAAAAGGCAGTGCAAAGCAACTAGGCTTTAATATGAACTAAAAACATCCTATTACTCTAAAAAGGCACATTTCAACATTTAGTTTAGACTTATAAAATATTTTTATTTGAGCAAAATCAAAAGTAGCGACTGTGGCGCCACACAAGCTTGGCGTAAAATACGACAACCATTTCAATGATCATTGAGATTTGCCGTCTAGCAGCGACACAACTCCTTCCAGTTCAATAGCCATTGAGAATATCGAAGGCTCTCGACTTGATGGTCATTGAAACTGGCCGTGTGACAGGGGTATAAGATATGCCCTTCAATTGCAATAGCGCACGGAGGATACTATAGGACAACATACATGCACTCTGATAACCGGAGAGGAGCAAAATTTCGCAAGAGAAACGCGCAGTGCATTGCTCGCGGCGGCATTGCAGACGTATCCGTCACGGCTATTTGCGCTTTTTTTTCAATGACAGTACAATCAAAGCAGAAACCAGGCCCATAGTGGCTCTTTTGGGGTGTCACTGAAGTCCGAATCGAAGCATTAACCAGGCATCGTAACTGCAAAGGCTCCAGAACTCGGCAACGCCTAGCGGTGCTGTTCTTCAAGTGAACCCCGAGTTGAGCTTCTTGCTCTGAGAGACCCGTGGTTCGGCCAGCTGAGCGCTTGTACAAAGTAATGTAAGTGCGTAAGGAGGCTTACGTCTCTCTCTGAATAAAACTTCTTACTAAGCATACGAGTAACTGAACAATCATGACAGCGAAAAGAAATGACGCGTGACAATTACGAACCAGCTCATGCAGATCTTGCTCCCTTATGGCGGCTCTTGACCGAGACATTTTCTGCTAAACGTGTACTCGGTAGCAAAAGGCCGTTTTTATTGACCTCGTCATGACTTCAGGCAGCAAACGACATTTGCTGTACGATGCGTAAACTGATATCTATTGCACACAAACTGACCACAGAAAAAAAAAAACATCTCGGTTGGTTGTTTTGGTAGCTCTTAGTGTGAACCGATTTTATGTGACCACAAATGGTAGGTGGGGGGAGGGTGGGCGAGGAGGTGCAGCATTAGCTGCAATTGGTATCAAAAAGTGACGCTTCTGTTTCCAAACGTGCTACATTTTCACTCAGATGGCCTTGCAGCGGAAGCCAATTCGTCACGAACGATAGCGCTCCCCTTCGCCCCAGGGCCACGTACAGACGCGGCCACGTACAGAGCAGATCTTCCGCTGACCCCCACCAGCAGTATCACCCCGACATCCATGTTAGCGCATGTCAGTCGCGGCGATCGCTAACAGGAGCGGCACCGTGCCCAGGGTCCAGCGACGCGCGGCTCCCACGAAGCGATCGAACAATCGCCTCTTTCAGCCGATCGACTGACAACGTGGCGGTGGTGGTGCTGGCACCATTCATAGCAGGCAGCACGACATAGTCCACTTAGCGTTCGCCCCCCATAGCGTTTTCCATCTTTCTTGTATCCTTCGTTTTGTACCCGCTCACTCACTCGCTCACACGGGCGAGGCAAGAAGCGCCGATGGAGAGAGCGGCGGAAAAGACAGCTCGGAACCAAAGCCGCTCAATGACCGCCGGCCCTTATTGACGGGGCCAAGTAGGAAGGCTGTGCATGCCCTACCCTTTGTGCGCTGTACGTCCATCTGTGTCTCGACCGATTGCGCTGGAGAGCGTGCGACGTTTGATTGGTCGCGATGATATGGGCACTTGGACAACGGTCGTTTCTTCATACTGCGCTAGTTTTATTAACCCCCTGGAAATGATAGGGCAAAGGTGGGGAGGTAAGGGGGAGGAGCAGGGAAGCGGGAGGATTTGGGAGCCTTCAGTGTATGTGGAATGTAAGCGTGTCTCTGTATCTGGCTACGTTTTTTTTTTTTTTACTCTTTGATGCTTAACCTTGGCGTCCTTTTAGAAAAGCATGTCAATGTACCGTATTTACTCGTATCATGAACAACTTTTTTTTTCTCTGAAAAATCTCCGAAAACTTGGGGTGGGTCCTTTATGCGGGGTAAAATATTAGGGAAAAATATCGAAGCTGGAAAAACAGACAAAAACATGTTGCGAGAAAAAATATATACTTCGGCTGGTACGACTCACATAAATGAAACAAAACGCACTCCTCGGCACGGTTTTTTTGGTCGAGAGCATATTAGACAACTTTTTTCTGAAACAGCACGTATAACTCAGCTAGCCGCCCGGCCAAAGAGATCACTAGAGTTCATTCCAGCACTACCAACAGTATTCAACATGATACCGAGCTGCAGCACAATCATTAATTTGCCAGATCGAAAAAAGAAACCTTTGTGACCAGGTGTGATCTCTATACGATCTTAGATTTTTTGCACAACACTCTTTTTAACTATTTGTTCGGTAAGGTGAGGTGCAGTAGTGTAGACATTCGTCAGAAGGTACATTATATCATTCTGTAGTTGTGTCGTCTTTAAAAAACCACGCCTGCTAGAATTCACGATCATCATTGGCGGGCCATGCGCCGAAAGAAAGGAGTGCGTTTATTACGCCAGAGGAATATAAATTGTACCTTTGACAGCTTAAGTAGGGAATGCGTTAATTGTGCGAGCATGTTCAATAGAGCAGTGAATATAGCACTTGACGTCTAAGATCCGATGTTTATTCTGAGCTTAGGTGCAACATGGACGTATAGCCACACGGCACGTGGTGTTCATTCTTCTCTTTAGCTCTGTACAATATTCAGAAGCCTTATTAAATTTGTTACGTCATTAGCAGCAGCAGTAAAGAAGAGACAGGTGGGTTAGAGAGGTGAGAGACAGGTGGGTAGGAAAGTGACTTCGTCCGACATTCTCATGTCTTGCTTCTAATTTGCCGACCCAATAAACCAAGAAAACCAGAATTAACCAGCCCGCTGCGTAGGCCAGAGATAAGGTAATCCACCTCAAGAAATACACACGTATTTAACAACGTATAAAAAAATTACGCACAGAACGCCGTATAAGACCTTCTTACATGCAAACTAGTTTACACTTAACTTTCCCATTTTTAGTGCGCCAGCCTTACAACGACAAGTTTCTCGGTCCGAAGCCTCTCTGTGTGACCTTGAGGTTGCTTGGGAAGAGTAGCCTGCGTCTCGCAAGATTTTTACTTCCCAACATAATAGAGGAGTTGTTACGGCATCCCTAAAATCCGAAAGGTGTCAAAACATGAGGACAAGGGATCATCTTACTTTACAAAGATTCAGAGCTTAAGGGTTGCAATAACTGGTGCGCTACGCTGCTAAGGTACAAACCACCTGTGCCCGGTTACTTTTTGCAAGGACCGCACGTAAAGTGGTATGTAAAGTAGAGGATGAGCAACTCCGCACCATTGGGCATTAATCCATTGACGCTATCGAGCCATGCCCTTAAGGCGGAGCTTAAGTTCGAATTCACTGATCTTCGACTGAAGCCTGCTTGACCTTGAAAGCCCAGCTCTGAACTGAAACCGAAGTAAAAAACAAAGTGCTAGCGCACCTAATTCGAACTTTGGCCTAACCACGCTAAATCATCCGCTATTTTTTTCTCCTCTTGTATAGCTTTCCGTAAGCTCCCGCTGAAAAATGTTGACAGAATTTTGAACAAGAGAATCACATCGTGTGCGAGCATAGAATTAATTTCAGTTATTGCTGTGAGCTGGAACCCTTACATATTCTTTGCAATTCTCAGCGTCGGCGCCCTTCTGAGCCAAGTTAAAAAAAAAGACAAGGATGGTTTAAAGCGTAACAGCTCCTCAATCCAAAACGCCGCAGCAGCTCTGAAGACGGCTGAAGGTACTTCTACTCACTGAAAACTGTCAGATTGTGGCCTTGCTTCTTTGTTACGCGCAACTATAAATATGCCGAAGCAAAGAGGGGGAGGGGGTGAAAAATGAGAAAAAAGAATGGATTGGACTTTTCTGCGAGAAGTGTCAGTCCGTCGAGAGTTTCAATTCCCCGTCTGTTCCTGGTATTCCACGTCGACGGGACCACACTAAATGAAGGGAGAGAGTGGCTATAAAAGAAATAAAAACAACGTACTCAAAGAGAGAGCGACTACTAAGCCCTCGAGCTCAATATCGAATGATGCCGGTCGACGGAACATCAGGGCCCGTGCCGTACGGATCCAGCGCCGTCGAGTGTCAGTGTAGGCAGGCAGGCGAGCGGGAAGGCGGAGGCGTGAGGTGGAACGCTTGTGCAAATGTACGGCCAGTATCGGCGTCGCAGCCCTATTGCCCTCTCCCCTTCTTCGACTCACCCTCCTCTTTTCCTCCTCCTCCTCCCCATCAACCATCCTCATCGGACAGAGAGAGCACCGCCTGCGGGCCATTAAACAAAACTTTTTTAATTAGAACTTGCAACGCGTCCTCGGCAAATATTAGCCCACCCCTCCCCCGTTTCTTCCTCTCTTTTCCTCTCCCACCATCCACCTCTGCTTCGCTCTGCGAGTTCCTCTCGCTCCCTCTACCTCTGCCGATCACTGCGAGGCTCAACAGACGGCGGAGATCCTCGGTCGTGCGCGGTTCCAGACTGCCTCAGCGGCGCCGGCACTGACAGCAATGCCGAAAAGAAGAGAGAAGCGATTGCGTTCTCCACTCTACCTGCGCGTGAACAAAAAAAAATGGAAATTGGTTCTGTAGAGCTCAACCACGGAACAACTAGCGTCGTGTCCTGTCGTGTTTCCAAGCCACGACCTTGCTCCAGAGCGCACTGGCCATAATTTTTTTTTAAATTCTATATCCGACGTAATTAATATTCGGCGTAAAAAATGTTATCACTCCCGACGTCTAGAGTAGGTGCAAGCCCGAAATGCACTACAAGAAAGGCTCAGCCTTTTCTACAATATAAAAAGCGTCATAGATGGTAGTCGCAATCAGCTATTGGCCAGGACCTTTGGCCAGGAAAAGCGCGCATTGTCACTCTGGCTGCATTCGTGGCTTTGAAAAGGGGCCACCATCAGCTGCTCCTTTCAAGCTCAACAACGTGCCGTTGGCATTGGCATTCCGAAATGATGGAAGGTGACAAAGAGAACTAATTTAAGCAGTGGCACGACACCCAACGAGTTGGAACACACAGCGCGAGAGGCTGTGGTGACGGTTGAGTCGTCTAGGGCATCGGGAGACGATGCTGCTCTCTTTGTGACGGTGGTGGTTCGAATTCCTTTCGGGGCTGAAGTGTTTTCTTCTGAATGCCATTCGAACGATAAAGTTGGGGTTCATGGTCATGTTCGCTTGCAGATTCCGCACGATGCTCTTATGAATTTCCCGAGAATGAGAGCTAAAATCATTTCATGCTATATGCGAGCAATGTTGTTTTCACGGAAGATATTGAAAGTGTGCTCGAAAGCTCGGGAGTTGCGGCACATACATTGACCAGTTTCCTCCTGGCTTCTTCACGACCCGCTGCTTCCTTGGGTCATGGCACTACATCTGAGCTACGTCTCAGTAAACACATGATAATTACCTCGCATATTTGTTGCCATGCATTCGGTGTAACTGAAGCACACTATATGGCTGACGAGGAGAATCAGCAACCAAAAGCTTATTCATCCAGTAAATAAATTTAATTCCTCTGAAGCACCATCCGGCCGTGCCTGCATTGTCCATATCTTATTGTATAAATGAACTCGACAAAGTCGGATAGAGCCGGCCTGTCGGGATGAAATTCGCCTGCCGGGCAGATGTAAACGCAGGCGGGTAGGGCTGTGAGACCGCCAGGTCTGACCGGGTCAGCCTGACAGCAAGGGGTTATTTGTCTCATGGGGTGGATTAACCTCCGTACTGAAAGCCATCTCTGAATGCGAAAGAAGAATATCATGCCCCCATGCATCAGCACTTCGTTGCGTGCACTGAAGTGCTGAGAATGCGACCCTTTTCGGTACGCTACACTTGCCTATTCGTGCGGTGCTATACTTAAAGCGTTCAGGTGCTTACTCAACAGAACCTAGGCTAGGTTGCTTGTTCGATCCTCTTCAGAGCGCATAAATCTGCTTTTCTTAATCTTTTATATCATTATTCAAGTGCGTTCTACTCGTGCTAATGCCTGACGCAACTACTTCTTACCAACAAAGCAGCGTCGTTTGCTGTCGAATGAACTGGGTTGCCACCTATGTTCACTACGCGCAGCGTTTAACACACGCACACAAGCTTGAACACGCGTTTTCAAACTTTGCGAACAGCGTCTTAGCGTAAAACACAGTTCTCCGTTTATGACGTATATTGAACAGGCTGGTGGATGTGGCGCTTCTATATAGAGTCGGCGGCTGTTCTTGTCTATTTATTACCCTGTGCATTTTTTTTCAGAAACATACACGGAACCCATTTGCGATTTTTCTTGAGGTGAATGAAAAAGACATGCTTGCACCTGTGAGTGAAGCCGGGCACTCATTTTGGAACCTGCCAAAAAAAAATTATTATGCACCGAATTTATAGCTGGGTTCTCGAATTTGATGTATCTACAATTTATATACTCTACTACATTCTTCGTCCCAACCTGCACACTATCTTTTTAATACTACTGCATTAATCGCTTAAAGAGAAAGTCTTACTTCCGCAACCTCCCAAGTTTAAAGAGGCCATATCGAAAGCGGAGTAATAGTAATGGGTTATATATAACATCGCAGAAGACCTAACAATACAAAATGGAAGTCTCACTTCCATTTCGCTAACAGTATCTCCTCCAGAACTGTATCCACACGGTTGACACGCTACTAGCGATACACTAATTTCGTGTGTCCGAGTAACAGTTGAAGTATTGGTTTTAGTGGCTACATTTCTCTGGTGAAAATGTATACTCCCCATATACGCCCGAAAAATGTATAAGCCGCATAGTCAAAATGTATAAGCCCCATATCTGCCAGCGTCGTCAAGAGCTGCGCCTGCTCCACGCTTTCTTTTCTGTCTTTTTCTGCCTCCGTTCTTCCTTTGCTGAAGAGCAAGATAACAGACGCAAAATAAACATGTCGCGCGGGGCCTGGAAAGAAACGGAGCGCAGTATCGAGTGAAAGTTTTCGAAATTATATTCTCAAATATCGCCCGCCGAGGAGGTCGCCGGCTCGCAATTTCCTGTGGGCCGTATGCAACGCATCTTGGCCGCCTTTTGACGGCGACGAGATCGGGGCTGCGGGGAGGCGCCGGTCGCAACCGAAGCTGGTACTTGCGCTTACGGTCGAGAACGAAACGAAGGGCGAGGACAAAAAAAAACAAAAAGCAAAAAATGGAACAACAATATACGAATATCGGTAGCGGGCTATCCGGTTGCTGCTTCCGCTTAGAGATGAAAAAAAAAGGCAGATTAAGAAAAGAAACAGTGGGTTAATCTGCCCATACGCGAGTCAAGATTAAAAATGAAAATAAAAGAGAGGAAAAGAAGAGAGGAATAGAAATCCTATAAAAGTTATTTGCCGAGAGCCGCGGTGACGGCGAACATATGCGCATATAGGGTTCCACTCAATCTCACTTTGTCCACACGTGTTACGCCAGAGGAGAAGAAGCGTTCGCCTGGCTTCGTCTTGTGTAGTTTCCATTTTGCTTCCATCCACCCGTTCCTCCTTTTCCTCTTCTTTATAAACACCCCTCCCCACTCTGCCCTGGTTCCTAGAAGCGCTAGGTGAGCGGGTCGCGCAATATTCGCCGAAGAAAGTCCCGCACTGCGGCCGCGACTCGAAAATTAGGTCAGCTATACAGGCTACGGGATACAGCGAGCCAGGGAGGGTGAGTGAAGACGATGTAGTGATAGGGTGCGGAGGGCGGAGGAGAATGAGGTGCGGATCTTCGCTGGAAACTAAAAAAAAGGGAAAGGGGGCATATTTACAAAGCGCAGGACTGCTGCTCAATTAGTATTTCCATTAGAGGCGGCCACAGGTCAGCTTACCACGCCGGTGCCCTCATCGCAGCGAAGATATTGCATATTCGCTTATGCGAACTCATCTTTGTGTTTGTGTGTCTGTTAACTTTTCTAGCGGGAGTGCGGAGAATTTCCAGCGGGAGCGACGGTGGCGCCAGCGGCGGCGGCAGTGTGAAGGCGACGATATGGTGTTCGCCTAATTTCGGCCCACTCCAACGCTAGCCCTTCCGTCCGACCTTTCTACCCTGCCTTCCCTCAACACCATCCCACACACTTTCCCTCGCAGCGTGCAGTGTGCAGATTGAGTTTGCCGGCTCCTCGACGGAGATCTCGTGCAACAGGAAGTTCTATCCTGCTGGCGACGTGCTAACACGAATGCGTGGGGAAGTTGAGAGATGAAGAGGCTGACCTGAGTGAATCTTGTTTATATTCAGACAGTTTTGTAGCATGGGGGCAACGAGGAAAAACAAAAATAAAACCAGCTCTTGAGGCTCCTGCTCATGAGAGGCATAAGGAGGAATGTTTGGCTTTACAAGATGATACAAGATGGTAGTTGTTTGTCCAGCTCTGAAATAGGTTCGTGATAGAAATAATAAAAAAATAAAGGACGGAACGTTATGTTGATCGCGAAAAGCTAATCTAAATGAGCTACATAAAACACGGGCTGCATGATTACTTCAGCGACTGCAGAAGCTGTGTGTCATGTTAAGATAATTCATTTCGGCAGCAAGCTCGCATTGGTAAACAACAAGAAAGGGAACAAAATTGCAGGTACAATATGAAGCTGGCCACGGATGATATACGCCTTCAAACCAACTTACACTCATGTCAGTCATGCCGTACTGTTGGTGTCATTTTGATTTATTTCTTAAGCTTTTCTACGTGAGTCTCAAACATAGCGAAGCATGCAATGATTTCTGTACTTACCGCCGAAACAATAGAAAGAGGTTAACTTTGGCTAACCCCGTCTAACCCCTAGAAAATTTTTATTTTTTTTTTGTTCAAACACGCTCTAGCAGTTCTTCAGACCACCCCAAAAGTAATGACAAGTATTAACACTCCCTTTCGCTAACGCTTGTTCCGTAGGCAATGTGCACGCTTGTGATGAGAAACTGTAGACAGCAGTGGTTCTAATAAACGGCAGCTAAACTTGCGCAACGGGCTCTGAAAATTTGAGAACTAGTGTACTGAGCAATGATGCCCTCCAGCAAGTGGGCGTAGGCGTCGTTTCGTGATAAACCTAAATTTCTACGGAATCGACACAAGCGCGAGCCTCTGGGAAAAAATAGGGCTAAAATTTGTGGTGCAGCATGTACTGAGGCCGTACGACAGCAGCTGGCAGGATCGAATGCTTCAGTGCCGCCGAAACCAGGTTAAAATTTATTCCTGAACGCGAATAAGCCTGTAGGTAATGCGCAGATGGTCGTTCCAGCCCTGCGCTGCACCGCTCAGTTTGGATCGCATGGGCAGCGCAGTTGGAGTCGCACATGAGCTGTTCATTAGCCAGCACATGAAGGCGGCATTGTTTTTGGGCGGCGAAGCTGAGTTCGGTATGTCACCATGACAGTCGAACACCAAGCAAACGGGTTGGAGCAAAGTCAGTGCAATGCTTCCGACATGTCGTGGAAAGTGTGATTTGTACTCACTGCCTTCTCAGGATCCTTTTATGCCACCAGCATTCCACTGTATTACTGTGCTACCAGAAATAATGTAACAAGTCGAGGGGTCAGACACTAAACAGGAGTGCCTAGGTATCGTAACCAGAGAAATACAGAATGACAGAGAATAGGCTAGCAGGGTTTATGATGGCATCGTTCCGTCCTGAACAATCAATCGATTCATAGGTTTCGCCTATAAGGGTTACAAAGAAAGTACAACGAAGTGATCGTAATACATTTCAGAAAAAAACCTGCTCATAGAATATACTTTGAGCTCCATTCGACTGTCAGATTTTTGTGATCATCTACGACTACTATAAAAGGTTTACCCAATAGAGTTGAGAGGTTGCATAGGACTCTGACCATAATAAGGCCTCTGGAGGCCGCTGTAAATTTCGCGAAACGTGGGAGACTAATAACAGTGACGTAGAAGAACGAACTAACCTTCACAAGGCGTTCGAGAACGCTCGAAAACCGGCGTTTAGAGAGAGAAGGCACAAGGACAGTGCGAACGTGCGGCGTATCTAAAGCCAGCCCAGCCGATGAGCGCTCCTGTTATGAACTCAACGCTAACAGCTGAAGGAATAACTCACGCACTTAAACCTGACGTAGGCGTGGAATGAAACGCTCTTCAGAGATTAAAAGAGTATCTCAGTCTCTCATAAATTTGTTGATAGTTTAAAGTGACGAAGAAGTTTGGCGCGAGCGTGTTTCTACGAAGGAAGCCTGCAAACACTAGTGTGACGAAAATATGAGACAAGTGTATCGAGCGGCCGCTTTAACAGATCATTTTAGCTTAGGTACGTGAGAGCGAAGAGCTTCAAGCTAACTAGGCTTTTAATAGAGAAGCTGTCTAGCTACTGATTATATGAATTCCTGGTAGTAAAGTAATTCTGCAAGACGCGGTCCTAATTATTGGTCTTAGCACAGAGTCTCTAGAGCCGTAGTGCCAAAACTTGAGATTTAACAGCTCAAGAAACTGCGCCCATTTGCACAAACTAACACCGTCTCTAAGCCGTTCTTAACCTCAGTGGAGAGCGGCGCGCTATTGGCGACTAAGTTGCTACACTAAAGTAAGAAAGTCTTTGGCTATTCGCTCTAGTGTCGTAATGGGTATACATTTACCTTAATATAATTTCACCGAAGAAATCTGCAAGTTTGCTCACTGGACGCCAAAAGAAGTAATTTATTATAAGCGAGCTCTAACGGCTGTGCTACGCCGTATAGCACTGTCATCACCCTGCACACCGGTTTTCTTACACCTCCTGCATATCCCAGTCAAAATACATCGTGTATGCACGCAGGTCACTACAAGAAATAACAATACACAACACAATGAGCTGTCACATGACCTAATAACGTATGATACGCTTTTGCGCTATGTATATAAGGAAAAGCCACGATTTAGGGAGCTTGACGCAGGTGGTAGTCAGCTCATCATAAGGCAGCACATAAAGGAAAGGAGCATTTAAACTTCGACGCAAGGACAGCCGATCGCTAATACAGTGGCATGCGACTAATAGCAATACAAAACACAGTGGGTCACCTTCTATTCCCGTTTGCTCTTAGTGAACAATAATTATGTAAAAGGACATCGACAAGCGTTTATATAAGATGGATGTTCACGGATGTCGCCTATACTACAATGCGGAGCAAAGAGTTGCGAAAAACTTCGCGGGATGCTCTCTGGATCAGACTAATGTCTATTGCGAAAGTGGATGAAAGAAACGCAGTTCACGTGTAAGAAGAGATGGACAAGATTTAGCATGCCCGTAAGGAATGTCTTTACGCGGGCCTCAATACTGCGGGGTTTAACAGGGCAATGCTTCTGCTTAGACCCTTTCTGATCTCCAAAGCTGCATCGTGCTCTGTGTAAACAGCTGTCAACATTTTGATCACTTAAGTGATTCTTGAATTATACTCGTAAAATGAGGCTAGTAGCAGTTTACCATATTCAGATGACGCGCGGAGCTATTCGCTTGGAGATCTTATCTCATCAAACGACCCTGCTCGTGCAGAACTTGGCAAAAGAGTCGGTGGCTAGCTTCACAAGGAAGCAAGAAATGTTTGTAGTTCCCGTTGCAAACATCTCCGCTCTATTAAACCGGAGCCTCGTAATTGAATTCCGCCTTGGAACCACGAGTTCACGGAATACGGAGAGCCGTGTGGGTCAGTCCCCTTCATTCTAGCGCAGCTACGCACACTGCTGAATTAACTCAAGCGCTTAATGTCCGCAATAGTTTTAGAAAGTTGCGAAGTCGAAGAATAGTGCATAAATTAAGGTGCCGCTGAAAATTCTGCTTCCGCTCTATTGCACCCGGTTCGCTCAAGTCCTTGACGCACGTAGCGGCAATACTTACATGTAAAATAACACTGAGTGAGTTTTGAAATAGCCAGTGTACTGATAGCCTACATCGAATGAAAGAGGAAATAAACAGCGAGTTCCACAAATCAGCAATTCACCCTTAAAGTCATACGTGTATATTTGCAGCGTTATCGCAATATAACAAAAAGCTGACTTCCTCAAAAATTTGAACACATTTTCTTTCTTTAGCTGTAGTTAAACAACAGAGAGGGAGCACCGAGTTTATAAGCTAAAACCTTCAAGAGACACTTAAGCTCTGTCTTAAAGGTATGACGCGTTAGCGTTAATGGGTACCCTCAGCGGCTTAAGGTCCTGCTTGGACAGACACGAATGCTGTTATTTTTTTCATCCCTCCCACTCAAGTAGACCTTCTCTGTCGTCTAGGTTCTGCCTACATTAATTTTCCTTTTGCCATTTTATTGTTATTGTTATTCATGTTTTGTTTCGCTTTTCGATCTACTTTTCTAGTGCAACTATATTTCTTTTCTTGCTTTTTAGCCTTTCACGCTATCTGATTTATTTTGTATTTTGTACTATATACCTGCCGCTTTTATGTTCTATTTTTTATTTTTGCAAACCACTCCCCTCTACAATGCTCGGGCGATTGAGGGTATGCGAAATAAATAAATACGTAAATATGCGGAACTGGACATTCTCTACTTTGCGTTCATAGATCTCGGGGAGTCCTCACACCACTCCTGGAGCATTGCTGCAGTGGATAAACGATGCGTCACTACCCCGATAGGTGGCTGTTTCAGTCACAGTCACCGGTGGGGCTTGAGAGACGCAGGTTGCTCTCCCCGAGCAACCTGTCGCGACCAGTGAATAATTATACTGCCACCTGCCGCAGTGGTCAGGTTATGATGACGTCAGAAGTTCACGTGACCAAGGCAGCAATGGGATACCTGCTTTGTTGCTCACAAAGCCGTCGACAACACCGAATGTTTTGCATAACAGGAGTGTTACCACGATAGCGTTAACATGAAGTCCTAGCCAGATTTCTCCCCTTCTTTTTGGGGGGGCGGAGAGACGTCACAGATACGTGTGTCCCACTTCGCTACTTTTCTGCTTTCTTTCCTTCCTTGCTCTCAATCAGCCGCAGGTAGTCACTCGGAAGGCTATCTACTACATGCCAAAATAGGTAAAATGCGACAAGCTTCCCTACTATGTCCTCGCGCCAAAACGTTAGTCAGCGAAACTAACTGCGGCTCGTGACTCATTTCCGGTCGGTCGGTCGGTCGGTCGGTCGGTCGGTCGGTCGGTCGGTCGGTCGGTCGGTCGGTCGGTCGGTCGGTCGGTCGGTCGGTCGGTCGGTCGGTCGGTCGGTCGGTCGGTCGGTCGGTCGGTCGGTCGGTCGGTCGGTCGGTCGGTCGGTCGGTCGGTCGGTCGGTCGGTCGGTCGGTCGGTCGGTCGGTCGGTCGGTCGGTCGGTCGGTCGGTCGGTCGGTCGGTCGGTCGGTCGGTCGGTCGGTCGGTCGGTCGGTCGGTCGGTCGGTCGGTCGGTCGGTCGGTCGGTCGGTCGGTCGGTCGGTCGGTCGGTCGGTCGGTCGGTCGGTCGGTCGGTCGGTCGGTCGGTCGGTCGGTCGGTCGGTCGGTCGGTCGGTCGGTCGGTCGGTCGGTCGGTCGGTCGGTCGGTCGGTCGGTCGGTCGGTCGGTCGGTCGGTCGGTCGGTCGGTCGGTCGGTCGGTCGGTCGGTCGGTCGGTCGGTCGGTCGGTCGGTCGGTCGGTCGGTCGTTAAGGGAGTTATTGTTGCTGTTTGGGGCCAATGACTACGCCAGCACAGTTACTCCCGAAAGGAGGGAAGCCTTCATTTCCTAGAAATTACGTCAGCCACTCCCGTCAGGACGCCTCAGTCCTGAGTCCTACAGCCACTTACCTACGACATCACGCGCTCGATCATTCGAAGCTAGTCGGCGCGCAGTGCGGCCTGAAGAGCGACCTCCCAGAGAGAGGAAGCGAGGAAGGGGCGGGGGAAGCGTTGAATGGAAGGAGCGCGGTGAAGATGTGGGCATTCCAAGGAGCAGTGGTAGAGAGTGAGAGGGGAGGTGTTGCAAGTGGTGCAGAGAAGTGGGAAAGAGGTGCGGGGAAACAGATAGGCGAAGTTACGGGATATGAAGAATGCGTCTGGAGTTGTCACCAGTACGTGCTTTGGGTGGAATTGAGGGTCTGACGTGGTGGCCCGAAAGCACTAAGGCATCTAGAACTCTTAGATTTTTTCTGCTTAGAGCGAAAACTTGAAGCTGGCCAACAGCACCCCCTCAACATTCACTTCCTCAACTGACATCTTTTGCTCCACACACTATCCGTTCTTTTCCTCGTTTCCCTTGTCACATCTTCCCCCCTTAAGCTCAATGCAGGTTAGCCAGCCGTTAACAGCCTCCCCCCTCCTGCCTTTTGTCTTCAACCTTCTTCTCTCACACTCCGGTCTACATGACCACCCGGAGCGAGCTCTCTCGGAACCGTCCACTGGATTACCTCCTTATCGACCAGCAGGTAAATACGAGGAGTTTTCGCATACGTAATACCTACCCCACACAAGACAGCTCTTGGGACGGGCTGCAACGCGTGTCCGTTTCATCGTCGAATATTAAGTGCGGCTGCCGCGACAAAACGACGAGGGTCCGTTGGCGGCTCCGCGCAGTAATGCTGCAGGCCCACAGTTTTCCGAAAAAAAAAACGTCGCGCTGAGCAAACGCGCGCCACTGGGAAGAGAATGCTGAGTACCCCGGTGGCAACGCGAATGGGACGCGCAGCCGTGCGGCTCTGTTGACATCCAAAGTCTTAGGCAAATAGAGGCCTGGGCGCTGGGCCCGGACGCCCTATTGTGCGGGGCCGCGCGTCTAATAAGGCTCCTTTCTCCGTCCAGTGGACTTTTAAAATATGCTCGGCCATTGCCGCCGCCGAAGAATTCACTTGGCATTGTTTTTTTTTACTTTATACGAGATTGTAATTAGTCGCCCAGCTAGAAACATTACTTCACAGTTTTGTTCAGATCCTTGTGATCTCCTGTCCCTATCCTTCCCGACTTCTCCAAGTATGCTTTCTTCAAAAGAGTGAGTGACGTCTAAATTGGCTGGTCGTCTTCCTGCATCGCCATGAATGCAGAAATTTAAAGTAACTGACCAGCCCAGCACACAAACGTCTGTTTCCAGATTATATTGGGCGTGTCCGCGCCGTCGGCTGGCTTAATTATCCTGAACTTCCTGCGGTTTATTACTTGCGTCACAAATCAACGAGCCCTGCATTCTTCACCTCTATGCTGGAAGCAGCGGATCAGGACAGGCATAAATGCTCAACGTTCATTTTAATTACTCCTGTTCGCGTATTATCTCGGCACAGCAGGAATCGTTTTAACGGTATCTTGAATCAGATAGTTTCATCTTTCGGCTTTGTGTTCGCGCGCACGTGCACATTCATCATTATCTTTGAGAGTGTGAAAATTTTAAGATATTTCGTAGTTCCTACCCCGGCGAATCATTCTCTTTCCCCCACAGTTACCGCGTTGCAATAGCTCGCACGCTGAAGGTTTCATTACAGGCAATCGCTGAACACGATATACGTCATAAAATGGTGCTGAGAGTTTGAGAAATTTATACATCCTTAACTATGAGCATGTACAATATATGCACGAAATGAAATGAAAGCCGGCACGGAAAACATGTGATCATGTTTACTATTACACGGTGCATTAAAGAGCCGGTGCTCTACGGTGAAGTTTGAGCTTGCATACCTAAGCACACTTCGGAAGTGGTTGCTCATTCTAGTAAATCTGCAAGCATCTCACTTGCATCCAAGATAGAAACGCTGTTCCAGAAGTGTACATCTGGGTGTGTCTTAGAATAGCTCCTTTACCAGCGATTCATTTCACTCATCGTCCGTTTGTTAGTGATCCCTGTTAATAGTTTGCTGATAAAGCGATAAAATTCTCGCCCAGATGAAGACATGTCCACTTGTCGAAACGTTGCCAAGCACCCGGAGGTTATCCCTCCCTTATTTACTTTGTGATTATCAAGGACCATCCGACCAGCCTCTCTCTACAATGGACTCCTCGCCACAAAGCTGCCACAAAGCTAAGTTGAATGGAAGTAATATCCAATGACAGTGCCGTTTTAAGCATGCATGCTTTTGGCTCCCGTTCTTGGCAAACTGGGGTGAACATCCTCCGAACATGAAAAAGAACATGAAGCCAGACTTATACGAAGCACAACACAACTTTCTATTCCAATGGAAGGGATCAGAAAAAAAAAGAAACTTACTATACTTATAGCCCAGAGCGCAATTCGAACCTCTGGCGGAGCAGAGATCAGCTCCACTTATCGCTGCCTTGAACCTCATGAACGTAGCGGCCTTGGATCTTAGACAGCCATCGCCGCAACTCTGAGACCTTGGCTCGACTAACTATCCACGTATCACAAACTATCAGACTGATGAAGCGCATCGCCACTCGCCGGCAGGCCATGCTGGAAGCCGACCTCTGAACTCTTCTGCAGTCATTCGTCTTAAGCCGAATAGCCTGCACACTACCCTACCTCTATCTCACGACAGTCCAACGCAATGAAGCGTATGATTTCATTCGCCCGGAGTACCGCACAGCCCTCCGCCTACGCCAAAACACCTCCACAGCCAGACTTCTGGCACTGGAGGTACACAGTGCAGCACGCGAGATCTGCGAGACACATCTCATGCCTCAATGCGAGGATCTTTCTGAACCTCCGAGCGGTTCGGGGTCGTGCTGCTCAGCTCCAGCCTGGCGACCCGGCTCCGGACCGTACATTAAGTTGATTGTGAATTTGTATGGCGCAAGGGAACCTTGGGCTAAAGACCTCCATAACACAAGATGTTTTTGTGTGGTAGGGTCGAGGACTCATTTCCCAAGTATTTTACCTTAAAGAAGCCGAGAACCAGGCCAGGGGAAAGCTTGTACCGATGGTATCCCTGGTGGGTAGCAGGGGGCACTGGGGATTGAACCCCACACCTCCCGCATGTGGGGAGGATGCTCAAATAATTAGGCCACCACTGCGGTACCCAAGCCGTGGGGCGGGTTCTCAAGGCTTCCCAAAACGAAGGGCTTCCGGCCACTTATCACGGACTCAAGACTACCCACAACAGCTCCACAGGCTGGTGAAAAAAATGTTTATCCTTCTACCGTAATGGTGCTTGTAGAGTTGCGAAGGAGGGCTAAGTGATTTCTAACGCTATCGCGTTAGGCTCCCCAAAATTTCTTAGGAGTTGATAATTTTGCGCTTCGCCTTCATTAAAGTGTGACCGCAGCGATCGAGATTGAACCGGCGTTCTCAGAATCAGCGGCGATGTTTTCGACTGCCGCTGAGATAAAAATTGGCTTTCAGGAAAGAAAAGGAACAATATACGCACACCTGAAACGCGCCGTTAGGGACGAGATAAGAAAGAAGTGAGAGAAGAAAAAAGAAAGAATCAAGGGCAGAAGTGCAAGATTTCAGATTATTTAAGACACCCGTGGTTTCATTAGAGATCCGCGACCACATTTTTTGCAATTGCGTCCACATGCTAGTCGATGGAGCGGCGGCAGCGTTCAGCTGACGCGAACGTCCCAGCGTTTTGTGTAGCACGTTCCAGCACCTTTCACGGCTCGTGGCGAGGAGTGGTCACGCAGGCCGCTACACACAAAAAGTTGCAAATGAAGCTGAGCGCGTTATCTCTCGCTAAGAAAACCTAAGGAGAGAAAAGTGGCTGATGAGACAGGCTCCTCAAGACTGCAGCGCAGCCTCCAGTATCTATGAGCCGTTCTAGACTGCGCTACGTCATTCGGCCAGAGCATGCCATGCTTCCATCAACTCTCGGCGACGTGCAAGTCCAGCTTTCTTGGGCAAATATTTTGAAAATTGAAAAATTGTGAGACACTGTTATGAAAATATTGAAGGGAATGGTCCACTGTTCTGATATGTTGCAAAATCTTTCCTTTAAAACGTTTCCAGCGATCGCATCGAACCGTTAAGACTCCCATAAAAAACCAATTGGGAACGCTTTTCACGACAGCAAAAACGTGAATAGAAAAACAAATACAAGACTGCCGTCGGGTGACCTGCAGATATATTTATTGTTATAGTGAAATCTTACATTGGTATGAAAAAATTGCGTTCACAATCGGTTTCCTCGCTCAAAAATTATTTTGCCCAGAATTTCTGGGTATGTAGACTGTGGACAATTACCAACGGTAGTTTTTTTTCGCTAAGCAACTCCCAACCACTAAAAGTATTTTTGTCTAGAAAACCTCATTCAACGCAGACAAGCACGCTGGTTGCTAAAGGATACCGAAAGAATTTTCTGGATCGGCAGAGAAAACAGCACAAGAAATCAGAAGGAAACGGACGGCACAAAGCGATTTTATAGGTGTTATTGTGAGCATATTTGCCGCCTACAAAACAGAGATGCGGGATAGAGAAAAAAAGAAAGAAAAACTGCGCACAGTGGAGGCCGCGATGCCCACACCTTGAAGCACGAAATCTTATCGGCTCAGAGGACAGTGTTCTTCTATTCCGTGGTTCCTGTAGGAAGATGCAGCACCTTTGTGACCCGTGGTGACAGCAGTGCAAATGTAATAGTCTTGTCAGCTCTCTACTTAGTTGCTGCACTATGGCGCTTGCCTAATTTGTTTTCATTTTACTGACGCTGTATGGATCTGCCTTCAAGTAGTAAATTAGCGCGTAAACGAGAGGTATAAACCGAAAACGAATAAACGCATGTGGCTACCACTCACCGACTTCCTTGAGATGGTCAAGCACGGCGTCCTCTTTTCCAACGTCGTCCTGGGTTCCGTAGCGCATCTTGTTGCGCTGCTGCTGGCGCATCATCATCCGCCGCACATTTTCAACCTGCGAAGGGTGAGCGCCAAGAAGCCTGTAGCAGACACCGACAGAAATTTGTACTTCCTGAACTGAACGAAAAAAAAAAACGAAACTATATTCCGCACCTTTCACGCAGCGTTTCGCGGCCGGACAGAAACATAAGTAGTCGGGCACTTGTCTGCGTTCCCTCAAATCTCAGCGCCATTTTAGATATCAATGTCAAGGGATGTCAGCGGAAGTTCCTGCTGTGTTTGTCAGCGGTAAATCTAACGCTGAACGTCATAGCCCCTGAGGTAGCGAAGCAGAATTAGTGCGGACTTACTTGAAATAAAGTCTGTTCTTATATCATTTAGCAGCAGATATCATTATTCAACACAATATTTTGCTTCTGTTTTTTTCTGTACTGCAATGTGCTTTATGGCTTCTTCTTAAGGTGCCACCACTGACGACTAGCGCATTGCTTGTTACGTTCATCTTTCATTGCGGAAAGTGTTCAAGGATCAAAATACTTGTTCACCGAGTTAAATCACTTAAAGAGAAAACGTTGATATAGCTGACTGCTTTACTCCAAACAACGCTGGCAATCATAGCGAAAGCTCCACATTTTTCACGTGCATGCTGACCGAGTATCCATGTAGTGCCGTCTCATAATTCCTCCTCCTTTACGTGAGCACATTCCCTCCAGAAGCAAGCGCGAGTCATTCGCAGCATGCCATCACTTGTGATGTCATTTATGCGGACAGCAGAGCATTTTAATGCATAAAGTAGTGTAATAATGTGCTACATGTGCAGCACACAGCGCAATGTATCGAAACGCACAGTACCAAAACGACAGCGCAGCATAATGAATCTTTACCAATTTATTTCTCGGAAAATTGCGGGAACGTAAAACCTGCTAAGCGTACTTAATTATTGTTGCTACAAGTGCTATCCTACAAATGTATGCTCGTATGTAACTTTTCACCGCATGCGCATCACGTAATCTTTAACATCCTCGTTTGGACCAGCTGGCCGGGTAGTTCGGGATGCACGCCAATGGTAGCTTGTACTGCCTTCTTACGGCGAGGTGGTACATATGGGCGTATAGTAAGAAAAACTGATGGCTCTCCGCTCCAGGACTATATTTTGGCTTTCTGAACCGCTCATGTTGACGTCATTTTTACGAACCCCACAACATCCCGTGAAAATACTACCAGGTTAAACTCTGTTTTCAACAGAGGATGCCACTTACTCCTCCTTTCAGTGTTTAGACACTTTTCTTTTTAATGTGATGTTTATTGCCACAGGGCATAAAGGATATGAAATGAGGGATGATGAGGAAGCTGAAATAAATGAAAAAAGGTTGGCTTATATAATAATATCAACAAGCGAACGATGATATGGCCCCTGTGTCCAAGCGATATATGAATCAGGATTGTTCGGTGAGAGACCCACTGCCGCCAGGTGCCGAAACACTTGTTCAACTTGTTCCACTTGTTTTGACACTTGTTCCAGTCGTTTAACCAACTTACGCCCCAACAGCGAGCGCCAGACTGCGTACAGTATCCGGACTGTCACGTCGTACGATTCGCCTCAATGCTTTTCTTGAACATATGCATAGTAGGGATTCAATGTAAGCTTTACACTCTAACTATAGCCTGAAGGGGGCGTTCTTCTAATGGAAGGATAAATTTGTCAACACGTTAATGACATTCGCATCCGGCTTTGATCAGTTTAAACAGCTAATTCTCAAAGCCGGATTAAGTGCGTCTAGGTTGCACTTTTTTCTTCTTTTTCTTTCCTCTTCGCACTAAGACTAAAATCAATATGCCAGAGCCAGCTAGCATGAGATGTATTGCTCCTATACTCAGGCTACTCGGCGCAATATGGCAACATCGCCAAAATGAAAAAAAAAAATGCACGTAGTAACGAAACCTCCAATCAAAAGGCACTTTTCCCTCCAAAACGCAGTTAGGCTTTAGAATTACCCAGTCCTTCATTTTTGACATTTTTCTTCTAATCAGTGCACTCGTTAAGCTAAGAAGTACATAGTCGCGCATACCATGTGAATTGCGTGTCAGTTCAATGAATTTACTAATCGGATCACTGAAAATCCCAGAAGAGGAGGGGCAAGCGAAGAAACCACTTTGCTCCTGGAGCTAATGTGACTCCTAACAGGCTTAGTGCTACAATTTATTTTTCTGTTCCTTCTAATGCACACATTGCGCAACCAATTTTGAATATAAACGGGCAGAATTGCAGCAAGACACACGGTCGAAAGAACATTCCTACCACCTAATGACGCTGTTTTGTTTACTCTGTCGACTGAGAAAAATTATGCGCGACAATTGTAAACAATGAAAAAAATGGTGTTCAAAGAACGCGGTGCTGCGCAACATCGCCCTTGAAAAATACAGCACGTCAGGTGGAAAGGTTTTGAAGCTAGTCGTGAAGAAATTACCGCATAAAATTATAGCAGCAGACTGTTTTCAGCGTAATGTTATGCAAAAAGGAGACTATCTCGCTTCAGCAAACTTAGTATTTTTGGGGAGGGGAGGGGGAGGTTAGAGGAAAATAAAAGAAGTCTTAGTTTTTATGAACGACAGTACCTTTGAGCCCGAACCATAATATAACACAACCAAGCCGTAACCTGAGTTTTAAAAAATTGTGTTTTTTGAGTAAAGGAAATGAAGCAGCAACTGTACCAATTCTCCATAGACACCTCAACTTCGCTGTGTGAAAGGAGAGGAAGGTGAGACTGAAAGAGCAAACAGATGCTATTGTGTACTGCTTCGGAATGATTTCGACTACCTGGTGTTTGTTTTTTTTACTTACACTCAGTCGGCATGTCTAAGTCAGTCAGCGAGTGCGTATACATCAACGAGCGAGGGAGTGCTTGATTGATGGTTTGAGGAAGTTAGCGTGGAAGTGAATCGCATGTGAGTGAATGAATTACAGCCTGGGGGAATGACTTCACTTTGGTATTTAATCTTTCAACTTAAATGTAATGAGGCGCTAAAGTTTGATAAATGCTCTGCTTTTTTGGTCCTCAGGAGCTAGATTATAAGCACATAGCCCATCTACTTAAAGTTAATTTCCAGACCCTGAAGGAACATAATGCACGTACTCCCAACCACGCTGTGAAATGCAACACAAGTCGAGATGTTTAAGCTTTTGAGGGCTCTTAAAGGACATGAGTGAGCCGCTACTGTGCATCTGCTTTAGTATAGCTTTCTACCTTGACAACCGGTCTCTTCAGCGCCACAGAAGCTATACAGACGCAGCTGAGAGTAATCTCGTAGTAGCTCGCTAGCAGCAGCGCAGGCTCACGTTTTCCAGCGACGTCTCCGACGAGTCCGGCTCGTGGTAAAAGTAGGTTGGCCCCGGCTTCTTGGTGTCGTAGCGCATAGGCCTCCGGAATGCAGGGTCTTGGCGCACGCCTATGTCGAGCAGTTCGTCGCCCTCGTAGGCTCCCGTCGGGTAGAGCGTCTCCTTCGGGAACTCCATCCAGCCGTCTATTAAGGTGCGATGGCAAAGACGAGAGGGAAGTTGATAAAGCGCCCGCACGACGCTTATGGCTGCGTCAAAATCAGCTAAGCGTTGACAGCAGCATGATATAAAATTTAAAAAAGGCAAAAAAACTGACAGTTAGCGAAAGCGATGATTCTCTCTCGCAGTCCAACTTCCCTCGAGGTAAGGCAGCTGCTCTTTATCCTAGGGCTCCAGTAGTCAGCCAGTCCCTTCCAATCATCCTTTTTACATTTTGTATTTTCGCGATAGGGATAATGATAATTATCATGACGTTTTGTTTATTTAGGCGCCACACGGGCTCACTTTTGCAGCAAAAACCTATTGCAAGACAAGTAGGTACAAAGAGTTTGCCCTGTTCATGAATTTTTGGAATTCATTTTCAGTATTATACTGGTTATTTCGGTGGGCTGAGTATTTACAGCGTTACTGCGCCAATCCTTTTGCTGCCTTTTGTCGTTCAGAAGATGAAACCGCAGCGTGGTGTGATCAGACAAGGGTTCAGTGCGCGGCTAACCGCGCTTCTCCTAAACAGTCGAAACCGCTTTGTCCTTGCAAGAACGTATATTTAACTGGACCATAGAAAGCTCCGGACAAGGGCCTGACGACAATAACGTTCCACGAGTTCATTATTCTTTTTCCTTCATAAAATTTCATCACCTCTTTTTGTTCTATTTGCGCTACCAGCGGGCACTAGTTCTCGCTACGCTTTCCACTTTTCTAAGTCGTATTTCATGCGACTCTCTAGGGTAAACAACATCTCCAAACATGTAGGTTCCCAGTCAAATCCTCAGATCAAACGAGAATTATTCACTGGAAAGACCACAGACCTGCTTCAGGTTTACTGGGCGGGGGTGACGTCGTTGAGCTTTCGGTTACAACACAGCACTACATCGACTGCTATAGATTACGCTCTGCAAAACATTTTCGAAGGAGCGAGCACTGCACAACGAGAAAGTAAGCACAACGGCTCTTAGCGTAAACAAATCGTCCTTCACGTACCGAGCCTCAGCGCGTCCTCGTGACTGTCAGTCCAGCCGTGCGGCTTGGACTCCCACGGAGCTGGCGGCCGGTCCATCGCCGCGGACGACGACGCGTCGGCCGCTGAGCCGCCGACGCTGGAAGCGCCGATGCCAGCGGAGATTCCGCCCATTCGGGATGATGCGGAGGAAGAATCCTCAGGCACCGCGTCGTCTACGGCGCGGCCTTCTTCGCGGGTGCCGCCGGGCGCCGCCGCCGAAGCAGGCGTCGCGGCCGTCTCCGCCGCGGGCGCCGCCGCCACGTCGTCTGCCCTCGCTTCGTCGGCCTGGTTCAGGGGCACCCACTGGATTCCTTCCTCGGTGAAGATGGGACGCTGGTCGAGGTCAGACGACAGCTCGGTCTCCACCACGGGGACCTGAATGGTTCCACAAACGCTGGCTCTTGCAGGTTCTTCTTTGAACAACGTTCTCCACCTGGTAGCCCTTTCAAACAATGGGTTAATTACCGCTTCGAAAACCTAAGACTCAACCAGTCAGGCAATGGGTAGGCAGACCTTAACCGTCAGTTATAAAAAAAAAAGACTTTACACACATTTTTCAGTGATAGTAAGAAAAACAAGACCATGAGGGAAGCCTCACAGCCTTTTACCTTCATCTGGAAAAAGAACTAACCTCGATATTTCTATAGCTTCGTGCCCTATTCTCTCCAACTTCCTTTCACGAAAGAGCGCCGAAAATAAGACTGAACCAGGACAAGCCAGGTACATGCAATGACAAAAAAATTACACATTTTCGACAGCGCCGCTTTACGGCTCACTAGGTTCATTTGGATATCATGGTCGTTGCCCAGCAGGTCAATGCGGCTATATTAAAATGCGGCATACAGTGCCCACTACGGAAAATGCCGCCATAAACGCCCTGCACAAAAAAAAAATGACACTGTCTGGGAGGTTTCGGTACCTTTCCTCGGCATACGCGGCCGTGGAACTTTGTTTACGCGTCGTTCCTGCTATGTTTTGTACTGTGTTCAAAGGCAAACCCGCTCCGAGCTTGAAAGCTGCATATTAAAGTTCCGCTGGTGTGTACACAAAACTGGGGAGGAGTAATGGGCTTGTTGGCAGGGATTGTGACACTCGTATTTTCGATAATTCTTTAGCAAGAACGACCATGCTCTCTCGACCACCCATAAAACTTATAATAGATCCATAAAACTCATTCATAAAGGCTTATCACGGTGGGTGTCTGTGGAGAGGGCCCTTTCCCATTACTACAGTTATCGGTTAAGCCACTCAGCCGATGCTATGATTTCGTAATGAGAGCTATCTATAAGTTAAGAAGTTGTGTGAGATAGCTCTAAAATTTCGCTGATATTTTCTTTCTGCGCCAGATATTATAACATTTATAGTTATACCCATTAAAGATAAATCACTCATGTAGACTAATTACCCCAGATATCTCTGCGCCAATCTTTGCCGACTCTACCTTAGGAGCTCGTACACCACGCAGTGAATACATTTAACTCGATCTATTTTCCTCTGCCAAAATACCGGACGGTCGTACGCTTAGCCCTCTCATGTTATATTCGTCTTGATTGCATGCGCTTCAATATTCATCACTGGATGATAACACGTACAAAACTTTTTTTCGTTCTTTTCTCTTAACGAGTCGGCCCATTTCCCGTTCACCTAGTTCGCCTCATTTTGTAAAGCTGCTTTCACCGCACTAGGTGTACAATTGCAGCAAAGCGCGCTGCGCAGAAGATTTGAAGCAAGAAAACACCGAAATCATCTCTAGCTGCGCTCTGAGAGCCACAGCGTTGTAGCCGGATCAATATGGCAGCGCAGTTATTAGTACACAGAACCCTACACTGTTCACTTCCTTTCAGACGGTTGTTTGAATGCTTCTAATATATGCTCCCCCCTAAAAAAATGGTGAAAAAGCGCCTCCCCCCTTCCCTCTTCCCCTTTCTCACTTCTATCCAAGCATTTCTCCTTTCGTCTATATTCTCACCGCTTTCTCTATCATGCTTTTTTTCTCCTTTTCCTAGCGCTCTCCGCCATTTTTTTTATTTTGTCCTTGTACACCCCTGGTGCATGGCCCGGATCTGGCTGTCACCACAGAAATGTGCCTTAACGAGCACGGATTAAAAGAATGCCTGCGGGCTCTAAGTACACGAACATACAGCGATGAAGTGAGCCTAGGATGTCTAAACGTGTAGCTGTATGAATACTGAAGAGAGAGAGTTGCTTCTAGAATGGTCGTGTCTGCTTTTGCAGTGAGGTGCACTTCCGGAAGAATAGATTATCTGGGGCATGAACCTTGTTTGCAGGTGGTGTCAGTTGCAGCGGTCCCGTTTCCGTCAACTTTGAACTTGCTGCCTTTTTTTTAACAATAATGAGTCTAATAGGCAGTTTCAAGCTGCATTACAAAATAAAACGTTTAGGGTAGAGCAAACTTCGGGCATTTGGGGACACACGAAACGCCGCCGGCGCAGCGCAGTACTTTCATTTGACCAAGAGGTGCAAGCAAAGGTTCCACTGAGGATGCTCGTTACGAAATTATTAAGGAAATGTATTACATCCCCCTCTCGAAGAACTTGCTCTCGTAGTTTGGTGGCCTGTGGCGACGCCACATTCGACAAAACCCCCAAGAGAGTTGCCAGCGCTCCTGTTTGCACCTCACTCTGCACTTTCTAGTCTGAGGTAAATAAGTTACTGTTCTGCATAGTCCGTAGTTTTGTGATAAATCATTCTTGTCTACACCCGTGACTTCAACTTTGATCTATTGTGTGATAAAACATGCGCCCCCAGCAATTACTGACCAGAGAACTTATTTTTCGCTAAAGTAGCATGCTTTGAGGTGTTTTTCATGTGTTCCAGAGGCTACAAGGGGGTGTTGAGTATCGGTCCTGCAAAGTGACGTCCCGTTTACACACTGGTCAGCGCTTACGAGAAGGTGCTGAGACGCCTTCATTTCCGATATGTTGGCGAGTCTATATTATGGAATCTGATAAACAGAAAGGAATGCGAAATGTAGTAGAGCGTTCCTGGCCGTCATGAATAAAACGTAGCGTGCTCATAAAGAAAAAAATAGAACTAAATAAAGGTCCATCAAAATTTCGCAATAACCCGGTACGGTCAAAAAGAAAAGTAAATATTTTAGTGAACGCACTTAGCGGAATCTCTGGCCTTCCTTTCTACAAAATCCGATAAACCCTATTTGACGTATATCGTTTTGTACCGTGAAGTCCTAATTTCCTGACATTAACAATCTGGCGCTTTCGTCACACTGCCTCAGCCATTCATCGAGGAACGCCGGTTTCTCCAAGCTGGCGGCTATGCCAGGCTAGGCCCTCTGAGCGTCTGTCTAAAGAAAAATTTCGGGAAGGCGTGCGCGTCTAGCTCCTGGTTCTCCGCATTATTTGCTGCGTAATGAAGTGAGTAGGAAGCTTGGCAAAAGAATGTTGCTTCAAGGAGATCCGAACCATTGCAAGACAGGACGGTGTCAGGCAGTGCACAGAATTTTAGCATACTGTATACAGCAAGCGTTACTATTTACCGCTCACCGCCAGACGCTGAAGCGCATTTACCCCCGAGGCGACTAGGCACATCTGCGCATGTGCTATGGAGGATCGCGGCAAAGGGTCAGTGGTAGCGGTAGGTGTAACACGCGAAGCTAAAGCTCTCTAATGATGCCATGAGTACCTCTCCCACCCTGTGCTCTAGCTGAAACCTGCGCCGGTGGATAGCCAGTTCATGGTTACTTGATGGCTATTTTGACATGCCATGGCTTGGTCATAGATTGTTTGGATTCGTACCATCGACTATAGCTCGGTTACGAGAACAGGCGTCACCGGAATGTGCGCCACACAATAGCTCAGGAAGTATGATGAGGTGTGTGAGGGTTCCCACTTTGCAGCAAGCGGCACTTTGGCTGTGAGAAGCGCCGCAGAGGGAAGTCCGGATTAATCTCGGCCACCTCAAGTCTTTCGACGTGGCGATAGCGTTAAGTGGCTTAACATATTTTTTTAGCGCGCCGCTCTCAGGCGTTCGTTCCTGCGTTGAGCAGCCTGCCTAGGCGTCGGACTCGGCGTGGCTAGAGAAACCATCGCATTGGAGGATAAAAGAGAGCAAGAGGAGAGAGGACACGGGTGCTATAAAGACGGCGATAGCGAAGAGAGCGTGGGGAGGAAAGTGGAGAAGGAGGGAACAGCGGCAACGAGAAGGGCTCCGTCTTAAGGCTATGACGCGATGTCGTTAATGGATTAATGCCCATATCTGCGGAATTGGTTGCTCTGTACTTTACATTCATAGATCACTAGGAGTGGTAGACCCCTGAAACCACTCCTGGCGCAGTGGTGCAGAGGTAAACGATGCGCCACTACTCTGCGATGGCAGGTGCTGCAGCCGATGGAGCTTGTCAGATGCAGGTTGCTCTTCCCGAGCAACCTCTCGAGGCCAATCGATAAATTAACTGCCACGCGCCACGATGGACAGTATGCGCACAGTGTGGTCGGCAGGTTGTGATGAGGTCTGAAGGTCCCGTGACATAGGTGGCCAACCTGCCACCATGGCTGCTTCTGTTGGGATTTTTCGGGGACTTTTCGCTCCCAACCAAGGACGCAGACGGAGACACCGGCTTTTCTGCGACACCAGATCATTAACGTCATCGCGTTAATATTTAAGCTCCAGTCAGGAAACAATCGAATTAGTATCGCAGGTCGCCGTTCAGGCAGTTTTTGCCGAGATTGTGGCTATCCGATATGCGTGCGTGCGCTCAAAGGCCACGTGGACCAAATAAATTTGCATAAGTGAAAGGCATTCATTCTTCGTGTATTGCGCATTCTAGACGTAAAGAAGTACAGCCTTACTAAAAGGAAACTTTCTGCCTATTTCCTATCCCCACAAGACCGACTGTAGAAAAAAGGCATTACGTTTTGTTCGCCAACAAAACTGCAACACCGATGAGCATGAGCGGGACAAGCGGAGACATGTATGCTACAGAGGCCATCAAAACTTTCTCGCTCCGGCGTCCGATTTTAAAGCAGGGACACAAAGGCTCTGCTCGCACACAGTGGCATAAAACGCACAGAGTAAAAAAGTGACCGCGCGATAAAAAGAGAAGAAAAGCGCCCATAATGTGGCTGATGGAACGAGCGAGCGCGCAGTGACACCGTTTTTCACGCACCGAACACGCCTCGATGCTGAGAGCGTCGGCCGCGTGCATCAACACAGAGAAAGCGCCAGGCAGCAGAGCTGCAGCACCATAGCCTGGTGTGCCACTCCAAGGACGCACACAATAGAACGCACGCGATAGCGCTCGGGGAACGAAAAATAAAAACGAGAAGAGGCAGCACAAGCCGCCGATTCCGCTTATTGTCTTTTTCCTCGACAGGTGACAACATTGCGCCGAATTCCAAATACGAGAGCGCGCCCGGGAAGATAAAGGACGGGAAAGGGGATGTGCGTAAGAGTGGAGGGAACGTCAGCGGTGGGCGTCCGGGTACGACGTCGACGGCCGGTGGAAGCCAGCAGCGGGTTGACAAGCAAGCCGACACAAGCCGACGGCGGAGCGCAGTCTGCTGCTGTACGAGCATCCCTTCCCGGCCTACCAGCTTTCCGCGTCCCTACGTCCTTGCGCGCGGCGTTTCACACGCCACCAGTTTGCAGACGACCCATGCATACGGGCAGGCGCGTACACAGCTCGCTAACATCGCAGGAAACGTGTGCTTGTGCGCCCACTGTGCGGAGAGGCAGCAACAGCAGCGGCAGCATCGGAGAGATGCTGTTCGCCGAGGACTCCTCATCTCTGTGCGAGCGGAGTACAACGCTCCGCCGCGCTTATAGTAGGTGAAGGCTCGGCGGCTGCGGCCGCGTCGTCGTAGCTGCGAGGCTCGATCCGACGGAGACAAAAGAAGCCCCCATCCCTCCCTTCAGCCGCCTTCGCCGCCATGGGAGCGGGTCTCCATGGCGACGCGGCTAATGCTCGTCGTCCAGGTATGCATAAGTGGCCCTGTCCGACGGCCGTCCCTGCTGGCACGTATGTGTGCGGGCCGCGCCGTACGTGTCGTGCACATACGCACACACGCACACACAACACACACACGACGCTTATTGTTAGAGCTTCGGTCGGCGGCATGCTCACGGAAAACACAGCCGAGAAGAAACGGCACAGCGGATTGAAGACCACCTTCCTTCGGGCCTAATGTCTTCAACGACGCTTTAGGACAACTGCTCGAGAGGAAAATTAAGTGCACAAAGGAGTTAGAACCCAGGCTTTCGGGAAAGTAGAGAAATAACTAGCCACGTGGAAAGAGGAGAAAAAATTGGAGGACGCTTAAGCTTCGTCTTTAAGAGTGAGACGCGACCACGTGTTGCAGCGTTGCCGAGGAGTACACGAAACGCCATTGCCCGTTCGGCGCGACGCGTGGCCCGTTGTACAATTTAAGGAAAGGACGCCTGTCTGACATATCACGGCGGACACCCGAACCGGGTCGTAAGGGAAGGAAAATGAAATGAACAATTGCTTTTAAGGAAAGGAAATGACGCCTATCTCACATTTCTCTCTGGACACGCGGATCGCGCCGTAAGGGAAGGAAAAATCGATCGATCAATCAATCAATCAATCAATCAATCAATCTAGCTATCCTTCTATCGATTAATTGATCAATCGATCGATCGATCGATCAATCAAGCAAGAAAGCAAGCAAGCAAGCAATCAATTCATCAATCAATCAATCCTTCACGCTGTCGCGTTTTAATCCCTTCCTTTACGGTGCGGTTCAGGCGTCCCCCGAGATGCGCCATTTTTGGCTCACGGCCAAAGATGCCGACGCCGACGCCGACGACACCGGTTTTTCTGCGACACGAGCTCCTTAACGCTGTCGCGTTAAAAGGCGTTTAGTTTAGTCAGAAACCATTCCACTGGGCTGCCTCACGCAACGTAAGTGCCTGCCTATGTCGAAGTAAATGCAGGAGCCGGCTCTGCCTCCACAACATTTCAAGAAGGCTTTCAAAATGCTGGACTTTATAGGGCCCCCGAAAGATGTACCTCGAGATGGGCATTGAATAACACAGACGAATATATTCCACCCGTTTTGCTTTACAGTCTTGAGCTAGGAGCAGGTGCGTCGGGGGCGTGCTGCTCTCAGCTTAGGTAAACGCGATTAAAAACAGCTGCCTAATCCCTGTAGTATTTTCCGTTCCCACTGATGGTTCCGGTTTCGCCGTGCAAAGGCGCAAAGTGTATTCAGGCGGGTTTTTCTCGTAAACCATGCAACTTTTTTCGGTATATATAAAGACGATATAGAAAGTTTATTACGTAGTGGTACATCAGAAACCTTTGAAGAATCGAGGATATAAACGACAGAGGTACACGCGAAAACAGATATACGTTGAACATTATGATGATCTTCTGCGACGCAGCAGCTGGACTCCGGATCCATTTTTAAACTAAGTTAGGATGAAATATTGTAATGCAAGCGCATACGCACGACATAAACAGCGCGACACTATGGAAGTTTACCGCTGCGTGCTTAAGTCTAAACACTCAGCAATAATGTACAAAATTTTCTCATCGAAGTGCGCAGGAATCATCTCCTGAATACTTCGGGGTCTGAAAACGGGAGTCCGTGCAGTGTCGCTAGAGCGTTGCATATTTGGGCCCTCTGACACTGCCCCTTTGCGCATGCGCGCTTCTCCTCCCCTGCCGAGTCCTGGTATGTACCGGTTAAAAACATGCGCAGTTCTTGTTCGAGACAGCTGCAAGCGCCCGCCGCAGTCACACAGCTGCCACCTAGCTTGTGCGGTAGGCGTCTCGCGGTACCGGATCAAGCCAGCAGCGTTCACGTGTTTTCAACCAGTTTACAACGTAGTAGGTGCATTTTCTCCCCCTCGCGAGAGGGCGCCAGATCTCATGAAAAATGCGAATTATGGCCAATATTTCCTACGCACAGATCTTTCCCACCGAGCACAACATGCAAATGAGACGAAGGAAATCTAAAGGAGGAGAAACGATCCGTCCTAGCCCTGCAGGCTCAGTGTATTACGATTTCAGATTTCACTTCGTGCATTAAGTTCCCGGGTTCGAACCCGACCGCGGAGGCTGCGTTTTTATGGAGGAAAAACGCTAAGGCGCCCGTGTGCTGTGCGATGTCAGTGCACGTTAAAGATCCCCAGGTGGTCGAAATTATTCCGGAGCCCTCCACTACGGACCTATTTGTTCCTCTCTTCTTTGACTCCCTCTATCCCTTCCCTTACGGCGCGGTTCAGGTGTCCAACGATATATGAGACAGATACTGCGCCATTTCCTCTCCACCAAAAACCAATTATTATTATTATTATTCGTGAATTAAGTACTGAACAACAAGCCTGAACATTCGACCCGCGCAATGTCACGCGTTGTGCTCTACTTCCTTGCAAAACTTACTTTCGCTTCGAACTGAGGTGCTCTCCAGAAGAGGAAAAAATATATTCTGCTAAAAAACAACTCACCCTTGTTGCAGTTAAACCTAATTTCCTTTTGATGTTCATCATGATGACGTGCTCAGGGCATGCAAGAATACCCGCCACTAAAATCAAAGAACGTTTAAAATACCAACGTTTTCCAGTTCATTGAATCACTGTCCCTCTCTGAGGACCGCCATACAACAATCCCTTACGCCCAACCTCGGCTCTACGGCCAACAAATAACAAGCACGTGGCGCAAAAAAATGTCCGACGCTCACAGAGCCCGCGTTCCATTCCATAGAGCGGCAGCATCGTACACGGTTTGACGAGCAGTGAAGTATACCGTTTTACGGCCGGCAACCAACGCGCTGGCGCCAAGCGAAGCTCCCAGCTGCCAAACGCTAGCCCCAGTACTGGCGTCAACCATTCGCCTATTAGAAGCTTTCCTAGTTCCCGTTCCAACAAGGTAAGCCTAACGCGCTAGTCCTCCTCCCCCTCTTTCTCTTTCTTTTTACCTGGCTGCTGGGAAAAAAGAAGCCAAGCGCACAACCGACGCAACCACCCGGCAAACCATCGCGACAAAACGGCTCTTCGGGAGTCCAGACACCCCAGTGCTGCCGCCCGGTGCCCAATTTCTCATCGGCAGCGCCGCTAGCCACCCAGGCGCTCGCGGAAAAAGCCGGCAAAAACGGGCCAGTACCACGCGCCGGCGAATGACGACGGCGACGAGCGAGCGAGCGCGAATGAATAGGATATAACCGGCAGTCGTAGTCCCGGCTAAGGCTCGCCGAGCGAACTCCGGGCCCCCGCTCCGGCCGTCGTCCCATTTCGCGGACATCCCCTTTAATGAGCACGGAATTGAACGCTCCCCCGTGAAACTGTGCCCTCTGCGATTTTGCCTTCCCACTCACCCCGCTTGCCCAGCATCCCCCGTGTGCCGAGCGGTAGCTCTCCGACCCCTGTGGCCCGTTTCCGTGCACACGCAAGACGACTGACTCTCCTCTCTCTTGCCTCGCATTCCCTCCACAACACCCGATTCCTTTGTCCCTCTTCCTCCCGAAGCGGTCTCCGATTGCTGCTTGCAGCGGCTTTAATCACAATCTTTCGCTGTCGTGAAAATTCTCCTTTCGGAAGTTTTACGGTTCACTCCGCGTGACGGGCAAAAAATAAGGAAAGACCTTGGGACAATATGGAAAGCGCCGAGCAAGGAATGACCGTAAAATGCGAGGTGTTCGTGTCCTGTAGGGAGGGACCAGATGCCTTCCTTTACTTTACGATTTCCGCGCGGCCGCGAGCGTAAGTAGAGGCAGAAACCGGGAAAGGAATACTGAACAATGCCGGATAAAGAAAGATATCTAAAGACGGGAAAATAGAAGGACAGGAAACGAAGAGACGACCTGCGTGTTCGCGCGGTTCACGTATGTCTTCAGGTTAAGCTAGTCACTCGGTGCATGCGGTCGCTACGGGTTTTTTTTTTGTTCTTATTTGTTAAGAAAGCTGAGCGCGCACCTCCGCGGCGCGTTTTGTTTTTACCCGGAAGAAGTAAACTTCGCCGGGTTAATATTATATTGCAAGTATTACAAACATAATTGCCCCGGGGGTCCTTTCGACGCAAGGTAATTGTGGGCGTCAAGTGCACACCAATTTGGTTGTCTTGTGCCCAAGTTCAGCTTATAGTAAGTGCTTTTCATGACCTTGCTTCGACCCGCCGCGGTGGCTCAGTGGTTAGGGCGCTCGACTACTGATCCGGAGTTCCCGGGTTCGAACCCGACCGCGGCGGTTGCGTTTTTATGGAGGAAAAACGCTAAGGCGCCCGTGTGCTGTGCGATGTCAGTGCACGGTAAAGATCCCCAGGTGGTCGAAATTATACCTGAGCCCTCCACTACGGCACCTCCTTCTTCCTTTCTTCTTTCACTCCCTCCCTTATCCCTTCCCTTACGGCGCGGTTCAGGTGTCCAACGATATATGAGACAGATACTGCGCCATTTTCCTTTCCACAAAAACCAATTATTATTATTATTGACCTTGCTTCGAAGTGACCAGAGCTGTCAATTTCGTGATGGTCGCAGTTCAGTGAGGATCGCCTGCCGTTACCTTGCTTGGAAGCATGTTATGTAACATCTGTAGTTTAACATCGACGATCACGCAAAGAAACGCAAAAAAAAATATTTAAATGACCCTCGACATTTTGCCCTCTCCGAAGGCCTCCTTTGCGATGTCTCTCACGGCCCGTGTGCAACTTTGAGACGTCAAACACCGCATACCATACCGTACCACTTCTGAAAGGTGGTCACACTCTAAACACAAATAAGCCTAAATGGGAGTAAAAGGGGAATAAGATGTCTTCTAGCGAACTTTCTTTTAGGGGTAGGGTACGCTGTCCAAGTGCCGGAGTACATTTTGATCACTAAATATACGGAATGGATACTCTACTCTTAGCAATGAAGCCATATTTTCACTGCAAAACATGTTACAGTTAGCACATGAAGGGGGGGTCTTAAACGAGGCACCGGAGGTTTTCGGCTTAGCAAATACAGGAGGTTGAAGCCTTGGTTAAAATCTTCGTGCTGCTAGAACTTTGAATGGCTTGAAAGCAGTAAGTATGCCGTACTTTTGGTGATGGAAATTTACCCCAGGGCTTCAAAAACGTACTCTGCCCCCCCCCCCCCCCCCCCCTAAAAGAGAGTGCACTAGAGGGAAGCTTACTTTCTTCTTGCTCCTGTATAGGATAATTCGTATTTAAGAGTGAAGGTGTTGGGAAGATTGCTCAGAGGAATCATCTCGTGGTACTAGCCTGCCGCCCATCTCGTAACTTGGTGTGATCAACGCGGGCCACGACCGCACTCACGTCTGGTGGGATGAAGACGTCGTAGCGGTCCCTGTTCTCGTCGAGCAACGACGCCGTGTCCTGGGCCACCTGGCGCAGGTAGTTGAGCACGCCCAGCACTTCTTCGTTCTCCGCCGAAGCATCACCGGTCTCGTTCGAGTCGTCCTTCGCCACTTCCGCATTCTGCAAGAAAAATATTTGAAAGCAGACAAACGTAGAGGCATCATAGTCTGACCTCAGACCACTGGAAACGAAACCAGAAATAGAGAAAACCAAGAAACGAATTATGACTTCTAATCTAATCTCAAAATTTTTGGCATCGTTATTGTGCAAAGCAAAATTTAATAAAGTTAAGAGATGTGCAAAGAAATGCTGTTTAAAGTAGCGTGCAGTTATCATTTACAAGGAAGCTGCAGGCGTAAGATGCTTTAACTTTGACTGTTGTCAACCTTAGACAACGTCTACTTTACATCCCATAAAGCTGCTTCTTGGTAGCTTGGCAGTGCTCTATGGAAAAAAAGTCGCGGACTGCGTTATGCGCCTGTTTATGTGAATTTTCACTGTGCAGAAAACCTGAACTAGCTAGTGTTTCGTCTTTATCAGGAGTGCTATACTTCACTGTTGGATGACCCTCCAAAAGCGACAAGGAAGTCCCAGTACAGGTTGATTTTATGTTGTAGCACAGCGTGACGAAGCTGACAAAACAATTCGACGAAGACACGGTGCTGAGAAAGTCACCTTGGCCTTCCTCTTCATGGCCTGCGCCTTGAGGGCGTCCTTGAGGGCGGCGAGAGACGTGGCGGCGTCGGAGACTGCCCGGTCCTCGGCGCTGGCTAGCACTTCGCCGGACGCGAGGAAGGCGCCCTGAACGGCCGGGACCTCCAGCGGCGGAAAGTACACCTCGTCGGCGAACTGGGGCGCAGCGCCTTCCTTCAGCCCGCTGTTCGGCGTGAACCTGCACCGATTGGAGGAGCACTCGTTATGTAACCCAAAAGAGGAGTATTTCGCGAAGATAACTCGTAATCACCATCATCATCAGCCTAACCCAACTCGTTGCAGGACAAACGCCTATCCCATATCTCTCCAATTAACCCTGTCCTGTACCAGCTGAAGCCACCCTATCCCCACAGACTTCTTAATCTCGTCCGCGAAGCTAACTTTCTGCAGCTCCCGGCTACGCTTGTCTTCTCTTGGAATCCATTCTGTGGCCAGGACTGTCGGTTATCTTGCCATTGCATTACATTCCCTGCCCGAGCCCATTTATTCCCCTGGATTTCGACTAGGATATCATTGACCCGCGTTTCATACGTACTGACCCACTCTGCCCTCTTCCTGTCTTTTAACGTTACACCTATAATTTTTCTTTCCATAACATGCTGCGTCGTCCTTAACTTAAGCTGAACCCTTTTCATTAGATTCCACGTTTCTGCCTCATATGTGAGTACCGCTATGATACAGCTGTTATATGCTTTTCTCTTGAGGGATATGGGTGAACTTCCATTCATGATCTGAGAGAACTGTCCAAATGCCCTCCACCCCAATTCTTAATGTTCTAATTTTTTCTCTTTCATGATCCGGATCTGCGACCACTAACGGCCCTAAGTAGACGTATTTCCTTACCAATTCCAGCTCGTCGCTACCAATTGCAAACTGCTGTTCTCTTCTGTGACTGTTGAAGATTACATTGGTTTTCCGCATATTATTTTTAGATCTACCGTACAGTTCAAGCTTTGCAGTTAATCTCCTGAGTGACTTAGCGAGGCAATGTCATCAGCGAATCGCAGATTACTAAAGCATTCTTAATAAGCTCTTATCCCCAACTGTTCCCAATCCAGGCAAGTACCACCTATAGAGAGGCGGTAAATAGCACTCGGGATATCGTGTGTACCTGCCTGACATTCTTTGCGTAATTTTACTGCTGACTTTATGGAGGACTATGGTTGCGGTGCGGTGGTTATAATTATCTTCCAGTATTTTTCCATGAGGCTTCTCTAAAACCCTGGTTCCGCAATACCTGCATGACTGCTGAGGTTTCAATCGAATCAAATGCTTTCTCGTAAGCTATGAAAGCTATATATAGGGGAAGCTAACTTACGTTGTGGTTAACAATACAGCGTTTTTTAGGTGTTGGAGGTGGCATTCCTGGTGACTACGTCCGACACCCGCATTCGCTAAACGACCAAGATGAAACATGTACCTGTTCTATTGTCACAGCAGGATACAGGCACCAAAACACATTACATCACTACACACTACCGCACTTCATTATTACACAATAGCAACAAATTAGAGTGACTTGTTTACCCTGCCTTGCTCCTCGAAGCACGCTTGGGTGCATCTCTACGACTGCACTCTTTCTTTCAACACCGTGGAGCCGTAGTAGGCTTCCAGTCTATACGCATATACTTGCAACTCCTTGCCTATGTTGCTGGGAGAATATGTGGTTCGCAAAGCAAAGTCACAGACATCGCTGTACTCCTTAAGTGTGAGGAAACGCTTTAATAGGGCTCCAGGTGCGTGTACAGCTACATGATCTCATGCGCATGTGTTAACTAAACTCTGCTTGTACGCAGTGAATGGGAGACCGGGCTGATTCTATATAGCCCGCGCAGATCCCAACATGCTTTTCGCAATCTTTACTATCCATATTGCAGAAATGAGGCGGAGGCAGATTATCCGTCGTGTGCCCCAATTCATATATTCATTTAATTAGTCATCTCTCTATAGAGGCAACAGAAACATTATACCATTATTTCTTAGTACGCTTTATTTAAAGATAAAAAGGCAAACGTTTTTATTAAAGAAAAAGCGATTTTCGTGTGGATTTATTACAGTCTAAACCAGAGAAATTTGTTTTTGTCCTTCTAACCGGTATGATGAAAACAATTTCTTGTTCAAAACTGCACGTAATGTTTACATTTCTTAGTCTGCAGTGGGTCTATTTAGTCCGCAGTGGGTAGTCTTAGTGCGTAACAGATGAATAAATTCTTTGTTAGTTACAAAACGCTGAAATGTAAAAGTAGTTACCGCTATGAAGCTATACAGAGATAATAGTTGCGCAGAAAACACTTAGGAAAGTCATAGTTCGCACAAAAAATAGAAAGCAGCAAACAAGATAATTTGAACAAAACTGGAAAAAACAATCTCAAGCATTTGGAAATGATATGGCGATCGATGTTAAGCGTAAAAATAGCACCTTAGCGCTATTCGCTGAATATTTGTTCATTAATTTTTCTTACTGAATAAAAAATGTTAAAATGAGTGCTTTGCTCCTTGGCATTATTCAAGACGCAAATCCGAAAATTTCAGTTCTTTTACACGCAGGTGAATAGTGCAGCAAATCCCCGTTATTTATCTCCTCCAGCAGTTAGTGACATTTTTGTTCGCTAACCAACAGACACATCGGTAAGTAATCAACAAGACTTAAGATCCTCTTTTGAGAGCAGTGGGTTTATATTTTTCGTCACTAGGCCCCGCAATGAATGCTTCTGTAACAAGGCATAAATGTTTCCACTTTCTCATCGACGCGAATTTCGACCCAGCACAGTAAAATCCTCAGACTGTGGCTTACAGCAACCGGGAGCACTCAAGGCATGGAAAGCCTCGTTTCAATTCCTGAGGGTGTCGTACTTGTGCGAGAGACTGTGGGTTTGCAGTACGCTTGCCCTCACCTGACATCTTTGATCGTCACCTCATGCTTTTTTTCTTTTCACACCCCCTCTTCCCGATCTTCCGGTGCGGAGTAGCCAAACAGAACTCTCTTCTGGTTACCCTCTCTACCTCCTCCCTCTTTCTTTCTCCCTCTCTCTTTTTGTTCTATTCAGATACGTGTCTCGTCTGAGAACCCACAGTTGGCTTCCTTTCTTAGGTTTAGTTCTATTCTGTCGGTTATGTTATCACTTCTGGTCCCAAGCAAGCACGCTGTGCCATGCAGTGTACACCGCACTCCTATTCTGCAATAACCCTTTGCACTGTTTGTTTTGCGCGAGTATGTGTTTATGTGGCATATGTACGTTTCTACAAGCTCGTACCCACTATTCACATGTAAGCAGTACGGGACGGACATAGTGAAGGAAAGGACGAAGTACAGCCGCCTAAACTGACGCGCAGCGACACGTCTGAGAAGCGCTTCTCTAGTGAAATCGACGAGGCAAAGCAGAGAACGCACAAAACCGCCCGTGTCACCCCGTCCAAGAAAAAGGGCGATATAATAAACAAGCGGGAAAAGTGTTGCTGGGAGGAAAACGAGGGTGAATGAAAGGGGAAAAGCTGGGCAAGCAGGGAGGGTTGGCTACGGAGCCCAAGCGAGGAAACGGATACGCCCGGCAGCCGGGTCGGGTATCCTGAGGGAAAATTGCCTTTGCGCTCGCGAGACGCCTGGAAAGAGAAGATGGGCTGCCGGGACCGATCTGCGCCTCGCCCGCCGTGGGCCCCCAACGCTGGCCACCGCGTCGGCGGCAGTCGACGGCGTTGACGCCACTACAGGAGCAGGGAGGAAAGGAAGGTGAGCGGCCGAGTACAGGGGGTGGCAAGGCCCGCACGGCGCAGGATCGGCTGCCGACGCCAGCAATAAGAGCAACAGACGACTACGACGCAGAGAAATAGTGCCAGGAGCTAGCCGCTGAAGCGAGCCGTGAGACAAAAACATGAAGAGCGCGAAGCAAGTTGGGGGAAAAGAGGCGCAAAAAGGAAAAGCGCCGAAGGGCGCAGGACACGGGAGAAAGGGAGGACGGATGGGGAAGCGTGGGTGGAACGGGACAAGACGAGCGCAGTCCGGCATCTAATTCGGCTCCCAGGAATTCGCGAGATTAAAGGGACAACGTTTGTTTAGGCACGTACCGCGGGAGACACCGCCTGCCAGGGTGCAGCTTACTATTTCGTGGCTTGTTTTGTTGTTTCTTCTTCTTTGGGCTTCCTTTCTTTCTGGATCTTTTCCTGTCATACTGCGTGCGTGCGTGCGTATGTACTTGTGTGTGTGCTTATATGCGTGCACGTGCGTGAGTGTGTGTGTGTCTGCTTGTGTGGGGCTTGTGTGCTTGCGTGCGTGCGTGGGTGTTCGCATGTGCTTGTGCGTGTTCGTGTGCGTGTGTGCGTGCGCTTGTGTGCGTGTGCTTGTGTGCATGTGCATGTGTGTGTGTGTGTGTGTGTGCGTGTGTGCTTGCGTGTGTGTGTGCGTGTGCGCCCGTGTGTGTGTTTGCGTGTGCGTGCGTGCGTGTGTGCGTGCGCGCGTGTGTGTGTTAGCTGCTGCTGCTGACAGATAGCTTGTGCTATCCAGGTCTTAAGACAACACACTCCCCTCCATAAAGCATCTACGACAGATTAGGCTGTTCTGTTTAAATTTCTTCCATAAAAGAGTCATTTTCATCACCTACAATTTTTTATTTTTCTACATATTCTCGAAAACAGGCTGAGGCAGCCACTACAGGTGCTCTTGAAACAGAAATGAGGTACTAGTAAAAGAAAGAAGGCCACGTAAGTGGCAACGCAAATGTCGACCTGAGTACCAACGGGAGCGTACTGTTTCCGTTGAACTGTGCTTAACCAAGCAGAAGTTGCATCGTCAAGACCGCTAGCGCCCTACACTGACACGAGATAACATGTCCAGTTAAAGAACAAAGTATTACTCACTTGATGAAAGCCAAGTCGTCGGGGCTCAGATGTTCAAGCTCCATTTCTATTTCGTCAGACTGCAATAGAGACATCAGCAAAAACAAGTGAGAAATCTGTATTCTCACTCTAGCCTGCTCCGTCTGTGTCCAAGCAAATTTTTCTGTCCCTCCCCCAAAGTTCACGTAATATATATAATGCATAAAAGAGTAATTAATAAAGACTAATAAGGGATCTTTTAAGCCTTGAAGGCTCGAACTACAGTGAAACACAAGAAGAATGAAAAATCACAACGATTTTCATTTACAAATTTCAAACCCATCGTCACCTCTTGCACAAATGAGTCAAAAATATCGTTGGCAGTCGCTCGAGATAAAGGCATTTTCTTTATCGGCACCATTTGTGTGCTAATAATAAAAAAGCTAGCCTTTAATCCTTATAGAGGCAGAAATCTGGTACGGGATTAGTGCAGAACGTTGAATGAGCCATGAATCAGGCAATTTTTTTCAGAATTATTTAATTGTTGAAAGCAGCATCACGATCTCACGCAATCCCGGGAGAACCAGGAGTAGCATATGAATGCTGCCTCAGTTCCACACTCCCATCAGTTGCGAAGCTTTGTGATCCATGATCAATTTTTACAGCTTCATGGTGGCATCATGGTTGTTGTGGAGCCCTTAAACTTATCTTCGCCCCAGCACTTGGGTGTTCGTTGATACGCCGCAAGCGTCGTCATAACCAAACAACCGCCAGAAAGTCTCTTTTCAATTCATAACCGTAGTTGTTAATCGTGAATACTTTATTGTGCAATCCATTAATCACACAATTGAAGAAAACAGGGACATCTAATTGCGTTGTATGTTGGTGATGCGGAAGCATTACAACTGTTGCTGGCTTCACCAGAAGCGACGTCACTTCCGGTCTGGTGACGTCACCTCCCTCCAGCCAATGGTAATTATCTGGTCTGGTGACGTTACCTGCCTCCCGTTATATGACGGACGGCCAAGTGAGGCTTTTAAAGCTACCGCATTAATAAACTCGGCCTTATTTCTCCGTACACAACTACACGACCTGCACGCGTGTCAGCGGTTTCAAAGGGAAGACCAACCATACTCACCACGATGGGCAGCGTGCTACGCAGTGTGCGCGCGCAAAATCCGGGGTCGTAGAGGCGCGCGTGTCGGATGGCCGACAGCGCCGAGCGCACCACACACTGGCTGTACACGTGGTGCCAGCGGTAGCCCTGCGCCCAAAGTCGCTCCAGCTCGGACTCGAGCAGCTTGGCACCACTCGCGTCCAGCGCAGGGCGCCACAGGTCGGCCGCGCCCAGCCGGGACACGCTCTCGCAGCGGCCGAACAGCCCATCTGCGAACGGTAACAAAAGGAGGGGCACGGCATGGTATGGTATGGCACTGTACGGTACGGTACGACACGTATGGGATGGTACGGTGCGGCACGGCACGGTCCGGTAGGTACGTCACGGTATGGTACTGCACGGAACGGCACGGTTCGATATGGTATGCTATAGTATGGCATGTAGTGTTATGCTAAGATTGACGTCACAAAGCTGCCCGCGGGCTACGGGGCTATTAGAAGCGCCGTAGAGGAGGATTGGCAACGATTAATTTGGACCACATTGGACCATTTAACGTGCGCTGGCAACACTGAACTCAACACACGATGTTCCGCATTTCGCATCCACGAAAATGCGGTCACCGCGGCCAGAATCCGATTACTTCTGAGAACAAGAGACAGCGCGCAGCAAAGTTCAAGTTTTTCAAAAAACACTGAGTTTTGGAGTTTTTCCTTAGAACCAAATTACTGTTCCTGACATATTGGCGCACATGTTTTGGTGTTTGTATTATTATTACAACACCAGCTGACGAGAATCAAGCCTTCAGAGGCTTTAGCATGCCCACAAATGCATTTTTCCAGCACAAAATAAAGCATAGATTATAATTATTAGCAATATCTCTTATCTGAAGCCTGGTCATCTATGTATAGAAGAATGGAAATTTCTTCTTGGCGACTTCTAACGCACCATGTCACGGATGCCATGCAGACGACAGAACAGTGAGACAAATTTGCACAGCACGTTGTTCGACGTTATCCGACGTTCCCTGCTGCTTTCAAGAGCAGAAAAACAAAGAACAAACAAGAAATCACAGGTCGAAACTATGAACGAGCGCTGCGGAATAACGAATTTCGCTAGTAAGAAGGCTGATTGGATGTTACGCCAGCTAGAACCCGAGAGAACTTGCAACGTCGCAACCAAGAACAGGCTGAGCACCTGAAGGCTGACTTTAAGACTCACGTCGGGTTGAAGCCGGTGAACGCATCCTAGCTGCGTAGATTTTGAAAAAATGCTGATGCAATTGATCGCCGGAACAAACGTAAATTAATTCTGACGAAGTGCTCCCAGGTGCGGCCGTGCTATAGGCTTGAAATAGAGTCAGTTTTCAGTTTGTTTTCTTACAGCGATACGACATACACGTCAACTTTCTGCTGGGTCCTGTTATATATGTACGTTCACCTGCAGACACACATTCAATATGCGTTTTGTCTTCCCGCTTTCGGGGAAGAAGGCTGGTAGAAATATAAGGGCACATTGTTTGACCCGTTGCTACTGGGAAAAAAACTACACCACGGTAACGAAGCTGCTGCACGGGCAAAGTTCACTTTGTGAGATGATTATTTTCAGTGTCATGAGGTAGAGAGAGAAATAGTTCATTCAAACAACTCGATCAGCTGGGAGCTGGTGTCTCGGGGCAGAGATTTTAGCACAGAACAGCTACCAGCACAGTGCCTCGCTGCGTCGACGCGATTGCCTGAAGTTACTGGGTTTCCATTAGTGCATCTGATTGAACGCGCAGAATTTCAATTTCGGTTTGGAAATCTGCGCACAACTGTTCCTTGTTAGAACCTGCGTTGTTAGAGCCTGCGTGGGGTGCAGGATGGCGGCATTCATGGTTTAGGTTAGAACTATCAGGTGGTTCTATGCTTTAGACGGAAACTGTTCGCATAACGTCTCCTATCCTTTGATCTCTTCCGACGCTATAGTCGCGAATGGCGGCGCGCGTCAAATTAACGTACGCACAAAGCTTACCTCAGGTAAAGGGGGATGCTTCCCATTTAAATTACGAGATTGATGGATCTTCCATGAATAGTTGCTCTGTGCCACGAGCTGAACGAGCATTAGTGCCGACCTTCACCCTCACTGTTTCATGTCGTCTGACTTAACTGTTGCAAAAATGAAGAAGGATATCAGTGCACTGTGCATGATAAAAGTATACGTTAAAGCTGCTGCGAGGATCTGCGCAGCTAAGCCTACTTCATTAGTCTACGCAAGAGCGCCTGTCTCCTGCCTGCTTTGTTGTGCTTGCAGCTCGCTTGGTAGCATTCAGCCAGTGCAGTGACCTAGTCTTTGTAGAGTTTACACTAGTTACAGGGCTCGATTCTAGGACGCATCCATTGCATACTGATGCCGCCGAAGTGCGAAACACGTGTATTTTCTATGAAGTTCAAGAGACCTGCGTATTGGAAATCAACGCGGAGTATTTCAGTATGGGATCTCCAACAGAAAGGGGGCAAGAAGTTAAAACCTTCCACGATTGAAATCACATAGTACGGCACTTGGTACGAAGTTCGCGGATGCAATAAGGGAACCACTCTTCCTTTGATAATATGCGTATAGTACCGGGTCTTATGCCTTGATGGTGCTGCCCCATTACCGGTTTTGTGATATGAGTTGTTAGAACATGTTTAAAAAATAAAACTTGTCGCTTCTTATTTATTTTCTTAGATTATACGCTGTTACCGAGCTCTGTTTAAGTCTGTCGGTCTCTTAAAAACTACCGGCACCCATAAACAATTTGGCGGTGGCGCCAAGCAAGCTACATTTCGTTTCAGGTTCGTCTTGCCTTAAAAGGCACTACCAAAGTTCACCCTGGGCGAACTAATTTGTGCCGCAGAAAAATGTGAAACGGCTAAAAACCATAGAATAACCGAAAATAAAAACGTGAGCTCTAGAAAAAGGAAGCGTGTTCTATCAAACACCTTTCTGCGTGAGTTTTTCGGACTTTTTGCTAAAGAAATTCTCTCACTATATTTTTCTCTGGAAATCCAGTGCGTGATTGTGAATAATAAGGGAATAATTACTCATTCAAATCCACCCAAGCGCAGCCGACTCCACTACTAGTCTACTAATCTAGTCCTAATTACTAATCTACCCCACCTTGGGGAATTCCCCTAAACATTTTACCAGAGATTGTGAATTGCTTCTAATTTACTTTTTTGTCTTATTGCACCAAAAACTTTTTCGTGCTCCTTTTGTAGTAAATAAAACGTGAATATTTTTCTCACTGAGTTAACCAGCCCCTTTCAGACAGCGTCATGGGCCACCCACTACACACTGTCTTCGAAATGCCAGTTATTTCGTAGACGTGGCCGCACCTCTCGCACACAATGGTCAAGTCGGCGGCGGACACGTTTGACTATAGGCTTCCCTCTCTCCCGTCTCCGAGACAGCCCGGCGTAATGCGGCCGTTCCTCACCTCCCGCATAGCTACAACGCAATTGCGCCATGCCGCTGCGGATCCCCGCAGCAGATGCGTTCCGGCCAGATGCCGGCGGTGTTCGGTTGCGCCGCAGCTCCCAGCGGCCGGGACGAGCCGGCTTATATGCTCGTCCCTCCGCGCTCCAATTAGGCGCGGCCGGGATAGAGACAGTGTCCCAGATAGTGCCGTAGGAACCGGTATACAATGCAGGACGGGGGAGGGAAGGAGAGAGGGGGATTCTAATGCTTGGGTCCCTCCGATTCCGTGCAGCACTCTGTGCCCTGCAGACATGGCTTGTCCAATTAGGAAAGAGAGAGAGACAGGGAAAGAGAGAGAGAGAGATAAGGCAAGGCTCAATCGCTGTATCACTCCGCCACCATGCGTAGCCATCCAACAACTAGTCCGCCTGTGTCCTGCCGAAAAGGGGCCGGGCGAAAGCGGTCTTCCCTATTATGCTACATTTCTAGAGTTCGGCATACATTCCAAAGAAGTAAACGCGGCAAGGCTGCTAGGATTTCCTTCCATTTCACAGCATTCACGGCATTCTAGCGCACGTCAGCGAGCTCTGTCGGAGCTCTGCGCCGAACTGTTTCGGAAGCGAGTGGCATGGGGCCCCAGTGCACACCTGCATACGTGGACGGCGTCCGCGGCGGTGGCGGCGGGGGTACAACATGGCGCCCGAAGCGGTGTTCGGCGCCTCGGCTCTTAAGCCGCGCGTCGACGAGAGCGGGGAGCGCACGATGCGGACTTTGCGAATCGTGGAATTTCTCGCGGATTCTGCAGCGCCAGCGCACTGTGCGGGCTTAATTACCGCGCTCGACTAACAATGGGACCACGCGGGGCTTAATCCACGCTGATGCATCGAGCCCCTTCCCCGTCGACTCCCCCCCCCCCCCTCCTCCCCTGCTCGCAACCGCCGCTGGTCCGCTCCGCCTGGCCGACGCTGCCCCGGAACGAACTCCGATCGGAAAAAGGCCGGGCATCCCGCTTGCGCACGCACTCCCATGCACGCCCGCTCCGCGGCGCCAGTGTTTCCGGGGCCATGGATTTATTAATTAGCTGCACGTAGACGGGCGCAACCATCTCCTTCTCCCCACCCTACAACCCCGCGCGATGAGTGCGCGAGAGCCTCTCCCAGCTATGGACTGCTGCTACATATTCCTCCACGCGTTGCCACAATGGTTTAGGCTGAAATGCAGTACCTTCCCCCTCAACCCTCTTGTCTTCTCAGACCACCGTCTCTCCATCCTCTGCTCGTTCTGCCATCGCTACCAGCACTCCTTCATCAGGCATAACTCTACGAGCGGTTGACACGATGCCTGTCCGCATGACTGTCTTGGGCACGATCTAGTGTTTCTGGAGAACTCACGGCATTGGCGCGGGTAGTGGCGGTGAAATAACGCGCAGGCGAACGGTACGACGAGGAACCAATTCATATAAAGTCATTTAATTGAAGCCCTGGGATCGGACAAGACAACATCGCTAGTGCTGACCCTGGTAGCGAACCAACAGCGAAAGCGTAGCGATAGTGACGGCAGTGAGCTGTGCTTGATTTCTTCAGTACAGATTAAGTCAAGGATCCAGCGATTACAACAATTTTTTTCTACGAAATCACCCTGGAAAAATTTTGAAAGGTACTTGGAAGGGTACACAGAGAATACCAAAACATAAAAGAGCTCACTGCTCATATTATGCGACACAAGCCGCGTCTCTTCTAATGGCAGGTTAGACAGCTATATTGTTATTCACCGAAACGATAGCAGCCGAAGCATACATCAGAGGAGACTTCCCGTGCTCTGAGGCCAAACTACTGTGGTGTCCATCATCGTCCGCTGTCTTCAGCAGGGTCCTAGCGCGTTGTTTCATTCCAGAACTGAACAGTTCCGATGACACTGGGTTATTCGGTATCGCATTATAAACCATAGATCACTGGTGGCGGCCGATCCTATAGAGAAGCGGTTAGTTTATCCGCGCTGTATACCTCGCGTGAGACGTCGAAATATCTTGCCGCCTTCTTTCGCTTTCGATAATGCTTCATTATCTTGCTGGAGCACAAGGCTTAATGAACAAGAGGTGAGCGGTCAACTCAATCTTCCACTTCGGGCTCTTCTCCTGCCCCTAGTCTGCTGAATCTATTAGTCGTCCTCATCATCAGTGCATCTGCATATGAGCCTAATCCTTTGTGAATATGACAGCTGACATACATGTTTATTTTCTTCAGCCCTTTATAAAATATCTGAGACTAAATCTACCGAATTCTGTCAGTCGTACCGTTAAAGATGAAATATCTAGATTCAACTGCATACCTACGATTTTCCAAAGTCAGTGACAGCTTCACAAAAATTCTCAAATGCGTTGCAGCGTACGCCTTAACAGGACACCCACGTCCCCTTAACTCCCTGCACGAGAGAGTAAATTCATTTGGGAACGCTCTGCAGAACGTTTTATTCTTCTTTTCTTGTTTTATTTCCTTTCTTTCCCACGGTGAAAGAATGAAGCCCCACCAATGCTTCGCCCGACAGTCGACCACAAATCTGTCCCCATACAATAACAGTAAATTTCCTGGTACACAATGCTGAAATCGGGCAATATTGGAGAATGTACATAGGAGCCTGCGGCCTTTTCTCTTCTTTTTTTTTTGTTACTTAACAACTTCGTGCTTAATATCAACGCGCGCACTCTTTTCCCAACTGCATGTATTCAACTTTCGTAAGCTGCAAACCGCATGGTTTCCCAACGACTCGGTCATCGAGCGAAGCAAAAAATCAGCCGAACAAGGAGGCTTACATGGCGCAAAAAAGCGAACCGAATGCGATCTCGAATGAGGAATCCCGGCAGTGTGATTGGAGGGCGGGGAGGGAGGGGAAGGGTAGAACTAGGCAAGAGGGGGCTCCGCCGACAGGGTGAGAGCGCGGCAATAACGATATAATTATCAGCATATTCCTCGATGCCCTAGAGTCCTGGACCTGAATAGCCGGCCTTCTCGTTTCCCCACCAGTGCCATAACCCTGCGGCGACACAAAGGGCATTGCACACGAGAGGAAGCCCGTAAAGAAAAATATTAAGGAAGCCCGCCAAAGGCTTTTTTAAAATTCCGGACCGGCCCGAAGCTCACGGAGGCGAGTTCGTGCCCCTGTTTTGTCAGGCGAAATTGTTTACCTTGTCCTTTCTTTTTTTCTCTCATTTTCTACTTGCGCAGCTCAGCCTTTGAAAAGAAACTTGTAAAACTTCACTTCAAAAAAGCTTTCCTCTTCCTGCTTTCCTGCGCTTCTGCATTGTAAAAGCAGGGCTTCCTCAAACAACATAACTCGGCCTGCGCAGCACGAGACAGTTCCTACGGCTTCGCGCGCCTTTCACTGCAAGGGCCTCCGTCGCAGACCGATGTTCGACTTGGCTTCTTCAAGGCCTCTGCCCGACCTCTGTCGAAAAGGTAGCCCCGGTACACGACATGCATTAGTGGAGGCGGTCTAGGAAAAAGAAAATAATTTGGGGTGAAGTATAATCCAGCAGTCACTCGCCCGACGTTCGGCGTCAAAGCCGCCGTGGGGCGCTGTTGAATGGGGTCCGGAGAAGAAATGGGCTCGAGCGAGCTTCGCATGGACCCGAAACACGAATTCCGCTTTGTGAGCTTCTAAACCGGACTCTGGGCGCACAGCTCGAAAACGATGCCCGAAACGGCAGCAATGATATTTTATTTGATTCAGTACTCCGAAAGCTCCTGTCCCACTTGACTAAACGCAACAAGGGAAAGCGCATCGTTATAAGCATGTGAGAGTAAGCAATAAGCATTTTAACTAGCTCTTCATCATTATCGTTTCTCTAATTGCAATGCTTATGAGACTTTATTCGAGACGCTGCTCAACGACATGGAAGAAGCTTAGCTTGGCACATTATCTGAAGTTTTCCCCTTGCAAAAATGCTCTAAAGACAGTCTACAGACTTCTTATAGACTCCATTGCTTTCCTGTAGATATTCCTTTTTGCCTGTTCATAGTCTCTTGAATGTCTATAGACAAAAATCTACTAAAAGTGTATGACTTTAAATCTATAGATTGTCTATAACTGTCTATATGATTTTCATTGCCTACATACTGTTCTCTAGGGTTTGTCTTTAGAGTGTATTTAGTCTTTATAGAAAGATGTCTATGGACAGTCTATGGACTATCTAAAATTTTTGTAAGGGTCGGCGCATTATCTGAGATGTGTCTCCGGCGAAGCAATGTGCATTTCAGATATTGTTCTGCTTCCTCATTTTTTGCAATAAAATGGCAAAGACGACCTGCTATCGCGAGTATTACCTCTCAGACGAAAAGGTACCACTTATCTTTTAATTCTGGTATTATTTGCCTCTCCAGAAATGAAGGATTTATAGTAACTCAGTTGTCTTTTTCAACCCGACTAATGTTTCACTAATAATTTTCTGGCACAGAAAAAGCTTGCGTGAACACGCTATTTATAAATACATGAATTTAAAGCCTTTAGGGGTTACACTACTGAGCGGTAAGTTATTCAGTGCTGCAATATTCGGAACATCGTGATGTTTCCAGCACATTATGCTGTGAGCGAATATTTTGAGTGCTTTAGCGCTTTCATCCTTTTCCTTCGTGAACGTTTTCAATTAAAGGGTAACATAACTATTAAATAACTATAACCAAACTATGAAGAGCTCTACTTGGCTATTAGGCAGGCCTGAAGCATGAGATACTAGAGAATAAAAGCACCATTTTGGCACACACGTTTCTCTCCGAGGTTATTATAGTTATGCTGACATCGCCGCTTGCATTGCCGTCGTTATTATGATGGGCTAATGCATAAAATTGCGTTTATCCGCCACTTGCAGACTTCCAAAGGCCATACAGCTCACGTTCATAGCGCTACTTTTACGTTTTTTTTTCTCTTCACAATAGGCACACATAGTCAGACTGATAATTCTGATAATCTTCTTTTAACCCGTTGATCAAAGCACAATGGCTTTGATGTTCGACCGCTAAGCACATGGTCGAAGGCCGAATCCCGGCATCGGCGGCCGCAATAACTAAGCCCATAGATCTATTATTAGCCGGCGGCTGGGGGCGACGCATGTGGGGTTGGAATAATTATAATAATAATTGGCTTTTTGTGGAAAGTAAATGGCGCAGTATCTGTCTCATATATCGGGGGACACTTGAACCTCGCCGTAACGGAAAGAATAAAGGAAAGATTGAAAGAAGATAGGAAGAGAGAGGTGCCGTAGCGGAGGGCTCCGGAATAATTTCGACCACCTGGGAATCTTTAACGTGCACTTACATCGCACAGCACACGGGCGCCTTAGCGTTTTTCCTCCATAAAAACGCAGCCGCCGCGGTCGGGTTCGAACCCGGGAACTCCGGATCAGTAGCCGACCGCCCTAACCACTGAGCCACCTCAAAAGCCGGTCCTTTCACCTCCAGAAGTGCGGTCTCCAGCCGACGGCTAATAATAGAGCTATCGGCTTCCTTTGCGGAGCACGTGGTCCAGAGACTTTTGTCCCCGACTGTACATAACCCAAGTGAACCGAGATTATTCGGAAGCTCCACTTCGACCTCCTTCATACATAGTCACTGAGTAGCTTCGGGATGTCAAGCACTATGCATATCGGAACAGTGGTGAGTTGGGCTTGTTGGTTTACGATCATAATGGGAACAGCGCTAACACAGGACAGAGCGAGAACACAGGCGCTGACTAGCAACTGACAATTATTTAAGAAATACGCACACACACGCGCGCTCGCACACACGCACATACATACACGCACATACACACACACACACACACACACACACACACACACACACACACACACACACACACACACACACACACACACACACACACACACACACACACACACACACACACACACACACACACACACACACACACACACACACACACACACACACACACACACACACATACATACATACATACATACATACATACATACATACATACATACATACATACATACATACATACATACATACATACATACATACATACATACATACATACATACATACATACATACATACATAGCAGACAAGTTACGAGAAATGAGGGGCTCGTTTGACAAATACATGAAGGAAGCCAACAGTCACCGAAACCAAGGTGCACAAGGGAGTGTTTCTATTTTGTTTTAAATTATACTGCGGGTAAGTGGGAGAAAAATACTTCAATTAATTTTTGATTTTCAAAAGAAAACTACTTACAAAGCAGCAGAAAAAACAACCCTTCCGCCGGTGGGATCCGAACCCACGACCTCCGAATATCGCGCCCAGTGCTCTACGCGATGCTTGATGCCATAGGTAGCATAAGAGGGCTCTCGCACAGTGTCCGCCCTCGCCGTTAAGATGACGTTCCACGTCACACTCGCGGTAATACAGGACATGCTACGTTCGCCGCTATGGACGAGGGTGGCGCTGGTGAACACTCTCAATGTTCACATACACCCAAAAAACATAAATACCCACGAGAGCAGCATATTGGACAGCCGTCGCCGTAGCTCCGTTGGTAGAGCACCGGACGCGATATTCGGAGGTCGTGGGTTCGGATCCCACCGGCGGCATGGTTGTTTTCCCTGCTGCTTTGTAAGTAGTTTTCTTTAAAAAACCAAGAATTAATTGAAGTATTTTTCTCCCACTTATCCACAGTATAAATTAAAAGAAAAAATAGAAAGATTCCCCTGTGCACCTTGGTTTCGGTGACTGTTGGCTTCCTTCATGTATTTGTGAAACGAGCCCCTCATTTGCCTTAACTTGTCTGCTAATAGCTTAACGAGGGTCTCGGTTCTGGCAGTCTTGATGCCATAGGTAGCCTAAGAGGGCTCTCGCACAGTGTCCGCCCTCGCCGTTAAGATGACGTCCCACGTCACACTCGCGGTTAATATAGGACGTGCTACGTTCGCCGCTATGGACGAGGGTGGCGCTGGTGAACACTCTGAAGGTTCGCTTACGCGCAGTAAACATAAATACCCACGAGAGCAGCATATTGGACAGCCGTCGCCGGAGCTCAGTTGGTAGAGCACCGGACGCGATATTCGGAGGTCGTGGATTCGGATCCCACCGGCGGCATGGTTGTTTTTTCTGCTGCTTTGTAAGTAGTTTTTTTTTTAATAAAAAATTAATTGAAGTATTTTTCTCCCACTTATCCGCAGTATAAATTTAAAAAATAGAAACATTCCCCTGTGCACCTTGGTTTCGGTGACTGTTGGCTTCCACGACATCATACAATACACAAGACTGCGGAAAGAGCTAGGCGCACTCTCAAAATCAGTGCGACAAGGCGACACAACTATGCAATTTGGTTGATGGTGGCACTCCCCGTAAGCTTTTGTCCAGCCCAGTTCATACAATACAAGATTTTACGTCTTCTCAGCAATATGTTCCTGCAACGCACTCTTGTTTTTATCTCCCTCTTTCCGTCTTGGCGACGCCTTACCCCGCCTTCAGAATGCATTCCTCTTCTTATTGGCTTCTGTATAACAGCATGTGTTTCTTTTTTTTCTTTCATTCTTTCCCGGCTTCCCCCTTATCATACACACCGCTTTCTAGAAAAAGCTTTCCTTATCTTCTCATGATTACAACTTTCTACTCTCTCTGATACGTATGCGTTTTTCCTCGGGCTTCACTGCACATGACTGAACCCACGACTACATTTAAACCGCAGCCTTGGGACAGATGAGTAGTGAGTGCCCTGAACAAGATCCGTCATCCGCACCATTCTGCCAGACGCTTGCTGGAATCGTGTCCTTAGATAAGCTTCTAGTGCTCGCTTTTATTTCAGCGCCGTGCTTAAACGAGTTATTGTATCTTTTTTTTTTGAAATACAATTGACTCTGGGAGTAAATGTGTAAATCATTACGATAAATAATGTGTTTGCCTCTGTTCTTTGTGTCTGTGTCCTGGTTGCGCTAAAAATATGTATAGTTTAAAATCATTACTAGTTAGCATTTTTCCTCGAGATATTGTATTTGGTTTCCTCGTGCTCATTCCGTAGGAAAAAAAAAAGAAATTTCCGCTGCTAGAAGAGGTTAAGTTAAGCAGCAAAACCAGGCTCCATCGATAAAATGCAAGAGAATATTGAAGGCATCTCTTACCGTCGTAACAGAATTCCTCCTCTTCGCATAGCGTCTCAACGAAGGAGCAACCTGCAACAAAAGATAAAGAAGTGGCAAATCACACCCTATAGATATTGCGCGTACGATAAGGCTTTCAGTCCTTAACAAATCATGGCATTGAAGCTGTTAAGTGCTTGTGCCTAGAGTTGAGCATCGGTTTTGATGGTGATTAGTCACCTTTAGCATACCATATACCGTGTTACCGGTACCGGAGTACCAGGAGCAAGCGCGCGACCAATGCGCACGCGCAAATAGCCTTGACGGCGCCAGATGGCGCCAGGTACCCGGCAGCGGCGCGCGCGCCTGCTCGCCGGCGGTGGGCGGGCTCCCGGTACTCCGGCAATGATAACGGTAACACGCTACATGGTATGCTATAGGAGGATGGCTGTGAGCGGATACCGTGGAAGGAAGAGAGTATGGCGGGCTATACTCCGTTTCATACATCAGGTGCAACGCTATCAAAGGTAGCGCTCTTGCTTGCGCTGCCTGCATCCGCGACCAAAAAGTAGTGCGCTCCTTGTGGTGGGCAAGACATAGAAAATCCCTTGCTTGCAGGCTCACTGCATGACACATTTGTCATCAGCTTGATTAAATGCATTCTTATAGCTGACGACACGCTGTCACTTTCTCGTGCATTAGGCCACTCGACCACAGAACAAGCGCGGAGTAACACGCCTCCCTTTATTTTCCCTTGCGGACTGCTTCCGTAACTTTCGCAGCGTTGCGCCTGATGTGTGAAACGAAGTATAGCGAGCGCCAAGTCCGCGTGAATGGCTAGCCACTCGACCAACGACGACGGGAAAGCATTTTGCATGCTCTCTCCTCTCCTGGGGTGACCCGAATGGCAGCCGGTATAAAAACCATTGTCTCAGCCGCTTATTTGCCCACAATGAGAGATGCAGTCGTTGCCAGTGCTTCACCTGCCGCGTTGATAAACGCGCCACCCAATGAGGGGCTACGCGCCGCTGGCACCAGGATCCAGTGGTCCGGTTCCTCTCCCTCGTAACTGCTCCAACTGCTGTGGCGACCTTCCGAAACACATTTATAGACTTTCTTCCTCAAGAACAGACCTTGGCCCAACATTTTGAACACATCTACTGCCACTTATCAGATAACAAGCCTTCCTTTATTAATGTCCATGACTGAAAGAGAAGTACTAATTGAAGAGCGATTATGCGTGGAAAACAGAAAGTGTGCTCTGTAACTGTACATGTATGAATGGCTCCCTCATATTATTTGCCTCTATATATCGAGAAAAGAAAATATCGCAACAGCCGCGCTAAACATTAGCGTTATCCAGCATCGTAATCGTCCACTGCTATTTTTTTTTTCTAGGGAACCACATGCATGTATTTCTCAAAGATTCCCAAGACGCAAGACACCGAACTTTCTATCATTACGGTCAGTCTTATGCGCGCATGTTCCGCTGCAGTGCACTGTTAAAAAAAAAGTTATAGTTGTGCCGAACTCTCTGTAAAAAAATCTAATACCACAGACTGCTCGACAGCCTTTTCGCCGGTCCGCATGTGAACGCTGAAGGTTTCGGTTACTGCACTGCATAACCATCATTATCAACCTGACTACGCCCAGTGCAGGACAAAGGCCCATCCCATGATATTACTACTCGTAGTTGGCGTTGTAAAAGAAATCGTGTAAGGTACGTTAACCGCATCCCTTAGTAGTCATCCCTCGCCCACAAGTTGAGTCCTTCCGACTTATCCTGCGTCGAAATAAAGCACATAATCTTTACGACGATAGCACTCATCGTCCTGCCGCACTTATGCTGCCCCAACCCCCGCGCTACCCTCGAACGGTGCCTCTTTTCCTGACTGGAAGCCATTTAACACGCCCATTTCTCTCATCGCCCTCCCACCACCTGGAGCGCTTGTATTTTCCGAAAGACTAGATGACCAGCTTGTCCTGGTGAGCTGTACCCAAGAAAACATTTTCCTTTAAGTGAGCAGCTACAATTTTTTGCCTGTATTTCCCTTTAAGCTCGACGGCGAAGAGTTAACTGAGACTTGACATAAACAATCCGTACTTCTGAGAAAGTACTAAACCACATCCTGCCTGTGCTTTAGCAAGAGCGCTTTGTCCACAAGCTACATGACCGCTGAGGCTAAGGCCTACGTGGGACATTCACAAATGTCAGCCGGATATAGGCCTTGCTTCCGCATACTAGGACGGCGATGGCTTAGCCAGTCTGGTTTCACAAGAAAATTTCCTCTATAGAACATTCTAAAAAAAAAATATAGACGGTTGGTTTGCGTAGTTAAGCCAAATGCGAATTAGGTGCGCTAGCACTTCAGCTTTCACTTCGGTTGCGGTATTTCTGACCCAGGATGTTCCAAGATGCAGGTTGTTTCAGTGCCCATATATGCGCAAATGGCCATCCTCTACATCACATGTATATATCCTTGTGAGTCCTCATACCACTCCTGGCGAGGTGGTGCAGCGGTTAAGCGATGCGCCACAGCCCTGCGATGGCAGGTACTCCCATGGGTGGGGCTTGCACGGCCCAGTTTGCTCTTCCCAAGCAACCTCCTGGCTTCAGACATCGGGTTTTCGTGAGAATGCGGGTAGCTGTGCTCCTGCACTAAAATAATAATACTTTCGGGAGTAGTGATAGCCGAAGAACGAATTCATGCCCTCCCCTCTGCATTTATATTTGGATACTCTGCATTGCTATTGAATATTTGAGTGCTGCAGTGCATGCAGTGTTATTGCACATTGGAGCGCATTGCACACTTATTGGCAAAATAAGAAAGAAGAGTGCCGGACTGTACACATCAGTACCTTAACCTTACAATTGCAGAACAACAGTTTCTCTTCATTTTCCTTTAGTGCACAAAGTAGCGACCTCAGTGCCAGTTCAGAGCCGAATTGGACATGTAATCCGGTACTATTCTGCTGTGGCAGTGTTTCCTGATTCCAGCTTTTCAGCCATTCGACACGGCCTCCTTTTGTTCTGGTGGAAGAAAATACGCAAAGTATACCCAACAATAAATGAAAACACGGAAACATCGCAATCGATGCTCGACAGCCATTGTGACAAACAAGTCGAAGCAGGGCCATTTCACGGTTCGAATCTCTCCATACAGGCTCCATGAAGATATTGGATGAAAAGCTAGAATAGGGCACAAAATAACTTGAAGCGGAGCGTGATGCTTTGATACAAGCCTTTCAGCTAGCAAACCACAGCATGGCGCCGAGCTGTCCGGAACTATGTAGCATTCTCGCCGCCTGGCCATCGTCTCCTTTCTCCCTCGCCCTTTTCCCCTCGTGCTTGACCCGGACTGCCATCGTTCGCACGCGCCCGTTGGGGCAGCCCTCAAGTTGGCGAGACCCAACGCGTGGCCCCGGGACGTTTTCAGAGCACCTCTTCTTCGTGGAACCTCCGAGAGCACGAAGCGCAAAAAATAAAATCCCGTAAAAGAAATAACTTAAAAATCATTTTCCAAGGCAAACAAAGCAGGGCGGCGGCGACGAGGCGTCGGTTTACGTCCTCCCATCTCCACCGCCACCGACAAAGCCGGCAGAGGATCGGGAAAGAAGGAAGGCAAGGGAGAGCTCGCTCCTTTCAATCCCTGCTCGGCGCTCCCCATTCAGGTCACCCCTGAAGGCTCGCTTCAGAAGAAAGGCGGCCTTTCGGACACGGCCGTCGAAACCTGATCTTGGGCGCTCCGGTGACGTTCTTGCCCACTATCCTTCCCCCGCCAACCCTGCCTGCTCCCGCAGCGAGACCAACAAACGCACGCTCGGGTGCCCGCCACACACGTACATGCTCAGACCACTCCCTCCCCTCCCCCCTCTCTCTCTCTCTCTCAGGCCTCCGACTCGAAGCCATACCTCCACACGTTAGGAGGACAGCTTCCACCGCCCTTCGCCTTCTCCCCCTCCGCTTCCCCCTTCGCTGCCAGGTTAACGTTTCCTTTTGAAGCGAGGCGACTCTATCCAAGGAGTTGCCCGGCCGGAAAATGCATTAAAGCGACGTCCGCCCTCATCCTTCTGAACTAGAGTAGCGCGACAGCCGCTCGACGGGAGTAATTAAATACCCCTGTCTGTAGTAGCCTTTTCATGGTCAGCTTCGCCTGCCTCAACTGAATGTTCAAGTTTGCCGTTTTTCAACCTTTCAGAGCTTGTTGTCTTTCCCTTCTCATCCCTCTCCGAACTTATCGTAGCGAGAAAGAAAAAAACGCGTATTTTTTTTTTGGCATGCACTGTGGATAGACTGCCTTTGGAGGCACCGAAGTTAGTCACCATAGAGGGACAAGCAAAGATTAACCAAAAGGAGGCATTTCAGGCGTGAGTCCTTTTAACTCGGGGGAAACAAAAAAGGCAGACGGGGGGATCTTTTCGCGAGAATATCGTGAAAATACAACCTTCTTTCCCCTCCCGCTCAGGCTCGCTTCCCACAAAGAAGGTATTATGCGGTATCAAGTTATCGTGTTCCGGCGTACCATGCTTGTCTTGTTTGGCCCTGCCAATTGGAAGACTAGACCTTTTTGCCTTTGCTCTCTCCAACCGCCATGGGTTGTACAGGGCAAACATTCTAGCTTGCTCAGGGTAAGCAGGCTTATGAAAACAGCTGCCTCAACAAAAGTCTATTGCACTTATTTTCTTAGAGCGCTCTTGTCCCGACGGAAATGGCTCATTATGGTGCAAAATACCAGCGACCAACTTTCGTTCCTTCTATTGACTCGGCAGTAAACCAAAAACAGCCATAAACACGAGGCGATGAAGAAAGAAGACGCGCTTAGCACGTGCAATAATAACCACGTGCTATACCATTAAATATTCAGTCCTGTTGCTTTCGAGGAAATGGATCAATAGAAAATCGAATACGTGACGAAGGTGTGATGCAACAACCACAGCCTCAGGCCATGGTTATGAAAATCTCAAATTAACTAACCGAAAACAGAATTCGTCTTAAGCGAGTTCGTCTTAACGACAGTCTAACTGTAGAGTAAGTGTGAAAGTGAATTACGATACAGCTAATTGGTGTCCCCCTTGAACATAGCAGCGCCACCAAAATGGTACGAAAGAAGAAGAAAACAGAGCTATGTTCACTGTGTCCTTATATTCAATTTTCCCCCTATTTCGTTCATATTGCTCGCAGTGTTATATTGAGTGCAGTTATTCACTTTGGTTTCGGCACCAGGTTTTTTCCTTTTAAGGGACAGCCCGTGAAGAGCGGAGTTAAACACTGTCAACATTTCAACCTCTTAGGATTGCTTGAAAGATAAGGCTTTCTAAGAAAACCCATTTCTCACGATTGAAACGAAGTCGTCACAAATGAACAGAATTCTGGGCCTCATTGTCGCCATTGTAGTAAAAACTACTCGAAGGAGACAGCAGAGAACTTGATGTACATATAGCCGTAAGTTTGCGTCGCAAAAAATGCGCAGTAGTTTGCATAAAGAAACTGACGCACTTGCACGGAACGCTCCCATGATGATCTTAGTCCGTCGTGACGCTTCCCTACAAAAACAGAACGCAGTTAACTCGCGGGCCGAGCGCAGGAGCTCTGATTTCTGTCTCCCCCTTCCACAATCACAGAAATAATCACCCTACCTTGAGTGTAGCAAAAAATAAACTATTTCATCGTGGACAACCATTTCTCAGCTTTACGTCAGTTCAGGTTGCCCACCGAAAAATGTACCAATATGTGCACACTTCTGCAGAAGTTGACATACATTTTGTCAATACGAAAATGGTAAGTAGGCCAAAATCTGTGTCTGAAATCTGCATCTCTCATTTTCTGAAGGAATACATAGGTCTCATCTTAAAGCGTCAACACTGTATAAAGACTGAAACTTCTATTCCACTGTCACTCCTTATTCGTGGCTTTGAGAACGCTGAAGCTAATCGTACGAAGAAGTCGTATGCTGTTGAGGCTAGCAGAAAAGTGCACTCCTTTACCTGAAACGAAAAACTGCAACGGCCAAGCATATTGGCTGCGTGACACGAATAATTCAGCGGTAAACTGACGCCGGTGCTCGGTTTGGCCATGAAGTCCATCACGTTCCCGCTCAACTTCACGATCGGCTTGGTTTTGTCTCCAGTCACGCACTGGCTTCGAGTCAAGGGTAGAATACTTCAGTTAATGTGGTTTCTTTTTCGACTACTTCAGTGCACCTGGTGAATGGAGGCGAACTGGTGTTCATAAGCAAAAAAAAAAATCCTGCACACCAGGCATTCACATCTTACATTAATATCCAGAAATCCTGGACGAAAACTTAGTTCCTCGAATGGAATTTGTTTATGAATGCAATTTTCTCGCATACCATGAGATATCTCCATAACAAATCCGCAGGTTCTTCCTCGCGACGCATGCAGTTTTAACGCGACAGCGTTAAGGAGCTCGTGTCGCAGAAAAGCCGGTGTCGTCGGCAGCGTTGGCCGTGAGCGAAAAATCGTCGTCCTCCTCCTCCTCGCAATGTATGCCACTGCCCCAACACATAGCGCGCGACGGCAGCGCCTCCCGCTTGTCTCGTTCGGGCGCAGTGGGGCCGTGCGCACACGCAGGAATCACGCGATGAGCGGCGATCAACGCAGCGCACACCCAAAGCGAGTTCACCGCGAAGCTTGCGGCTTGCTGCCCGTTCGTTCGGCGCGGAAGTTATGCTGGCGTTCATGGCATCAGGTTTGTCGAGAACGAAGTGCCGACGAACTACGATTGTAGCTTGAGTCCAGCGCGTTTCGGCAAGGCTGGCAGCGCTTCTACGTGGTTTGCCGCTCCGCGCGTCGGTTTCACCGTACATAGAAGAGCGATTTGTTTAACGGGCAAGGCGTTGCGCCGAACGCGCGATGGCGTTCCGTGGACTCCCTGGCAGTGCTGCAACACGCTGTCGCGTTCCACTCTTGAAGCCGAAGCTTAAGCGTCCGCAAATTTTTGTGCAGTTTGTTGTCAAAAACACGCCCCATTGCTCTTCTATGACAGTCGGGACTGTTCGGACAGAGCGTAGGACGAACATAAAAAGCAATATTTCGCTTTAAAGCAATCACCACCTTCACCACGAAGTCCCTGCACTCAGTGCGTACTACAAACAGCGGTTTTATGACAGGAGGAACTGGCACTTTTTGTCTCCCCAGGCTTTTATATAAAAAGTTTGTAGTCTCACCAGTGGGACTCGTAGGACGTCATCTACAAACAGTTTTTCTGCGAAACTGCTCAATCAAGCTGGCCTGTTCGGGAGTCCACGCCCACCCGAAACTTTGCGCAGTAGTGGCAGCGTCCAGTGTGCATAGGCAGGCTGGACCCAGGTGACAATGTACTGGTGACATAGTGATACTGTAAAAAGTTGCCTGTGATTTTTCTATGGGTTTTCAAGTGAAGCTCAATGTAGGATCCACGGCGTAATTTTTTTCCACTAACTGGCTGGTGGAATCTGTTTGCTTGTTTTATTTCTTGTACAGCTCGGTAAAGGTCGATAAGGTCTAGCGGGTCAATACAAACAAGTTGTACCCCTCAGTGGTCTAAAGAGGGCTGCATAACACGATGAGCTAACTATCAGCGCACGTGCATTCCGATTCGATCCGTATTCGAGCCCACAACGGGTTATGCAGGGTGGTCAAAATTCAGCATTACAGATTTCTTAATATTCGGCACTGAGTGATTCGTGAGAACAAGCTTTGCACATAGATTATATGGCTATGCGGCACACAAAGTGAGATGACAATTGTCAAGCACATAACTGATTAAAATATATTCATGAACTTTTTAGCCATTGTGGCTAGAGCAAATATTTGTGTTGAAAACATAGAGGTAGTCGCCTTTCTAGGCTTCTCTATTTAGTAGAGTTCTTCTTGAGAACGCGCGTTCTGATTAATTCGCCCCAAATTTTTCAGTTATTTTGCGTAATTTTAAGCATGCAAGACTGTGGCAGTCGACGCGAAAGTCTTCTCTAGTGTGACGCTGCTATTTCTTAGTGCTTTTGATCCATTTCGTTTGCCAAAAGTTAAAGGGAAACAGTTAACAGCTTCTGTGGTCACTCTGCGCTGGTGACAGACGGAACGTCGCGTCACGCCGGTAGGAGTTTCGAGCCGATCCACACCGGCTTGCAAGCGGAATTACGCGCATCGAGTTGAAAATCTGGGCGCGAATATATGGAACACACGCGCGCAAGGAGAATTCTACAAAATGCTATTGCATAGGAATACGACTGGCTCTTAGTTTCCGAAACAAACAAACCCGCTTGTATAAGTCACTGAACGGTTCATTTGTCGATTTCAGTCAATTGCGTGCCTGACGGTGACAATTACTTCACTTCGTGTCGACGTAGCCGTGTGATTTATGTGCAGAGGTGGATTTCAAGCACCACTCAGTGTCTAGTTTAAGAAAGCTGTGGAGCTTAATCTTGAACTCTGCGTATAATGCACGTGAGAGAAACAGCAGTATACTTGGTACTGATAATTCCTAAAGATCGATAAACGTGACAGAAGTGCATGAATTCTTTTTCGAAGAAGATACATTGGTAGAGCACTGACATAATAAGAATGGCGCGGAATCTACTCGTGAGTTTTCGTCGCCATGAAGAGAAGTGCTGCATTGCGGAAACGGAAAAAGACGCTGCAAATTCTGACAGCGCCGCTGAGCGGAATTATGCGTGAATATGATTATAAATGATAACGGGATGCGTAGCATAACAATGCCGCTGAAAGTTCACGTAGTACGCATTTCGTGAAGTATGCCTTGTTTACAGTGATCGCCGTTAAAGGCACTTTTTCCAGTTCTGAAGCGACGGCATGGTAATTCGGCGCACTGATTACTCTGCATGCAGTGGCATCTCGTATGACGTCACTGCAATGCGCCTGCCTAGTTCGTCAGCATGACGCCACTGCAACGCGCCACGGGAGCGCACCACACTCAGTGGCCAGAGCAAGAGCGACGTCACGAGGGACAGTATACTGAGGTTGCGAACACACTGCCATTGGGGACAAATAATAACGAATGAACAATATTATGTTCATTACCACGAACAGTTGCCGCTGACTGAAATAATCCCTCCGTGCTATAACGTTGCTACATAATTTTACAGGAGAGCGGAAAGCTAAAGTTCTTTTTCGGTTTTCCAGCTGTTACGGGTGGAAGCGCTGACCGTCATAAGAACCTATAAATATAAAACTGAGAAGTGAACCTTCATTTAAAGCTGTGTCGAAAGCAAGGGCCTTTGCTGCGGATAATTCGTATACCACGCTTAGTTTGAACGCTAACAGCACTTTTGCAGCGCTCAGAAAACTGCGCAATGTGTAGCTTCTCTAGACTCTGCAGGTTCTAAATTCAGACTTCTAGGATACTACAAGTTGCTTAAATTTTCACGATGACCTTTAACTGGATAACTAGTATAAGGTGAACAATTAAAAAATTTACTTCCTCTGAGCGATCCCCGAAAATGAACTGCAGTTTTGTTTCAGAGCATGAGAAAGTGTTTCTAAATTTTTGATGAACCTACATGCACGCCATGCTCTGCGTGGTCTATGAGGGATCTTCTAATCGCTTTTAACCTTCATGTTATCTGCTGCGTTGATATCTCTTGTTTTCCCATGTTACGTCCATGTTATCAGCGGCTGATGTAGTGGCAACCTTGGGAAGCGCGAGAAGAAAGGTAGGCAAAGCTCATGGCGAAAGAGGAACGTAGCGATTGGAAGAGGTGCGTGGTCCCCGCTTTTCGGGGGAATTGCATGGTTACTTTGACATCAGCATTACCTCGTTTGAAACATTATCAGAATAACGGAAAGCTGGACGAGCAGATTTCGCTTGTAGAACATAGCACAGAATTACGAAGCCGAAACAAAGGCAAGGCAGAACATCCGCTATCTATTTACAAAAGGTTCAGCCGAACAAGCCCCTTGAGTCGTGGCGTACACAAAAGTGTGTCCATCTACAGTTCTTGTCGGCTTCTGCTACTTCTGGGATACAGTGTGCTGCGTATGCCTACAGCTGATTTTTTTAACGCTTTGCGATAAACCACGTGCCATTTCAGAACACACATGAGAAATAAACACAGAAACCCACTTTTGAGGTGTAGATGAGCCCCTCTTCTATCCCCAAGCGCAGGTGTGGCGCCGGAAAGTGTATGTATCCGTTCACGTCTTTTTGAGTGCATCAGAGTTTCAGGAGCCGTAAAATGGGCTGAATTCTTTATACACAGAAATAAGTGAAAAGAAGTACAATCGGGATTCTTAGCACACTGTAGGGTCATAGCGTGGAGATACCAGGATCAGAAAGAGGCTGATTAGTTGATCATTATTGAGGGCTTAATTTTTTAGCGTGCCGTATAGGCATCTCCTGAGCAAAAATCTGAATTTTCAGTTTTCCTCCTTAAGGATCACAATTCGTGACTGAAGGGGATATACATGTCACAAAGCTGTCACTCTTCGATGCTCATGAAACACTCTTCAAAAACTCAATTTCACATTCCTTAGTGCGACAGACGGCGTGCTAATACACTTGGCGACAGCCTTGTGAATATGGAAGCCTGATAGCTCGGCCGCCCGACTGCGCGCTAGCACCCTGGCGCGTCGCTCCTTAAGCTTCACTCCGTGGCAGGTGTAGCAGCGGCATCTATGACAGCTTTTTGTAAGAAGACGTTTGGATAAAATTTATGGTAACGGCGAAAACGGTTTTCCTCGATTTTCGGAGCTTAAAAGTTGGAATTTTGTTACAAATATACCTTAAATAATGAATATTGTAAATAACTCTCTTATAAACGAAAACTAACGACTACAAGGGTGTAGAAATTCCGCCCCGTAGGAATAGGGGGAATGTTTCGGCTCCGTAGTTTTCTTTGCATTGCCGGAAAAAAAGTTGTCGCGGAGTGAAAGCTCCCTTAGTTTTATTACACTGTTGGAAGATGGCTTTGATATCGTCTCGTATCGGTCTAGAGTTATGTTTCCAGCAATGTAAGCTTAAATCGGTCGAAGGTACCACGCATCACGCAAATATTTTATGCTCACAGGCACTTTTTCTTGCTTTGAGGTGCTATTGGGGAGCACCTCGTGGGAATGGCTGGATTCCGCCATCTCTTTAAGTTGTAATATATATATATATATATATATATATATATATATATATATATATATATATATATATATATATATATATATATATATATATATATATATATATATATATATATATATATATATATATATATATATATATATATATATATATATATATATATATATATATATATATATATATATATATATATATATATATATATATATATATTCGAGCAAAGTTGACAGTTAGCGCCTGTTGTCTTGCTTTGTGGACCTGCGTTTTTCTGGGCAATATTCTACGAGTAAACACATGGTCGACCACCTAATATACACAGAAAAAGTGTGGTGCCTACCATTCACTATATACCACTTATTTTTTTATATTGTACGGACTCCAAATTTTCGCTTTCGGGTTTTTTTCTTTGGAGCGGAGCGTAAGACATTAATATACGGGTATGGCCCACCACGTCACATTCGCCTCCGCCCGGTAAATAATTTATTATTGAAATTCTCCTCTCATGTTGTTACGGTTTCGGTTTCAGCAGCTAACCGTGGCAGTAACGTAAAATTTTGGTTTAGGTAATATGAAACAAAAAAAGACTTCCATGCAATCGCACCATTTTCGTTTTTTTTTTGCGACTTTTACGGCAGTATGCCTTACAGCCTAAATGGGAAGAAATGGAGAAGTGGATAATACCGCTGCTTTTTCATGCCCTACTTGACGTTAACTGAACTTTGACGTCAGAGTCACCGTTAGGCTGTTGGAAGCCGAACTGAAGCGGAAGAAAAGAAATTAAGTTCTAAAAAATATATTGGAGGCGGCAAAATTTCGCATGGCACTTTATGTTTAATATTGACTTACGTAGCGTGACAAAGAAAGAACAAAGAACCAGAATTTGACGACTGTAGTCCGGCAAGATAAAAAGGAGGTTCTCGCGCCTAACCCAAAAATGACGTTGTTCTCCGTAATTGCAAGTAAAAATAATGCATACTAGAGGACTGAGAGACACTGTTTGAACAAGCCCTCTGAACCTAGGGGGCAGGTTGCATGGATGCATACCAGACACAGCTATCCGATGAAATTGGCGACCTCTGTCCCACGACAGTAAAGTCACCAATTTGATAGCCGCAGTGGAGCTGCATCGTAAGGTAGCGCGCCAGCACTTCTTCTAGGGACGATACTCGCACGCAGACATGGTGGCGACACCTAGGAGACTGAAGCGCAACCAGTGGCAGCGGCACTGCCCGCAGGCGGCCGGAGATGTCGCCCGTACCGAAGACGCAAGGAGCGGAGAAGGCAGGAAAGGATATGCAGCGGGATTTTGGGGAGAGAAAAACCCCTCACCATAAAAGGGGGGGATGAGGGGAGAGGAAGAACGGTATCGATCCCGTGCCGTGCCCACGCCCGCGTGCGCCAGCCTCCCATCAGTGCCCGCCCAGTGGCCGAACGCCAGAAGCCCCATATCGAGCGAGTGCATCTTTCAATGGGTGTGCGCCGAGAAAGGCGGGGATAAGCGGACAACGATGCCGCGCCACGCCGACTCTCTCTCCCTTTCATAGCTCGGCCGCCCGGCTGCTTTGTTCGAGCGCATCCCCCGTGCGACGACGCGGGGCTGCTGCCGACCGAAGGGGCTTCGCATACCGTCGGTGTCCCGTTGCCTGCGCTGCCGAAAGCGATATCGGAAGCCCGACGCAGCCCGGTTCGCTACGTTCGTGGGTGGGGCGCATGGTCCAGTAGCGCCTAACCATGCCGCAACTTCGCTGCAGTCCTAACTGTTGAATGCTGGCGCCTAAACTCGGGTGAAGGCCGCGGCTGCCATTTGTTCCTTGTCGAGTCTTCACAGGGCACACAGAGACAGAAGACGCAGAGCTAACACTGGAACCCGCTTATTGCGAGTCCCCGCTTTTTGTATATTCCTTTATGATTGTGATCATTTCTTCCCACCACCAGCTGGGCATCCCAAAACAAATTTAAACGCGAATAACTTGCACAGGACTCCATTATATTGGATTATATATCTTGAATAACACTAAACCGTCTATTTCCTGCTGTCATTTCAGTCTCCTTAATCTGTACCTTTTATATAACCCTTTCGAGCCGCACAAATGTGCGAGTGCACAAAATAAAAAACTATTTTGTTTAGTATACCGCCAAACTTCATGCGCTCCAAACCAGTCAACACGTTCGTCAGGAATCAGGAAATGACCATGCTTGCTGAATCAGAAAGATACCCAGAAAAAACCTCTTATTGCTTCACCAATGGATGCGCGCTTGATCAGACAGTTTAATTAAACAAAGTCAAATACGCACATATGTGATGTTCTCATTATCATTCTGATCTTTCGACGCTAGCTCTTAGGCTAGACGAACTCAAGGAGCAATAATTGGACAGAGAAATTAGAGTGTCCCGGTTTGACTGTGGGGTTTATGGGCCTCAAAGGAATAGTGGCATCAGTTTCATCGCAAATCAGACACACGGACCTTTCACCTCACTACAGATTGGTTCCTCTCTCAAGCAACCTTGTCCTTGTCGTCAGCTGCAGACTTGCGCGAACACGGGGTTTCCGGAGAGAGTCAAAAAGAAGGCTTATACATGACAAAAAATGGTAAGGAGTTTGACGTAGGTAAACCGAGTAGACGTGTCAAAGTACGGGTTTATTCTTCAATTGGAGGGGAGGATTAAGCTCCGTTCTAAGGGTATGACGTGATATCTTTAGTGCGTTAATTCGCACATACGCAGAATTGATCATTCCCTACTTAACATTCACAGACGGCGCCGAGTACTCATTCCACTATCATGCAGCGCAGTAACGCAGCGGTTAAGCACTGCACTGGAAGGTGTCTGTTTCTATCACAGCCACCGGTAGGGTTGTGCGAGCCATGTTGCTCACCCCGAGCAACCTCTCGCGCAGCTCTCGCGACGCTGCTCCGAATTTTCCCCGAGCTTACCCGAGTAACCCGAGTAACTCGGGTAAGCTCGAGTAGTAACTCGGGTTGCTATGAGACGGCACAAGATCGTACGTACGTGCGTACGGTGAGCTGTGAATGTACGTACGGTGAAAAGATTCTTGGCCGATGTAAGTGAGCGTATGAGTGCTTTCGCAGTAATATTAACAGCCTTTAATGGCTTATACTCGTGTCCGTCCGTTACATTTTAGGCCACATGACATCACGGCGCAGTGCTTCGTGATGTCACGTGACCCTGTCATGTCACGTGATCCCTCTGTCACGCTTGAGCTAGCTGCTCTTCCCCTCTGTCGTGAAATTGATTCTAGCGCGGTAAATTCAAATCAGTGCAATGTGTCGCAAACGGCTTTCGCCTTCCCGCAGCTAAGAGATATTTAAGTGCCTCCAACGAATTTTACAGCTATATTTGCATGATTGTCTGCGGAGCACTCCCTGGACTCGCAGAGTAACTTCTCGGCGGCTAGTCATGCGTAGAGTTCACCCATCTACCTCTAGGAAAGTCCTTCCTGTTGGCACACGACACAATTTTTAAATAGCCTTCGCGCACACTCTCGAAAACCACTCAACAAGGAACGGAAAAGTGGCCCCTGATGTCAGTTTTTTTGAACCTCATTTATCGAACTTGAAATTAGGATATTCACCAATAGCCGTCACTCGCATTGGCACTATGAATCTCTAAAATTTACATCAGGCCTGTCACCAATCAGAGCCGGTGGCCTCGACACCTCGTTTCCACTTTGATCCTTGCGCCCCTAAACTTCATCTCACAACTTGTTTACAGCACTGCAGCATTGCGAGAGAGAAATGGGCTTGAACAGGGCATGTGATGCGAAGGCAAGACAACCGCTGGTCCTTAAGGGTAACGGAGTGGATTCCAAGAGAAGGCAAGCGTAGCAGGGGACGGCAGTAGGTTAGGTGGGCGGATGAGATTAGGAAGTTTGCAGGCACAGGATGGGCGCAGCTGGCAAAGGACCGGGTTAATCGGAGAGACATGGGAGAGGCCTTTGCCCTGTAATGGGTGTAGTCAGGTTGATGATGGTTATGTGATGAAAGGTGGAACTTTCCCGTCCAGTCAGGCCCAAGGAAGAAAATAAAAAGTCCTTCGAATATATGAGCAGAGTTGTGACTATTTTTCAAACAATTATTGCTCTAACTGAAAAGGTTATTTGGGATGGTATTTTGAAAGTATAACGAGATTTTCATACACTGGTTGAATTAGCAGAGAAAGTCTGCACGAACACAGCACTGCGGAGGCTTGCTGCGAAGTGGTGCGCCGCCATTCGTGAACATGGCGTCCGCCGAGTAGGCAGAGTCTTCTGCAGGCAGCAGCTGGACGCTGATGCTCTTTCTTTCCAATGGATGGAGCCACTGACGCGGGGTGAGAGACACGTAGGAACACGTTTTCAAGCGCACGCCGTTTTGATTGGCTCAGATTGCCGCAGCCTTGAGAACGCTGCAAGCATCTTGTGAGATGAGGTATAGGAAGCAAATGGGATGATTATCAAGTGGCAAAGGAACGGTCAACGCGATGGCACCGTGGTAATCCACTACTAATACGGGTGTCCAGTCGCCTGCTAGAAAAAAGCGCACGTCTGCACGACCGGTTAAGCACACGAGTTGCACACAAATGACTTCGAGTGAAATGCCTAAATATCTAGAAAAATATTTCTACAGGAGGTGCTGTTCTGGCTGCTGGCAAATATGTCTTAGGGCCTCGCTGTTAGCGTTTTCAGTACTCGGACAGACATGATTAGAGCATTTTAGGAATGGTGATAAACAAGGCATTGCAACTGCAGTATTGATTATATAAATCAATCGTATTAAGTAGTGCCCACAACATCGTGAAATATTAACAATATCCAGCTGCAAGGGACGTCAAATCATGCACAAACAATTGTAACCTACAGCAGTGCAAACAATGAATGTGTGCGCATGCGCGTGTCAGCTTCAGTTGAGCTTAATGCACGTCGCAGCGATATTGGAAAGGTCAGTCCATTACAGTAAAGTCAGAGACAAGGCTTCAATTATTAATTGGTTTTTTGGGGAAAGGAAATGCCGCAGTATCTGTCTCATATATCGTTGGACACCTGAACCGCGCCGTAAGGGAAGGGATAAGGGAGGGAGTGAAAGAAGAAAGGAAGAAGGAGGTGCCGTAGTGGAGGGCTCCGGAATAATTTCGTCCACCTGGGGATCTTTAACGTGCAATGACATCGCACAGCACACGGGCGCCTTAGCGTTTTTCTTCCATAGAAACGCAGCCGCCGCGGTCGGGTTCGAACCCGGGAACTCCGGATCAGTAGTCGAGCGCCCTAACCACTGAGCCACCGCGGCGGGTAAGGCTTCAAGTGCAAAATATGATTTTTGTTTTCCTATGTATTTTCTTCAGGACGCACAATACATCGCGTGCTTTTCAAGTCCGATGTAGAAGGTAATGTTGCAGGAAGCAGCCTTATCTGAGCTGTGTCCGAAGTATCAGGTAGCTCTAGCGGGCCTGTCCAAGCGCTGCAAGATGTTGTTTTTATGGTTGTTGTCGTCGTTGTTGTTCGACAGCTATTGCAGTGCCGGTGCCACTTGGAATACTGTACACCCTCGTCGTCCGTATAAATATTCGGTGAGAGGCCGCCACACAGGAGAATCCGATCCAGAAGCGTAAAAAAGAACAACAGAAACGGCGAAATCGAATTCAAAGGCGCAGTAGAAAGGCCACCTGCCCTCTACATGAACCACCCGGCAGCCGCATCCCCTCTCCACCCTACTACTAACCACCCGATGCGCCACCCACCAGCCATCTACACACAACTTTCAGCCCATCTTCACCGTCCAGAAAAATTGTCTTGTGTGTTAAGCCTTGCTGAAAGTAAAAACATGCATTAGAGCAAAAGCATCAAAGTAATCATCCACGGTAAAACCAAATGCTATGCGAGCTTTCTCGCATAAGGGTTCATGATCGTCCTGTCAATTTTGTTGTTGTTTTGCCTTTGGCTCGTTCCGCAGGCGAGCCTCGCACTCCGAGTTCGTGGTCGTCTTTTGCAAAACCTAACGCGTCTGTCTGCTGTTCTGAAAAATAAATTTTACGCTTGAGTGCAAACATCGCTCGTACCTGCAGTTTGTTGACAGGGAAGTGCAATGTATAAAAAGCCGAAAAATCAGTACGGAAAACTTTTGGAGGCTTTACGAGAGTGTCGCTACGGTTAGTCAGACAATCTCCGTTCGCATTCAACCGTATTGGCCACATGCTTAATAAACCAGGTGATTTTTGTTAGAGTCAACATAATATAGGCCACAGAGCTGAATGATTAGACGATTAATTAACTAGAAATAACTAATGAACTTTGTTAGTTTTATTTTAAGGAGACATGTCATATTGCGCAACTGAAGGGCGCGGCATCAAAGGTGAAACCCGTTTTCTAATCTTCGTAATCGGGAATGTGGTTCCAAATATCAAACTTCAAAAATACGCATCTGAAAGCTCGTTGAGTTGGCTTTCCCGAATTGCATTTTACAGAATGTCGTCGCTCCCCTTTCTAATGCATCTAATACACATAACGTTTGTGGACTTAATGATATCGAAGAATTTAGCATGATTTTCGAGAACACAAGGCGCAGCGACACGAATACATAAATATGTTATGCTAGAAAGCCCACTCAACTAGCCTTCAAACGCGTATTTTTGGCGTTCGATATTTCGAACTACACTCTAGATTAAGAATATCTAAAAACTAAGGCCAACTCCCATGTTGACGGTCTTCAGTCACGAAACATAATTGTGCCCCTAAATATAAAACACAAAAAAGCTTATTAGTTAATTTTAGTTAATTATTGTTCTATTAATTATGATCTATCACGGATTTAATGTCCGCCTTGCAAAACAATTCACCTGCACAGACCGCACCGACGTATATCTCGCAAATTTTAAAACAGAAATTTGTAAACGTTAAAGAAAATCGCCCGGAATATTCGCACTTTCTTTGGTGAGCGCTACTGCATCAATCAGATGGAAACAAAAACAAATAAACTCCTGCATTTGTCGCTCCGCTTGAGACGAGAAAGTGACGATGGTAGCTGCATAGCACTCCATCCACAGCCACCATCATCAGAGTGCACACACACAGAGAGCGCGGGTTTGTACTGCTGCTCCAAAGCAATGGTCGACTTGTCGCAATCACGAATATTCTTGTAAAAGCTTGTCAGATGAGTAGGAGATCTGAAGAAATCAATCATAGTAAACCAGCGAGACTCAAGCGAAAACACACGGCCACAACAACGATTCTCATTTCAGCCAACCGCGCTTGCGTGTTCTTGCCTAAGAGTAGGCAGTATTTTAATCAGGTTGGTGAATTTTATGCGTTGTATTTGCTGTGCTACATTACGTAAATCATTTTCATACGCATCGAGGTTGTAGCAGAAAAAAATTCTTTTTTTTCTTATATAAATGTAGTTCACTTGTTAACGAGAAAATTGATCTGATTCTGTGCCAATTTCGCAAGTGGTCTAGGACCCCATCAAGTGGTCCTCCCAGAATTTAGTCCTGCCTCCATATCTTCTTCAGTTAGCAAACTTCACGTGACTTGAGCCATTGCGCTTGGTGACCGACGGTTACCGTAATCGGGAGACTTCTTCCGTTTGTTGCGAAAAGTCCTAATTTACGGTTTATGCTGCGTAGCTAAGAATACAAGTATTTTTTCCCCAAATAAGTTCTTCACAGAACGTTCATTATAAGGAATTCAGGGAAAGAAGTATGTTCAAGCGTCAAACAGGCAGATAAAACACGATGAAGGAGAATGTCTACAGGGGAAGTCCCCAAAATCGGGAGCAAGTTTCAATTAAGGAGTAATAATAATTCGTATCCACTCGTGCGAGGCCAAACGGCTACAAAGGAGAGCTATGCAGCTATTAGAAGTCTTACTGTTGAAGGAAAAAACATTTTATTACGGTCGCACTCAAGTGAATGCGTGCTCTTCTTTCGCGACTCAAATTGCACAGGTGAAGGAGTAGAGCTATTATCATCAGGCTAACTACGTCAACTGCAAGACAAATGTATATTCTATACTCCTCTAGTTAACAGGACACCTGCGGATACTTTACCCTCAACGAAATCCCAATCTTACCCGTCCTATAATAATATTTACATCAAAATAAAGGGAAAATCCGCACAGTGACTCGCCTCGTTCGCCGGCAAACAGGCTACTATACTGAATTTTCGGGTTTCGCGTTTCACGGGGAAACATTTTTTTGCCGCACAGTGCGCAGTACAAACTGGTTGCTGCATATGGCACGAGCAAGCTAGAGATATGATTGCAACGGGAGCGCTGAACGCGCCGCGCCATCAGGCATAAGAGCTGAAAAGAAAGCCTACGCCACGCGTTCGTCCCCCATGAGTCAGCGTTTCGTAACATGTCTCATTGCGCAGACAGCCTCGCCAGAAATGTTGGAGAAATGTTTGTCTAAGATCGGTGCATGGCTAAAGTAAACGCAGACCGCAGACCCGCTCGGTTTTAGATTGCGATAACGACCGGGGGGTATGGTGGCTGCTTCCCGGGACCACTCTACATAAGAGGACGAAGCAAAAATATTTTCTCCTTTGTTATCTTTCCTGAAAAAAAAATTCCAAGCAAAGTTTTTTTTCTGCGATGATGCGTACTGACCCGAATAAGTAAACAATTAAATTGAACAATTATTTTTCCCAGGTTTCAAGCTCGTGTGCAAAACAGATGAGCACGTGCGCTGATGTTTTTTTTTTGCTACTTCTGCCCCTTACTGCAATGCTGATCCTTGGTAAAATCCTTCCTGGATTACAATAGAGGGAAAAAATTATGAAACGATCAGCGTTCGAATCTGACAATTCTGGAAGCAGTTGGACTTATTCTCCATGTTTTTTTTTTAATCTCAGTACTGTTTTTACTTTATGCCGAGGCTTCCCACGTGCGACAAAGTACTATTGGAGGGTTAGGGTGGGCGGAGGTGGGTGCAGGTAGGTGGGTAGGTGCTGGGTGGTACTTTTGGATGGAGGAGTCGGGTGGAGAGATGATCGAAGGTGCCGTAGGGTGGACTGCCTCCTACCTAGCGAGGTGCGATGGGCACATTGCTGGTGGGTGCTTCTTCTGGAGGGCAGCTGGCTTTCCAACTACGCCTCTTCATTCGATTCCTGCGCCACTATTTCTTCCGCAACTGCGTGGTATTTTATTCGGTGAAGGCCTCTCTCAGGGAAAAGGTATACTTGGCTAGTGGTTGGTGGACCTCCTGGAGGGTAGAGACGAGTGAGGAATGGCGCCTATGGCGGGTGAAGGTGGACAGGACGGGGGTGGAGAGGTGGTTCGAGAGTGGAGGTTGGAGGGTAGGCAGCGGCTACGCCTTCCTACCCACGAACCGCGGCTGCGCAGGCGTTGGACGCGTCTTGATTCGGAAATCAAAATCGATTTAGTCAACATCATTTAGATTATCTTATGGTGTAGGTATACCAGTCTGGCTGCGCCCTGCATCTCTTCTGGTTGGCATGAGCCTGTCTCCTAGCCCTGACAGCCCCGTAGGTCGCACGATACGCGCCAATCTGGAGGCTGCGGGTCACGAGGCCGGCTCCGGAGTGGTACGATGGCGCAAAGATCGGCAACTTCCTTCATGGGAGCGCAGTTTCGGTGCCCAGCTTTGGCAGCAAGTGGTTCTGGTGGCGCTGCAGGCGAGAACAATAAGGCCTATCAAAAATTCATGAAGCGCAACCACATGATCCTTTTTCAGGTACCCGGACAAAGCACCATAGTTTTTCGCACCCGGACCACTAGATGGAGCTATTGAAGAAGGGGAGCGCCCGTACGTGTGGTTAGTTCCACGTGTGGTTAGTTAGATAGCTCCACCCAGACAGCAGTCAGCAATTTGAATTTCCTTTTTTACAACGCCGGCGTTCCTATTTGTATTTACAACTTTTGAAAATATCCGGAACTCACCGCTATTTAAATGGCTACTTTCGTTTTCTAATGAGCCAGAGGTGATACACAAAGCGTTCAGCTTCACACCCGTCACGGACATTTCAACGTCCTCTGTTTTGATAATGCCCTTCCTTTTGTTCTTGTGGTAATTTTATATTTCCTGAACCACCGAGACCAATACGTTTTCCTAAGACGGAAGTGCAACTCATTAGCGGGCATTCCCATTTTTTGTCACGCATCAGATAGCCATAAAAACCAACATGTTGAAGTCGCTGTCTAATTCACCGTCAGTTCCTAACAGACAGTATTTTTAGGGCGCAGATACGGTCCTAGGAGATGAAAAAATGCGGAGCTTTGATGATTACCGTGACTGTAGCCAAAACTATAATTACGAGCGAGAGATAAAATTACCGCATCGCAGAAGCGAGCAGAGATACATTTCACAACTGAATTGAATATGAATCATACGAACATTCTTCTGACAAAAGCACAGTATTTCAGTTTTACTTAGAACAAACCCGACCGTCTTGTTTCTATTTTGCAGATCTTATGACTGCGAAGGAATTTCTAGAGTGAGCAGTGTTAAGTTTTTTTAACAACGTTCTTATCTTCAGCAGTTAGGTTCAAGCACTTGAAAATTCAACGAAATAAATAGTAATGTCCAGTGAACTTCCACTAAGATATGTGACCAAAGTTAGAGAAATAAAATAAGTAGACGATATTGCGCACGGGGCACGTCATTTCGACATAAAAAAGTTTGCCGAAGCTTTTCTGAGAAAGAAAAAATCACTTTACTTCTGGCTAGCTGCAAAGTAAGGAACTTCACAGTACAGCCCAACGACAATACTATGAGCAGCAAACTGGGTCAGTTGCTTAGGGCTACAGCTTGAGATGCTTCTATCTGCTTTCGTTAGATACAGCAAGACGCTGTATGTTATATGTGCTCGCAAAAAGGTGTGAGAGTGAAGAAAACTAAAAACAATGTTTTGCAAAATGTAAACCTGCCTTCTGCTCGCCGGTTGTCGCAAAAGTGAACTTTCCATGCCATGCCTGCTATACTTTATTTCCGCTGCCCCAGCTCAGGTGCTTCAGTATCGATGGCAGATGCCGGGGCTAGCAAAAATCTTTTCCTTCCTTTTTACTATTATTTTCAATAAAACCACTACCACCACCATGCCTTCTCTTGGACAAGAAAGAAACAGGTCCGATTTTTTCAGCATAAAAAAGTAAAATGAAGCGACCGATGAAAATTGCAGCATACAAATATCCTTAGTGTCACCCTATGACGGTTTGTGCATTTTAAAAATGTGCACATGGGCTCTACACGGCTAATTAGACGAAGTGGTGTTCGCACACCTGCGAAAGCTAACGACTCCCTTGTGTTGACGCTCCTGCACTGTAAAAACAATTGAAAATTTTCAATGTATGTGAGCGCGCGCGTGTGTGCGTGCTTCTGTGCGTGCGCCTGTTCGTGTGTGTGTTTATGTGTGTGTGCGCGCATGTGTTTGTGTGCTGCCACTGCTGTCCCTAGCCTGGCTTAACAAGAGCGTAAATCCATAAAGAATGTTTTATGAACGCCAGATTAGAGCACAGTATTGCTCAGACGGCTTTTTGGCATTACTTTACGTAGCTCCACCCACACTTGTAGTAACCTGATCCAAGGCAATGATACGCTTTAAGTGACTGCTGTTTTGTTTACTTAATGTTACGCCGTATAAAAACAAATACAGAAACAGCTAAACCAATCGCGAAAGTCCTACAATTTGGGGATGGCAAGTTAGACGTCAGAATAATTGTAATAAATGACAAAAGAATTTTGTGATTTTGTACATAGTTTCTCAGTCCAATTACACACGTCGTTTAAAGATTGTTTATGAAAATATTGACCAAAAAAATGGAAATGTATGCCAGAAAACAGATATTTAAAAAGAAAGAGAGAACAATTTCCCGGTTTTATATCTGATATGCGCTGGAGTGAGTCATTTTACAACAGCTCAGATCCAGTTGCTGGCGAAAAGGAAGAAGTTATTCTGGTCGCGCTATTCTGGTACGTCTATGGACGCTACTGGTTCGCAGGACCCAATAGTAAATCGAAGCTGCACGGTCCGGTTTTAATGGAATGTATTGTGTAAAAATTGGACAAGTCTTCAATCGATCTCCCATTCGCGTAAGCATTTTTCACTTCAATTCGTTTTCCAGTTTTTCTTTTCCGCTTCCACTATTATACGCTGTGTTCTATGTTTCTCACTTTTTCAAGGCACAGCACTGCTCTGGCATAACACCTAAAAAACGCTGTACGCCTCTCCTGCTATTAGAAAAGCTCTCGAAATACAGCAATAATAAGACGAAGTCAGTTCATTATATACTTGCAACTAACCCAACACAATCTTCTCGTCACGCCAGAGCTGAAACTCGCCGAAGAAACGCTCAGGATCTCGACATTTTGTTAAAAGGAATATAAATATTTACTGAAAATTAATGCTTTGTCATAATAATAACAATAATAGTAATAATAATTGGTTTTGGGGGAAAGGAAATGCGCAGCATCTGTCTCATATATCGTTGGACACCTGAACCGCGCCTTAAGGAAAGGGATAAAGGAGGGAGTGAAAGAAGAAAGGAAGAAAGAGGTGCCGTAGTGGAGGGCTCCGAATTATTTCGACCACCTGGGGATATTTAACCGATTGGCTCCTCATACGAACAAGCAAACCTTCAGTGGTCTAGCAGATTGTTCAATAAACTAATGAGCATCTCTTCTGCATGAAGTCTTCTTGTTGAGAAAGCCTACAATTACGCTTCCCCAGCAAAGTGGGCTGTTCTTGCTTTTCCCCTCACATTTCAGCGGACACATCCATCATCCGGACTGCTGTGTATTCTGCGGTAGGCACCCGGTTTCTCACACCTCGCATACGTGCTCTCGGCGAAATTCTCCCAACACGAAGATCCATCTCATCTATGCGCACAGTGTGCTTCATGCAAGCTAAACACGCAGTCAGTTTTTTCTCATTGTGCCAAGCCAGCGACCAGCACGAAGCGTGATATTTCAGGCATAAATCGCCGACTGCTCACTGCGCAGCTGCCATTCTGCTTATCCGTCGCATAAATTGCAATCGTGTACTCCTGAACCTGGACTTCGCATGAAAAAAAAAGCCGACGCGTTGGTCATGGGAAGAGTTTTGAAAAACACTCATCCTATCTCCAAGAGCGGTTATCAGAACTGAGAGAGAAGTGAGCAAACACGATATCAAATAAAAGAAAATCACTATCACCGCTGTTGCTCCATTCTCCGCCGCTGCTATCTCGGGACTCTCGACGCGGCTAGCAAGAGAGTAAGGTCGCTGGCGATACGGGCCTTTAGACGCGCGCTGAGGTTTTACCGACGCTAGTGTCTGTCCCCGTTCAGCGAGCGTTTGCACCAACGCTGTAGCTCGCTGCCAAACAAAGACGCGTTAGGGAAGCAAAGTTCTGGTGAACAAATCTTCGAAAAATGGTGATTTAAGTTTAGTGCGTGTGTGTGTCACCATGCGTTCGCATCTCCTCGCTTGCGCTTTACTCCTCACCCTGGCAAACCAGTCGGCCTGTCGGTACGCACCAAACTGGTCGTCGCTGGATACAAGACCGACTCCGGAATGGTACGACAACGCCAAGATCGGCATCTTCCTGCACTGGGGCGTCTTCTCGGTGCCTAGCTTCGGAAGCGAATGGTTCTGGTTTGACTGGCAGGGAGTAAAGTCGCCGGACTTCGTCCAATTCATGGCACGCAACTACCGGCCGGGATTCACGTACCAGGACTTCGCGCCTCAGTTCACGGCCGAGTTCTTCGACCCGGACCGCTGGGCGGAAATCTTCAAGAAGTCGGGCGCCCGTTACGTGGTCCTCACCAGCAAGCACCACGAGGGCTTCACACTCTGGCCCTCCAAGGTCTCCTGGAACTGGAACGCCGGGGACGTTGGGCCTCGGCGTGACCTGGTCGGAGACCTCGCTCAAGCCGTTAGGAAGAAGGGCGGCATTCGTTTCGGCTTGTACCACTCGCTGTACGAGTGGTTCAACCCGCTTTACGTCGCTGATAAGGAGTCCGGTTTCGAGACGAATGACTTCGTCCAGCGCAAGACTTTGCCCGAGCTCGTCGAAATAGTCACCAAGTAAGTGCATTAAGTTATTGCCGATTCTTACCTGTTCAGTTAGTTTTGGCGTGTACTTTCTACATCTCTCATTAAAAGGGACGCAGACAGCATATACCCTAGATGCACTAGCAGCTTAGATGCCAGCACAGCTAGGTAAATGTATTCAGCGCAATAGGTGAGAGCTAGGTTATTTTTATTACCATAGGAACTCGATAGTTACCTGATGAACAGCCCTTCCATAAATCAGTTGAGTGTTCTGTGGGCTAACTGTTCGCCATGTATACAAGGCATCAACGGTTGGGGACATTTTTAACGTGACTAGTGGCCCTTTAGTTCGAGTTGTGCACGATCAGATGCATTGTTTCTAAAGCTACACTTTAGTTCGCTGGTAATAGCAAAAGCCTGTAGTGATATTTATACTTCCTACGTGAACCTAGTCGTTGAGGATAACGTGTCGTGTTCCGTGATAAAAGCACCTTCCCCTTCAGCCCTGGATCATATCTGCGTGCTCATGGGCATTTATCTGTTGTCTATTCGGCACAGTATTGTTCCCATATGCTTGCTTCACGATAGCTATCGAGCATGCACAAATGCTAGAAATGAAGCAAAAAAGAAGTTTAACAACTAAGTGACTCCTTCCCTCCTGCTTTCCAGGAAAAAAATAATGACAGGCGAAGAGCAGTGAACAATGTGCGACTGGCTAGGCGGTACAAAGGGCACTCAGGGGATCACTCGGGAGACGATTCTGCGTCAAACCCACTTAGGGATTCCGGCGTATGTATCACACTCACTTGCTCCGTTATCGAATGGCAAGTGGAAATGGTCTTTTCACTATAACAGTTGCAAGCCCTCAAGAATGACCGCTGCTTGTTGCAGTGGAGCAGTGGTCACGAGGCGATGACTCCCCACGGAGGTTCCAGAGTTCGATAAGCTGAGTTCAGACATTGTAGCTGTGATTTGTGATCCTATTTAAATGCCAGATTTGTGTAAGTACTTATTAAGAGCCTGCAGCCACGACCTCTATCACATGCTTTGGCCTTGCAGTGGAGATGGGAAACTCAGTATATTGGTGGTACCGACCATGCTGAAAAGGAATGATTATCAAAATATTAATTTGCTGCCTGTGGTTGCGTAATTACGATTATGTGGCATATGTGTAGTTTTTCATGATTGTGTTCCCACCCTCCTAAAATCCCTCCATAGGTTTGCGATATACCCGCCGCGGTAGTTCAGTGGATAAAGCGCTCGGTTACTGAGCCGTACTTTCCGGGCTCTAACGCGGCCGCGGCGGCCGCGTTTTGATGGAGGCAAAATTCAAAAGCGCCCGGGTGCTGTGCGATGTCAGAGCACGTTGAAGATCCCCAGGCGGTCGTAATTATGACGGATCCTTTCACTACGGCACCGCTTTCTTCCTTTCTTCTCTCTGTCCCTCACTTATTCCTCACCTCTATCGAAACGTGGCCGCCGCGGTCTGGATCGAACCCAGATACTTCGGCTCAATAGCCGAGCGCCCTAACCACTGAGCCACTGCGGCGGGTGTTTGCTCAATAAAATGAAAATCGGTTTCTTGATGAAAAGAAATGGCGCAGTATCTGTCTCGCATCTCGGCGGACACCTGAACCGCGCCGTAAGGGAAAGGATAATCAAGGGAGTGAAAGAAGCAAAGAAGAAAAAATCTGCCATAGTGGAGGGCTCCGGAATATTTTCGAGTACCTGGGGATCTTCTACACTGACATCGCACAGCACACGGACGCCTTAGCGTTTCGCCTCCATCGAAACGATATATCTGATACCTTATATTGATAGCTGCTACTGGTTCTTGGACCCAAGATATTAAACTTATTTTTGGAATATGGCGGAGGGCTTGGCTTGAAGCACTCTGGCACGGGTCGGCCCGGTATTGCACTGCCTCCGGAATTGGCTCGGGGCATATTAGCGTGCGCCTTTTCTTTCTATCTTTGCTCTCCTATGTGTTAACTCTCCTACTTACAGCACACGATAGCGAGCGTGGCTCGGCTTGAGCCAGTAGGCAAGCCCGTGAACTTTCGTGTTCTTTCTTCCTATGAGCAGTAGCAGTATCAGTACCATCGAAACGCAGCCGCCGTGGCCGGGTTAGAACCCGAGAACTCCATATCAGTAGCCGAGTACTCTAACCATTGAGCCTCCGCGGAGGGTGGCCTCCACACCAGTTTTCAATTTTAGGGCGCATACACGAAAGGCGCCACTCGGCCCGACTTCTAAGGAACGCTGCTACGTCTAGCTGCTGTTGAAGGCGTCACCCCGGAGTGACGTAGGGTTGTCCGTCACAGGTTGCGCGTGGGTTTCAGTGTCGGCTCGTTTTGCGCGCATAACTGAACGTTCGACATCTTAGTGTTTATTCAGAACGTTAGGGAATATCGACATTGTTAATTAACCCGCAAAACACTACTTTACTCAGTTTTTACTACTTTACACTGTCAAATACAGCAAAAAAATAGAAGGCTTCGCCATATGAAGGCATGAAATTCATATCTGGCATCTCATTTTACGTCGAACCATTATTTCGAAGCTGATCTGTTCAGAAGCTACGAATCTGCCGAACTCGCTCTAAATGCTTTGGAATTTCACGCACAAGACACAGAATATGAAAGGCCTCAGTTAGGACACCATTAAACGACGCGACAAAATTACACATGCTTATCTATTTTCACTCTGCAAAACAGTGCTGTCAAATTGCGTTCAAAAACTGGAGTACATCGTGAACTGTGGAATCTGTTGTAGCTTTACTAAGAATTCTAGAATACAAATAGAAATTTCGCTTTAGTTTGAAGGTAATAGTTAAATTCTATTTGTAACATGCTTAATTTGATTCATACCGGCCCTTTGATTATTTAGTGAGAGCATCAACATTATTTAACTCGCTAAATAGCAGACGCAAAGATAGACTTCTCTAAAACCTGCTGTTTTATTGAAAGTCATCTCATAATTACGGTCTTTGGCGTTAACCAAGATTGTGCACAATATTTTCAGAGAAGTTGGCTGTGTATATTACTGCAGCAAATCTTCCCGTTTCATACTCCAAACATTCGTCAGGCGTAGCTGTACCTAATTATTGGTTGCAAGTCCAGAGTTTCTCCGTTTATTTGTTTACTATCAATTATTGGCACATGCAATTCGGCATTCTTCCGTTTAATATAGCAGTTTACGCCTTGCCGAGAAATGTTACCATTTGTGAACAGTTTTCCCTCTAGTAGTAAGATTATGGTCTGTTAGGCCTGTTAAAATGAAATACCCCACGCAGAGGATCGCATTACACCCAATCATTCATGCTGTTTACTGTAAGCTAACTTTTGGGATAGGTGGCCTTAGAGTAAACAATTTAGCATCAAGTGACCGCTCACAGTATATTTATTTTTGATGCTTGCAACCAAGAAGTTCTGGCCGACAAAATGACTAATCCCTTCAAGATATAGAAATGCCAGCGCATATTAACGAGCCATCAGAAGCGACAAACATTAAAAAGTAGACAGCGGCAAGCTGTCTTCTCGCCTTCGTGATTGTCACTTCACTTCTTTTCTAATCAGAAACCAGTTCACTAGACCACACGCACACAAGTTGCTAAACAAGCCTGCGCTATGAAGACACAAGCCACTTCTACTTCTAAAGGCGCCGCGCTGGCTCGGTGGTTAGTGCGTCCGGCTGCTGAAACGAAAGACGTGGATTCGATCCCGGCTGAGGTGGTCAAATTTCGATTGAGGCGATATTCTAGTGGCCTGTGTACTGTGCGATGGTAGTGCACGTTAAAGAACCCATGCGATCGAAATTTCCGGAGCCCTTCACTACATAGTTCCTCACAGCCAGAGTCGCTTTGGATCGTTAAGCCCCCATAGACGTAAATTTCTACGTCTGGTTTATGGTTTATGTGGGTTTAACGTCCCAAAGCGACTCTGGCTGTGAGAAACTCAGTAGTGAAGGGCTCCGGAAATTTCGATCACATAGATTCTTTAACGTGCACTGCCATCGCACAGTACACGTGCCACTAGAATATCGCCTCAATCGAAATTAGACCGCCTCAGCCGGGATCGAACCCGCGTCTTTCGGGTCAGCAGCCGAGCGCCATAGCCACTCAGCCACCGCGGCGGCTTATTTCTACGTCTACTGATACCCTAAAATAAATGCACGATCCATGCTTCGGACATCGCAGAATGCGTAGTGATCCCAGACTGAAAAGTGCTCTTGGGATCACAAGGTTTAATAGCCCTTTTTACGCGACACGCAGATACCATCCCGAGATCATCTGGTCGGACGGCGACTGGGAGGCCCCGGACACCTACTGGAACAGCACCGAGTTCCTGGCCTGGCTCTACAACGACAGCCCCGTCCGCGACACAGTCCTGGTGAACGATCGGTGGGGCCAAGGAATCCCGTGCAAGCACGGAGACTTCTTCAACTGCAAGGACCACTACAACCCGGGCACACTCGTCGAGCACAAGTGGGAGAACGCCATGACCGTGGACAAGGAATCGTGGGGCTACCGCCGGAACGCCCGCCTCAGCGACTACCACACCATCGAGGAGCTGCTCGCCGAACTCGCCTCCACCGTCAGCTGCAACGGAAACTTCCTCCTCAACGTGGGCCCAACCAGCGACGGGGTCATCCTGCCCGCGTTCGAAGAGCGCCTCACGCAACTCGGCACGTGGCTCGGAGTTAATGGCGAAGCCATCTACGGGTCTCGGCCGTGGAAGCACCAGAACGACAGCGTCACACCAGGAGTGTGGTACACGTCCAAGAGCGAGACTGTCTACGCCACAGTCCTCAATTGGCCCAAAAACGACCAGCTCAGGCTGGGCTCACTATCGTTGAGCGACAAAGCCACGGTAACCATGCTTGGGCTGGACGGCTACCCCCTGACAACGTTGTCCAGCGGGACCCGTGGAGGCAGGAGCAACGCGGGCTTGACTGTGATCACACTGCCGCCGCTAACACCCGATCTCTTGCCTACGCCTTGGGCGTGGGTGCTCAAAATCAAAGGCGCTCTGTAGTGAACGCTACGTTTGCGCTGAAATATTCTGGCGGCCTCATATGTGCAGCGCAAGAAATGGCCATTTTTTTTTTCGCAGGTGCAAGCCACTCAGGCAAGGTTTCGTTCATAATTGAAATGAATAAAAAATCTAGCCACCATGTTTTTCAATATATATCCCACGCGTAAACATACCCTAGCATGGTTCGTTCGCAACATTTATCGTAAACAGCTTTGCTTTTAACGCGAAAAGCGTTTCGGTAGCCGCACTTGTTACTTCCGTGATTATTTGAAATGCTTTCTTTTGTTACCGAGTGCCCTCGATTTCAACACAAACAGAAGCCGTATATAGGCTGCTCTGTTTGAGAGCCTCGGCAGACCCGTTTGCGCCGCTACATTGACAGTGCGCTTCCGTCCCCCCCATACTTATTTTTTTTTTCATATCTTTAGGGCTAATAAAAAGGCGAGAAGGACACAGAATCCTTGTTCTTCGGCACGTACTACGCCCTTTGGCACACATCTCGGAGATGTAAAAAGAGAAAAATTAATGTTGCTGTGGAAGTGATAATGTAGTTACAAACAGGCTTTTCTTTTTACCTATTTCATTTTATTTAAAAATCGCTGTGCGTTCTTTTAAACGCGAATGTTTTGAGCACAAAACTATATAATTCAGAAGGCAAGAGCTCGGTTCTTAGAAAACTGTCAGAAATGTTACTAAGAAATTATAATTTTGTGCCCGAAAAATACTCGGACAAAGTATAATGTTTGGCTAATTGGTTGTGCCTTTTTTGTGCCTTCAGCTTACGACGCACTCGTCTCTTTTTTTTTTGCAACTCTGCCGGTAAAATTTAGATCAACAGAAAAGGCAACGAAAGTTCTCTCTGAAACCTTTTACAAAACACGTTTTCATACAAAACATGCAAGGTTGTGTAAAATTCTAACTGTATTCCACTTTAATGAAATTGAATGTTTTTGTTACGAATATTTTAATAGCGAGTAGACTGTTCGTACGTTTGTTTAGAAAACGAAAGAATAAATATGAAGCTCGCTCACCACGTCCTCATCTAAACGTTAGTTAGAGCCCATACTGTCCAAAGTTGAAGAACACAAATGTAAGGTTCCGGAGTATCTTCATTGTGTGAAGAAAGTAAAAAAAATGAAAGTTAAATGCTACACACAAGACAGTACACCCAGGGTTACATAAAATATATTTCACTACAGCAAAGTGGAGTTTTAGGCCAATTGGTAAATCATGATTTGCAGGTTGTCTTAGCTCGGAACAAACGAGGACAAGAGAGGGACACAGGACGATCGCTAACTTGCAACTGAAAGAAACGGAAGCAGAATTTCAAGCTCGAGGAACTGAATGCGCATCCCCAGCTAACTACTGATTAAGACGAGGGGGCAGGATAAAGACAATCTGAACCAAGATAATGTGGGGCTAAACGACGATGTAAAATTGCACGGAAAGTAACAGGAAGCGCCGCTTGCACCTTCAAACAGCAAAACTTAAGAAATTACACAGCATTTAGAAACATAGATTCCTTTCGCAACAGAACAATAGACGCTTCACTCACGCACTTATCGCTTCCTAACCTATGAATAAATGACGCCTCAAGAAGCTTCCTTGCAAGTGTGTCTTGTAGAACGGCCGAGAACTTTGTTTTTCCGAAACGTGGGTGACTTCGGGAGCTCAACCAATGCTTTGGCAAGTTATTAGATTGAGATGATTTAAAAGAAGCAGCGTGTCCTCTTAGGCGTTCATTGAGGCAGCGTCCGGCCACAGCTCAGAAGGACTCCCTCTGAGCTGTGGCCGCGTCTACAAAGGGCAGACCGGACGGTGCCTCAATGAACGCCTAAGAAAACACGTGCTTCTTTTAAATCGCCTCAATCTAATAACCTTAGGGCAGACCGGACGCTGCCTCAATAAAACGCCTAAGAGAACACGCGGCTTCTTTTAAATGGTCTCAATCTAATAACCTGCCTAAGCATTGCTTTAGCTGCAAATGTCACCCACTTTTCGGAAAAACAAAAGTTCCCTGTCGTTCTAGAGGACAACTTGCAATGGAGCTTCTTGAGGCATCATTTATTCATAGGTTAGGAAGCGACAAATGCGTGATTGAAGCGTCTATTGTTCTGTTGAGAAAGGAATCTATGTTTCTAAATGCTGCGTAATTTCTTGCGTTTTGCTGATTGAAGGTGGAGGAGGCGCTTCCTGTTACTTTCCGTGCAGTTTTATATCGCCGTTTATCCCCACATTATCTTGATTGAGATTGCCTTTATCTTTCATCCTCGTCTTAATCAGTAGTTAGCTAGGCATGCGCGTTCGGTTCCTCGAGCTCGCAATTCTGCTTCTGTTTCGTTCAGTTGCAAGTTAGCGCTCGTCCTGTGTCCCTCTCTTGTCTTCGTTTGCTTCGCGCTAAGCCAACCTGCAAATTATATTTATCTACAACCACATGTTGCGCCAAATATCTGCCATACACCGATCGATACTACTGGCCACTAGACGAAGAGCACGGTTGTCAGAAATTGCTCTTTTAAACTTTGCTTTAAGCCATCAGGTATTAACAACCCGTAACACTCAAGACCTTTGCATGGCACTGATGCAGCCAGTGGCCACGGACGTGAATAAGGTTCGACTGAGGTAAAAAAACCAATTTCACCGCAACAGCATGCCGCTTTATCGTGAAGAAATTAAAATTTAGTGTCGCTTAATTATGACCACAAGTTTGAGTTCCATGGTCCTTGATATTTTTGGAAGATGCAGCTTGAAAAAAAAAAATCTCAAACGCCTCAAAAATATAGTCAGTTATCTTCATACTCCCATTACACACTTCTTCTACCTTAGTCTGAAGGGCCGCGGTGAGATTTAGCGACGATGACACCTGTCGGTGACGCATAGTTTCAGCTGCCTACAATGTTTTCAAGACGCCCACGTCACTTTGCACTGTTAGCGGCTGCAGTACGCAACGACGTAAGCTTGTTTTTCGTGGCAATAACTCTTCTCTGAGCTCATTCACCTTATGTTGCGCATATTCCCCGTTTCTCGTCTCGAACACTCTTTCCACTTGCTCATACTCTAATTTAGGACAACATGCACTTCGCTTCTTTTGGCACGTACTAATTTTTCCTATGGCTCCGTCTTTGTCATACACCCCCACTCCCCCGCGTTTCCCGTTCCCGAAATAAACTCCCCATTCCTGCACCGTTCATTAGGCAAGTGACGTGCTTTGTTAATCGGCTTTGGGCCCCAACGGGAGATTAATGTTCCCGCAAGGACGCTGACGATGGTCGTGTCATTAATTATTCTCGACAGAAAACTAGCCACACGATGTCTTTTTTTTTTGCACAAGAGAAACCATTGTTTACATTTGTATGGCCGTGGCTTCGTGCCTGAAAAGAAAATGACCCTCTATTTACGATTAAGGTGTTTACCAACACGGTAACGTAATCGAGTGGGCATGCGAAGACATCACGCTGCATTGAAAGGGAATAATAAACTGGCACTGAAATTTAGTTATCGGTCAATGGGTAGCAGATAGTCTTACCATTTTGTTATTATTACCCCTTTTCTATTCAGCCGCCCGATAATATCTTTCAAGCTTGCCAGAAGCTTCTAGTCCCAAACAAAGCTCACAGATGCGAGGTAATAGGATGATGCCTACTCAAGTGATGCAAATAGTGATTAACCTTCCTAATTTTATTATGGTAATGGCATATGAAAAACACACTGCTACATTACTTGTTGTCACCGGTGACAGTGGTTAACCGTTTAAATACATACCGATACACTAAGCGAATCAATGAACTTATAACGCTAATAAATTAGCTTTTTGCGCACGTCAGCGATCCACTGTAATAAAATAAAAACCTGTGGCCTCAGTGGTCAGAATTCACACCCTCTGTTCCATTTGCATGTAAACGTTCAAAATTAGTAGTGTGACTCGGCAGAAAATGTGAAATAGCGAACACACCGATTCGAATAGACAAACGATGAGACTTGTGGTGAGTAGCTACTGACTTTTCAGTACAACTAAAGATAGCAATTGTAATAAGCTGCATTGAATACTTCAGAGATATTACCTGTTGCACAACGTATATTGTTACATTCATCACCAACGGGATGGAGTCTACTGCCGATCAAAGACATCTGCAGATGATCTCCCTCTAGCCTTATGCTGCTCCAGCGAAAGCCACCATATCTCAGCAAACTACCTAATCACACTGCCTTCCCCTCCCCTTGTCCTTGCTGCAGGTTACTTAACAAACGTCTACGATTATTTTCTTTGTTTGGGGGATAGTTCTATCCCGTACACAACACGGTATATTCCACGTAAACTTTTTTTTTATTAAACCATTTGGTTGCGAGCACCTGTGGCATCGTTGCTGTCTTTGCGCCCTTGTGTTTGCACTGCCACACTGGCCAATTAGGAGCCACATAGGCAAGCAGTAAGCATTCATGACTTGATAACATTAATTAGATCTTTAATGGCGCAAGGGCCACTTGGCCAATCAGCCCCGTGGCTAACGTGCAAGGTGTGCACAAAGTGGGGTCAGAAACGCCTTTACTCCGACATCCGTTATGTGCCCGTTTCCCGATTCTGCGGCGTCGTCGGCACTGCAGCGCAACGCTGCGCCCCGCCGATGGAGTGGCGTCCCGCGTGAATAAACTGCAAGGAACCACGGTGAGAGGATCGAACCAGCGCCTCCTATATTTTTAAATATAGAGGAGGCGCTGATCGAACAAAGGTACATCACGCGCACTGTAGCCGAGAAGACGAAAAATAATAACAAAATATGGTATTCAGCACCGCAAACAGCTGTGGCTCAAATTCGTGTAACATCATTGCTATCGGCCAGTGCCCTATTTTTATTTATTTTTTCAAGCATTTCACCCTGTTTGGAGCCACCCGACAAAAAAAGAAAAAAATAAAATTGCAGGAAGTCCATTCCTAACGAAATTAATCGCTGGCTTAAGCCAAGGCCTGAAGCTGTCCAAAGCGAAAAACTTATAAAAAAAAAGAGCGATTGGAAAAAACCAGATTAGGGTCACGGCAAGACAGACTCGTAAGGTGGTGTCAAAGCGGGCAAAATGTCATGCGCGGCCATGGTGAGGAAACGGAAAGGGTGATCGCGTGCCTAGGATTTTTTCCCTGTCCAGGTGCTCGGCTTCCACTCGGTGAAAAACTGAGAAGCGTTTACGGGCAGGGAAAAGCTTGCTCCTGTTGGAAAAGCGCTGCGGGTACTTGGCCCTACTGAGAATCGAACCCTACTCTTCCTACATAGGTGGCGAATGCCCAAATCTGTAGGATACCGCTGCGATGAAAAGCGTGTACTGACTTTTGGCACAAATCCAAAAGTCGGCTCGTGAAAAAAACGGCCGTGGCTTAGCTTGGTTAAGCCTGGTGATTGCGAAGCAATAGTGTGTTATTCTCGGATCAGCTGGTAGTATGGCTGGTGGTAGTCTTGGGTTGTGCTAGGGTTACGGCTGATGCTTCCTCTTTGCATTCTGCCGAGCTGCCTTGTTCGTAGGCACCATCGTAACATCTGGCTGTATGACTGCTTTGGCGAGAGGAGCGGAGCTGTTTTATACCGCTGGTGTGACGTCACTTTGACCGTAGCGCCCCTGGTGAGAGGAGCGGGAGTTAGGCCGCCGTTGGTGGCTGCCGCCTCGCCTCGCGACGGCGTGAGATGGGGCCCCGTTTTTACACAGCTGGTGTGAGGTCACACCGACCGTAGCGCCCCTGGTGAGAGGAGCGGGAGTTAGGCCGCCGTTGGTGGCTACCGCCTCGCCTCGCGACGGCGTGAGATGGGGCCCCGTTTTTACACAGCTGGTGTGACGTCACTCTAGGTCACGTGGTGTGACGTCACGCAGCGAGGTCACGCTAAAGGTTAATGGTGCCTACCACCGCCTCGCCACGGAACGGGCTGAAGTGCGACCTAAAGTAGTATTGCTTCGCAATAAAAAATGGCTGTGATTTAGCTCTGGTTAAAACTGGAGTGACGCGATAGCTACAGCTGGCCAAGTGGAACTCGCTTAGTCAAATTGCAAAGTCGGTCTTTCGCCACTGCATTTTGCTGGGCGTTCCTTCATCTTCGTCCTTGTACGTGTATTCACTCCACCCCCTTTCCACTCCTCCCCCACTCGGTTTCGCCGGCGCGCCGCGCCGCCGGCAGCTGCCATGGTGGCCACGGGGCAGCCACGCTGAAGGTTCGAAATGTGCACAACTGACGAGGCGGGCGGCGTCTGCTCCGCCGTCGGCACAGCGACGAGTCGCGCGGCGCGCACCGCAGCTGCGGGCTATGATGCCACTCCGCGCATGCGCACAGCTGGCGGAGCGGGGGTGCCACGGCTCAGCGTACAGTCACGCTGACCTCGCGAAGCGGTTGGCGTAGTGTAGCCATCGCTACAAAAACGCAGTGATCGTGCCCGGCAGAGGAGCGCCTCGGCAACACGTTTGCGTCAACTGCTGGCTACTGTCGCTATTTGACAGTGATGTTGTCGTCTCTATAACCGGGAATTCAGCAGCCCTCTCAATCGAAGCTAATGGATATACAAGTACTTTCATACTGACCATAAAGGAGGATAATCTGGAGCTTCTACCAAAACAGAAAATTATAGGAAGTACGAGGGTCCCCGTGGACTCCGATTCGGACATCCTCGTGACTTGTAATTATCAGTTTCCGTTTCTCGCTGAGCAGAATTCCTGGGCGGCAATATTTTATACTTGCTGTAGTTTGGCTTGGGTTACGGGGGTCTAACGTACCAAGGCGACTGCGGCTTTGAGGAACGCCGTAGTGAAGGGTCCGGAAATTTCGTCCACATCGGGTTCTTCAACGTGCACTGACATCGGACAGTACATGGGCCTATATAATTTCGCCTCCATCGAAATTCGACCACCGCGACCCAGATCTAACCCGCATCTTTCGGGTCAGCAGCAGAGCGCCATACCCACTGAGCCACCGCGGCGGCGTTTTATACTTACTATAGAATGTATTTAAAATCTCTATAAAATGTACAAAAACATATCGTAAAGTACAGTTCTGTCTACATGTGGGAGAACTATCGGTCGACATATGCGGCGATGTTTTGGCAATGGTTCTGTATAGTGTAAATTGCGGCGTTTAACGTCCCTAAGAGACAGGTGGACTATGAGAAACTCCGCAGTGAAATGCTCCGGATTCATTTAGACAACCTGAGGTTCTTTAGCGTGCGCTAACATCGCACGGTACACGGGCGGCTTTGTATTTCGCCACCATCGAAACACGACCACCGCGGCTGGCATCGAGCCCGTGACCTTGAAATCAGCACCCGAATCTCAAAGGCACTGAGCCCCTGCAGGGAGTTCAGGCAATGAATTTTTAGCGCTCCTAATTATGGGTGCTGTATCTTCGTTTTTTCAGCACACAATCTTGTTTCAACATTCGGGACCGAGGAAATAACAGTGACCAGACAAGGCATTAAATGAATTAAGGGTAAATACAAGTGGTGATCAATGAACTATGAAAAACTAACTATAGAATGCCAGAAAGAAATCCGGAGCCAACTATTATACTACTGAAAATCTCCCCGGGATTTCCATGGTGAATGAATATCCATACTGACGACTCCAAGAACCCGTGAGCGCCTTTAGCGGCAGACAAGAAGGATCTGAGCAAATGACGTAGACGCTTAAATGCAAGGCCTCCCATCCAGCTAATAGCTGCGCTTACCGTTCCCTTTCTCCAGGATTTGTGTGCCCTACGCCAGCATCAATATTTTACCGCTCAAGCGCACCTCTTGCAAGACAAATAATTACAAGTGGGGCCGTGTGCCTCTGGTAGATGGCCATTTACTGCACTCCAGCACTTGCATAAAATCTACGACTGTGCTCGGAGTGACAACGAAGGAACTACTAGTGTATGTCTCATGTCCTACTCATGTGTTCTAGGAAGCCTTAGCAAGAATGCCTTATCCAAACAGTTGTCTTTGTGGAAGTGAAGTGCACTGCCGATTTTGCTTTATCAGTTTCTTTGTGTGTTTGCGGAACTTGCTTGCTTTCTTCTGGGCAGCGTTGAACAATATGGGCTTGTTTTTATTCTTCTGAACCTTAATTCGCCATCATAATATACAGCTTTAAATCCGTCTGATCACAGCTCCTAATCGCAAACATTAGAGCTGTTGATGTCGCTACGCTACAGCGTCTTTGCTGCCGGACGAACAGCGTTCGTTGCGACTTCTGTGAACAAGAAATATGAAATGTGGATATGTAGAGATTTTCTTTTTCCCATCAAATCGCCAGTTTTTCATGTTTTGCGCAATAGAGCCTTGCAGTAGCATTCGTACATTCTATTTAATATCAAATAAAAATACGATTGCAATTAAAACAAAATATATGGCCTCCGTGCATTGGACCGGAAAACTTTCTGTGTGAGCGAAGTTAGCTTGCCTTAAATATAGGCTCGAGAAAATTTCTTCCCACGATGCACCCTGCATCACAGATGCAGACTTTAAGGATCTATGCGTTGCGTTGACCACAGCACTCCTTTTCCATTTCAGAACAAATAAACTTAACCGAGTCCGCATTGCAAATAAATTTAACCGAGTCCGCATTGCGCTGTTTCGTCGATAGTTTTCGTATTGCGTTTGATTGATGCTCTGACTATCAATATGCAGAATGCTTGGAAAAATATGCCTAATCCAAATGATAAAGAGCCACTCTCTTCCACTTCCTCTCCCTTTCCTTTCTTCCCGAAATGAACAGAGAAAACAACGAGACACCGAACAAAAAGCGCGCTGTGCAGTAGTAAGCGAGGAACACGATATAATTTACCGCTGCAAATTTGGCCTTTAGATGTCTTTGTTGCGGGAAACTTGAGGTGAGCGTTTCGCAATAGCGAGCACAGAAGGTCAAGAGTCACCCCGGAGCGTGACGTGCCACTCGAATGCCCGATACAGCCTCGCGCCGGAATGGTCATAAAGCGGCGTCGAAACAAAAGCACGGCTGTCTCGCCGGGTCGCATCGATCGGCGAGCACGTCTGCCGCCGGAAGCCCGACCGACCCCGGCGGAGGACCTGAGAGCTGTGCTGTGTGGTGGCGCGAGCGAGCACAGTGCGAACACCGAAATAATTTATGTGGCGCTGCGGCTTTCCATACGCAGCCGCAGCGAAGGAAAAAGAAAAAAGAAAACGTACGGACTCGCTGCACCATACACACTCGAGGGAGCAGCGCCATAGAGCTATTGAGGTAGTCGGATCGTTTCCCGGTGTTGGTACAATCTTTACGCAGGATTAAAAAAAAACGGAAAAAAAGGCTTGCAAACACCGTCTCCTTGACATGCCTCAGCTGTATAGCAAAGGATCTGATTGCAAAAATTTGCCAAAAGAAATGTCCAAGGGAGATATGATTCACAAACTGATTTTGATTGATTGATTTATTGACTGACAGACTGATTGATTGATGTAATTTATGCGTGTTTTACGTCTCAAAGCAACTCAGGTTATGAGGAACGGCCTCCGGAAGTTTCGACCATCTGCGGTTCTTTAACGTGCACTGATATCGCGCCGTACACCGGCCTCTAGAATTTCGCCTCCATCGAAATTCGACCGCCGTGGCCGGGATCGAACCCCCGTCTTTCGGGTCAGCAGCCGAGCGCCATAACCACTGCACCACAGCAGCGGCTTATTAATCGAATGCTTGATTAATTAATTTATTTATTAATCGCTCTATCGATTGATTGATTGTGACGTTGTGGTGCTCGAAAAGAAGGAAACAGTTTATACAAACTTCCATAAAGAAGGTGGTAGCCCAAAACCACATCTTTTTGAATCGCGAAACACATACAAGAAGGTCTAAAGGCTGAAATTTAACGGCAGTTGTGAATTCTGATTGTGCTTTCATTCGGACCTAAATCTTTCCTCCGCGGAGGCAGCTTCCGTTACCGAGTGTTTTCGGGCATCGGCCTCGTGGGAGCAGCTAACACGAAGGCGTGACCTTCCGAAGGCAAGGGAGGCGCCTTGCGGGCGGTCTGGCGCAAGGGTTGACACGCGCGATCAAAAGCAAAGAGGTCACATCCGCAAAGTGTAAGCCAGGCAGCGGTCACACTCTCCTTCCTTCGCACGTGCGCGTGCTATGCACAGCGCGGCGCAAATGTGCCTAGCCTGCGGAGGACTGACGCGTAATGGAAACGGATGAAACGACCCGGCGGTCCGCCGGTTCCTCCCTCGCGGTCGTCCAAGCGAAAGACCGTTACGACCGGCGAAGAAGCGGCCCCGGACCGTCGACCTCCCTTGGAAGGACGCAGATAAATAAGAGAGAGAGGCGACCAAGAAAAAACGCCAAGATCGCGCGGAAGATGTAGTAACGGCGGCAACTTTGCGAGGCGCCAACGCCAGCGATGCCGCGCCGTCCCGCGAGCCTCGCGGACCAAGTCACATCTATATCGATGTGCGGCGTGTCACTGTTTGCTGCCGCCATTATACGGCGCTCCCTGCTCGGCGGCAGCACACTCTGTACATAGTGCCGAGCATGCACTATGTATGTTCGGCGCATCTCGACCGGATGCATCGGCCTCGTCCCTTCTCGCGTTGGAAGGAGAGAAGGAAAAGAAGCGGCACAGCCAGGGCTCGACAAATGGCGCTGTGTACGCGCTGGGACCAGTCTCGCGAGTCTCGCGCAAAGGCCCGAGATCCGAAACTACGTCTCGTACCGTTCGTAAGCTGCCATTCTTTATTCAATCATTTACAGAAACATATCGGGAGAGTACGAGGCCCAACAGCAGCACCAGTCGCCATGTGCACTACACGAAACCAACCCTCAGTAATGTTGAAAATAGGCAAAGCTTTCACAATAAAGAGCGGAGGGAACACTTGCGGGCCACTGAACAAAAATTCAGAAGGACACTGACAACTAATTATAGTTGAGCTCTGTGTACAGGGTACCGCGTTCTAATCGCATACCACTCTTAGCGGAAAGGAGCTCTTTTAATACAGAAAAGGACCAAGAAACGAAGTACAGGTGTCGCCATCACCGGCCGATTTAGCAAGTAAACTGCGGGCGTCCACACAGATTTCTTGGCGAGGATCTCAGGGGCCAGGGTACCCCGCTATTCACTTCAAAATGGGGGTAGTGGGGGTATACTTTGGTCAGTAGAGAGTTTTGCTTTCCCCGAAGTGTGAGGTGCCCTCATTCCAGGGCTCCTACGACCTTAACTCTTTGCTGCGCGCGCCGAACGAGCTGTCCTTGGCCTTCTAGGCTTGAGCCGGACAGGACGGCCTCCCACAGCCTAGTTTGTGGGTTTACGATTGTCGGCGCGGCCTGCATGCTTTGGCAAGCCCATGCAGTGTGATAGGGTGTAGGGTGTTCCTCACATATCGGACATGTGCTTGGGTATAGTTTGGAGATGATGTGTTGTAAGAGGCTATGTGGGTCCTTAGCTGCCTCGAAGCTACGGCTTCTTCTCTCGTCAGCTTCTGGTGCGGGGGTAAGTACAATCACGATTTAGCTTGTGGTAGGTAAGAATCTCACTGTACTCTAGTGGGACCGGCTGAAGGGCCACTGAATATTCTGTCCGGGCCAGGTTAGTAAGGCCTCGAGCTACGGCATGCGCGCGCTGGTTACCGCTTACAGACTCGTGACCTAGCGTCCAGATGCTTACAATTTAAGGAAAATGGCGCTTTCGCGTTGTTAATTTATGGTGTGCGTTCGCTGATATGCAGCAACTTGCGTAATTTCGACATGCGCCGTTCGGGAGCCCGAGATCACGTGGATTTTGTTTTCCGTCAAGCTGGAGGCCATTGCGAGAGGCCGTTTTCTCTGCTTCTACAGTCGTGGAGGGTCGCACGTTGGTGGCTGCGGTCATCTGCAGGGCGTGGTCGACGATACAGGTGACTATAGCAGGTCGGGAGGCGTATTGCGCCGCGATCTGCGTACTTTGCGTTCGTTAGGTTTCCTTATTTTACCGTAAGGAACTTCGCTTTTAAGCGCCTTCTCTCTGCATGGTACTCGGCGTGCCTGTTTTGTGCGAACGGATTGACTTTAATTCTTGTCCTGAGGTCAGGCTCCACCCTGCCTGTTAGACAGTGTTTCTCTTTTTGATCAAAATGGTGGCACCGAGTTTTTTTCGGCATAGACACCACGAGTTTTCAGCGACTGGCTGGATAATTTTTAACTCCAATTTTCTCAGCCATAAACGCGTCTTTCGCTGCCGGCAAACGTCTACATAGCCAGAAAAAACCACAAAATAAATGGAGAACAATAATTGGATACATTTCTCCTCAGTGCATCTTTAATCAATAAATAAACCCTTTAACGACATGTAAAAGAAATATGCAAAAGAAAAAAAGACAGGCAGTATCGCAATAACAGCAGCTGTGAGCATGCCGGTCAGCGAGGTAGCGAGGTAAAGCAGGCAATGTCTTTGCTTTTTTTCTTTATTATGCTCCTTGTGTACTACTTGACTTCCCCTTAGAGCACCAATTATGCACTTGTAGGCGTTATATATTACTTTAAAGGGAGAGAAAAGGCGCTGTATACGGATTAATGTTATTAACTCACGATGGAATTTAATAAATACACCTAAAGAACGGGACACACGCAGGACCAGCATTCCTAGATGAAACATTTTAATATTGAAATATTGTAAGATACTATTACAAAAATAATGAAGGTGGGCAGTGGTTCATTCTTCTGATGCGTGGCAAAATATTTCTTTTAAAGATTTTTCTTCGAACAAATCGCACTTATAAGACTTGCATAGAAAACCAATGGGGAACGTTTCTGACGACAGCAAAAAACGTTAATATGAAAAACATGTAAGCCTGCCGACGTGAAATCTTTCGGCATATTGATTGTTATAGTGAAATTTTACATTATCTGATATCTAGAAGAGCGCGATGAAGAGCTAGTTGGTACGACATTATAAGAGCAAGAACTGCGCAAATAGGACGGGACAAGAGAGAAGAAGGACGGGGACGAGCGCAGTCCCGTGTGCTCAGTCCTGTGTGCTTCTTCTCTCATTGTCCCGTCCTATTTTGTGCAGTTCCGGTTTTCTTAATATCTGAAAACATTGCGTTCGTAAACTTTTCTCCTCGTAAAATGCATTTGTCCAGAATTGTTGCAGTTATATTCACAGAATAAGTACGCGCCTAGCTCGGCAGGTCTTGCACAGCGAGGATATAAGCTTTTAGACATAAGAAATTCTTCTACTGGCCTTTATTTATGGCGTATATGCAAGCTCTCTGTGCGCTATATAACCCATCCAACCACTGTCCTGATCGATAGCGATCGTCGCAATATATTCGCTTCGCAGTGAAGGCTGACTCGAGACAAAAACACTTTGATGTGAGGTCGTTGCAACCAGTTCGTGAGAGACTTTCTTCGTATACGCATCATCGAGGGTCTTCGGATAAATTTTTCGGAGAAAGCGGTAACGTGTGAGGCGACGCCTGCTGACAGTGAACGGTATTTACTACCGTCCGGATGGGCTCTTTAGACTGTCGCCATAAAAGGAAGTGCATCTGCTGTTATTTACGATCCCGTCTAGGCACTATATATGCCTCCGCGATTTGTAGCCTTGAGGAGCCGTTATGATTCGTACGTTGCTGCAGTGTCTGCATCTTTGAATGCGATTACACAACGATGCGCTTATAAATACATTTTATATTTTTCTCTAGTATCTTGTCGTTTCAGGTAAAATAGCGCCGTCACGTGCAGATGGATACAAGGAAAATGACAATTTAGCTCTACGAATGAACTGTTTGGCCGCAAACCATGTGTCTCCACCTTTACCATGGCGCGAAACACACGCGCGCAGAAGAATCTCATCGCGCACAAGATTTTGATTTAGGTGGCGAGTCGTGCGGCTCGCACCTGACGTTACCGCGAGTTCAGCGCAGAGCCAGCGCATCGTGGCTTTTGGACAGCCCTATGTGACTCCGAAAAACCTTCCCCGGAAGATCAAACGCGACGGTTCATTCCAAGCCCAAAGAAGTAAAAATAGAGTAGGCTGCCCTCTGGCGCACTTCAGGAAGTGCGCTGTAGGTTCTTACTTCCTTTTTACTCTCATACAGGCGTATTTGTGTTGAGAATGTGTAATGATGGAAGAGTCGCCGTCGCTGACGACTGACTGTCCACGCGATGCGCTGAGCGTTGATGTTGTTAGGCGCTGAACACGTTCATGATGCGAGACGCGCCAACAGCTGGCAAAGCTTAAAAACTGATGCGACCCTCCAAGTCTCCCCGGTGCAGTTTCAATTCACCGAAATACGTCACCTATGCTCCTATGCACTGCTATGACGATATCTATGTGAAGTCACTGTACGCTTTCTTTCGGCACATTTCCTTGGATGCGAGCGACCGTATCTGCTTCCTACAATTCGTACAATTGGGTCTCCTCGAAAGGGACGAATCTAGTTGGGACACAACTTTTCATCCGAGACCAAGTGCTCTTCGACCATAAAAAAAATTCTGCCTACTGGCTGCCTCAGCCACCGCACCAACAAGAGCGGGGTAAAATTGCGAATACGCGTACACATAGGTAAACACAAACGACTATATGGATGACTGCATAGTCATTTAGGATAACAGAGCCTAACTAAGCAGGTAAGTTATGGAATAAATAATTTAGCTCCAATAAATTCAAGCAATTGTTATTGACCATGCACTGCAAGAACTGTTAAACTACAAAATGCATCATGAAAATTAATAGAAGTCAGACAAGCAAGGCACTGCTAAACTACACAGTGCATTTTGAAAAAATAATAGAGGTCAAACGAGCAACGAAACGCAAACGTTTTATAAAACACAGGTACAAAGCGTGTCAGTAGAAGTGTCTGGTGAACCTTAATTTTTTGCGACTGTTTCCAAGCGCTAATTTCTGAACTTAGCAACAGAACTGCACTAATATTACTGTAGTCGCCACGTTTTATATGTAGCGCAGCAAAAATTTGCATGCTCATATAACCCGTTTACCTCAAGCTATTCGATCAATGCGCTAATTCGGAACTTGTGAGTTCGCGTGAAAGCAATTAACCTTAATTGCTTAATTAATTAAGCAGCCGCAGTACTACAGCATGTGGTGCTACTTTCTCGTGCAAAGCGGGTTGATGCAGCAGACGCGCAGGAGAGAAAACGAATGCGGCAACAAAATCAAACGCATAAAAATGAAGAAAAAAATGACGCTGAAAAGAGGAATTCTAGCAACATTCAGAAAATCAGAATGGAAACAGGGGTAGTATTGCTCGATTCCATGGTCGAAAATTCTGTAAATTTGACCCATAATTTCTTAACTGAGCAGCCTCCGATGATACCGGAGATTCCGGAGGAAAATTCCGGCGATGTCACCCGCCGCGGTGGCTCAGTGGTTAGGGCGCTCGGCTACTGAGCCGTAGTTAACCCTGGGTAGAACCCGGCCGTGGCGGCCGCATTTCGATGGAGGTGAAACGGAAAGGCGCCCGTCTACAGCGCGAGATATCAGTGCGCGTTAAAGATCCCCAGGTGGTCGAAATTATTCCGAAGCCCTCCACTATGGCACCTCACCTCCTTCTCTCTTCCATCTTTCACTAGAACCTTCCCCCCTTCCCTTAGTGCACGGTTCTGGTGTCCTCCGAGATGTGGTACAATTACTGCTACGTTTTCTTTCCGCAAGAACCAATTCTCAAAAACTAATTTCAATTTAGGTTCCTAAAATTTCTTTGCACTCGGTAAAAATTCATTATTCGCCATTACATTATCTGACAAAGGACTAATTACCAGAATGGAACATCACTGGGAAGGTGCAGGAAACTCATCACAGAGACAGAGCATCGGTAGTTCGTTAAAAATAGTAAGAAGAAACGGCGGCAAAAACACCACCACCACGTAATACAGAAATATAATGCCTTCCAGTGGGGGGCCAGAAGTTTTAAAGCTCAAGTTTGCTCACGCCGAAACCGAAGAAAAACACGACGGCAGAAAAATGGACGTGAGACACGCGTGGGCGGGCGGAAAGGTGGCGCGCAAAAACATGCCGCCCACGTTTCCGCGATAGTTCTATAGCCGCCGCTCCTTTTGCAACGCGCTTGTCTCGACGAAGGAGAAAAAAAAAACAGGGCAAAAAAAAACAGCCCCGAGATCTCGGTAATCGTTTCGAAGGGAGCGCGTGGGAGCACCCGGCAGCAGCCGCCTACGGAGCCGGCGTCGCATAACACACGACTCTCACGCCGCTCAGGCTGCAGGGTTAGTTCCGACAAATTGTTCCCGCCGTATTGCGGTAGCGACAGCGCTGTTGTCTTGAAAGGAGCGCTCTGTGGTCCCTCGCGTATAAGGCGTCTTCCTCGCCGTTGACGTTACGACTTCGCAAGGAACGACAGTGCACGCTTCCAGAAGAATGGAGAGCACGCGATTCCGCGTCTTTGTTGTGTACGTACGACCACAGACTTTTTCTCTACACTGTTCCCAGAGCCCCTTTTCGGTACCGATAAGGTCATTTATGGCTTGAAGGATCGCCTCGGGGGATATTTTGTCCAAGGCGTCCTTTAAATCTAAGGTCCTTCTTGAAATGTTAGTAAGCACTCCTTCTCGCAGGAGCAGGAAGGAGTCTTGGGCCGAAAGCCCTGGCCTGAGACCAAACATAGTAGGGGGGAAGAGATTTTTCATTGTCTTCAGTGTAATTTTGGAGGCGGGTGTGGATGACCCGCCCTTAGAGTTCTCCCGAACATGATGTTAGGGAGATGGGCCGGAGGGAATCAAGTGACGGTCGCTTGCCGGGCTTGAAAAGGGTGATTGTTTCAGCATGTCGCCAGTCCTGAGGTACAATGCTCTTCACCCAGAGTTCGTCATTGAAATACTCACTGATGGCTTTGGTATGCGCAAGACTGGGGCTACGAATAGTAGCGTTTGTGATTTTATTAGCTCCAGGAGCGGTGTTACGGTGTCATGCACGGGCTGCGGCTTGCACCTCGGCTATTGTTCGTGGGTCATCAAGTGTGCGGTTCTGAAGACCACTCGAGGGGGTTGGACAAGGTGGTATAGAAGCCTCGCCAACGTAACGCGTCCACAAAGCGTCCGTGAGTTCCTTGTCGGACCCATGGAATCGCTGAGCTATCGTTTGGAGTGCACGATTTGTAGTCGATTTGTCTTTGTCGGGTTCAATGAGACAGAGGAGGATGGGCCAGGTTTGAGCAATGGTGAGGGTTTCCTGTCAAGGAGGCACAGAACTGTACCGAATTCCGTAGGGCGAGTTGGGTGGAATATTGCAGAGCTTCTTCTGTGATGGAGGAAATGCGCAGGAGGAGTAGTTTATTGAGTCTCTGCTCTTTCCAAAATAGAGTTTTTTCTCGTCTCTCACAACTGTAGATGTCGCTCGACTTATGGAATGGCGGCCGTGCGTTTTATGGCTTGAGTAGCAGAAGCATGAGTATCTCGTATTTGTTGTGTCCACTCTGTTATGTTCGTGACCCTTCCTTCGGGTGGGGGGCATTTACGAAACCCTTCCCTATTAGTGAGCTTCGTATCCCCAATGAAACGTCTGAGCTGGGGAGTGGAGATTTCTGTACTCAGGATGCAATGATCACTCCCCGGGGGCCCCAACGAGGTTGATCCATGTGACGTTAGTGACGTTCCTCGCAAAAGATAGATCATGAATGGTGTCGCTGCACACGCTGTTGCCGATTCTGGTAGGTGTTGTAAAGTCCGTGGCTAGCCGGAGGCCTTCCCTGTCCGCTGCTTTTACCAGGGAGGTGCCTTTTTCGGTGTCCTTTGTATATCCCCAGGCCGTATGGGGGGATTTTAGGTCGCATAACACTACAAGCTAGTTTTTTTCCTGCTGTTCGAGAACAATCATGGAGCATGTTTCCAAATTGTTCTTGTTGTGCACGAAGTGGTCTATATATGTTTAATATAAAGGTGCTGTGTTTCCCCCGCTTTTAATTGTGGGAGGACTTCCAGCAATACGTGCTGATAACTTAGGTAGAGTGGGCCACTGAGGCTATAGATTTTGACACATACACAGCGACGCGGATTAAAAATTCGGTAGTAGCCTCTTAAGGCGGCGGATTGCGTTTCTATTTCATGAACTTAACGGCGGTGAAGAGGTCATTGCTTACGTATGTACGTTTCTCACGGGCCGCACGGCCACGATACGCATCGGTCAAACCCGCTCCTACGTCAAAGATAAGCCACACAAAGGCACACCTCAGGGAGCTATCATTTCGCCCCTGCTTTTCAACACTGATATGCTCAAGTCTGTCGCGTGCACTACAAGCACTTCCAAATGTAGGCTTTACCATATGCGCGGATGATATAACTATATGGGCCACAAAGGGTTCCCAGGGCCAAAGAGAAACTGCCACACAACCAGCAGCATGGATCGTCGAGGACTTTGCCTCTCAAAGCGGCCTCCTCTGCACCCTGGATAAATCGGACGTCATACGAGTACACGGCCCGAGATACTATCTCCAGGTTCCATCAACCTCACGATCGAGGGTCAAGCCATCAGGAAAGTTAACCTGATCTGCATTCTTGGTATTTGGATACAGAGCAACCTCCGTGTCACCTACAACATCCAGACTCTCAAAACCACCGCAAACCAGATAGCTGGCATGATCAGTCGCTTTGCCAACCATCGCCAAGGAATGCGAGAATACACTCTGACCTGGTGCAAGCACTGGTATTTAGCCGAATCACATGCGGACTACTGTTTCACACGCTAGCAAAGGAAGAACAGTGCAGCAACTTAACACCATCGTAAAAGGGGTATACAAGAAGGTCTTAAGCCTCTCTAAAAACACCTAGACTGAGCATGAGTCCACCATAGGAATATTTAACACCTTAACGGAACTAACAAAAGCCATCCGTGCATGTCAAACACTAAGGCTTCACACTACCCGAGCTGGAGGTGCTCTCCTACGCCGAGTAGGCGCAGTTTCGGACATCCGCGCACTGGATGCTCAATCCTCTCTAGAAAAACAACAGAGCAAATATATCGATACTGAACCGATACCGCAACATATGGTTAAAGACATTCACAGAGGAAGACGACAAGCGCAAGTATCCTACCTACGCCGACGCCTAGCCAATTCCTCGAACTTGGCTAACGTGTACGCCGTAGCATACCCGGACCATGGCAAATACGCAGTGGCGGCATTGGACCACCGCTTCTTCACTCTATTCACTGCTTCTGTAAGCGCCGAAACACGCGCGGCCGCGGAGACCGCCATCGTGGTCATTGCCATTAGGCATTATGCGTCCCAAGACCACAGCACTCATGTGATAACAGACTCAACACACCTGTCGAAGCTTCCTGAGAGGCCGAGTTCTCAAGCACACTAGCCGGCTCATGGGCACTATGCCCCTCACCAAGCACCAACAAATCACCTGGACCCCAGGCCACGAGGAAACAAGAGGGCACATGCTGTAGCTTGAGACATCATCAACCGAGTGGGGCCACGCACCGTGCCCGCATTTAGCCTCTACCTTCGCGGTATAACGAACGTCTCGAGTTTCAGCGTTTTTAAAGGAGGCACTTCCCCCAACCTCATAAGAAATTAGGCACCCCAGATGCAGTCTCTTGGCGGCAGGTACAGACGAACACATTGCCGAAAATCCAGAGACTACATCTCATAAACCCAACACACTGACTGATGTCCTTGGTTCCAGGACTGCCTTACACTCTTCCACATTTAGTTGGGATGGGGGCCGAACCAAACACTCTGAAGACGAAAAACACGTCTTTTGAGCAGTGGGAGGCGCTGCTGACTACAGATAACCTGAGGGACCAACGGGCCCCAATACAACAGGTCCGCAGGGCAGCTCAAGCCAGTGGAGTCCTGGAATCAGGTCCTCACCCATAAGCTATTATTTAATAATGTTTTCCTCCTCTTCCTCCTCCTCTTCCCAGAGCCCAGCGCCAGCTCTATCCTCCACCCCACCGCTCCCTAAACAACAAACACGTAACACTGTGGCGAAGACTAGAGACACACACTCTCCCCTTACCCGTTACCATATCCCACTATCATCCTTTCTTCCCCGCTCTTGCGCGCACTCTACGCCCAGAACCCTTCGCCTCTCATCCTTCCAATCCCTAAGAACACGCACTCCGAGCACGATGGAGAACGCAGGGCAGCCCGCGCCAAAGCCCTGCACAAGCTCTACGGCAACAGTCCTGAGGTAGCCTACGCGGACGCGGCAGCGTACTCGTCGGGCTGCCGCATGGGTCTCGCCGTCGCTAATAATCAGGCCGGACTAATCGCATCAGGATCCGTCACCACAGATTCAAAGGAAATTCCAGAGGAAGCGGCCATTGCACTCGCTCTCATTTCCTCCTCTGCTACCAAAATTCTCTCCGACTCAAAATCCGCCCTATCCAATTTCGCCAAAGGCCTGATATCTCGCACCGCGGATCGACTTGTACGCTTCTGGCACCCCACCCACCACGTAACCATTATCTGGACCCCCGCACACGCAGGCCTCCCGGGTAACGAGGATGTCCACTTGCTCGCCCGAGGTCTCACTTTCTCGGCCGGAGTTGGACCTCCTGCACCATCCCAAGAGCGTCTGCTTACGTTCAAAGATATTTTACTTACTACCGAGATACCTGGCGCGTTTACGCACTGCCGGCTTCCTCCCTAACCCTAACCCAGGCCTCCCACTGGCGCCGCCTCCAGACTCGAACTGCTCTCTACCCTATTCTCCTTCATGCTCGCTACCCCGATCAATTTCTTTCTTCTTGTAAGCTCTGCGGGAAACCAGGGGACTTCCTTCACGTCCTCCTCACATGTCCTACCTTCCCACACCCTCCACCCCCATCCACGGCGGAGTCATACTGAAGTCATACTGGCGGAGTCATACTCTCCTGGCCAGCTCCGCGGCTGCTGACCAGCGCCTGATAATTACCGACACCGTGAAGCAGATAGCCCACCAAGGGCTGTCCTTTGCCCTGTAAGGGCAGCCCCCTAAGTGTTTCCTCGTGCCATGTTTGGGTGTGCACCCTCTGTATTCGGCAATGAATGTTTCCACCACCACCACCTTCGCCTCTTTCGTCCACATCATATTCCTCGGTGCAGCGGAACTTCCCGCATGGAGCCTAGAGACCTGGGGGGACTGGAAGACCCTGCTGCGCTCGGAGGACCCGGTCATCGCCATCGGCCGGGCCGCCAGTGTTATGAGCATTAGGAACATAAACACTTGAGCGCAGCGGGGTCATGCGGGAACCCAGGGGCCTGCGTGCCCCGAATTCCTTCGTCGCATTAAAGTTTTTTTTGTAGCGATAGCTACATTACGATAGCATTTCGAGCCTTCAGCGTGGGGGTGCCATGGCGGTGGCGGCGCCGCCACGCTGTCACATGGTGCGGAACAGCTGCCGGCGGCGCGGCACCGTGGCTGATCACAGGATAGGATAACTTTATTCAGCTGTAGCGCAAGTGCTTTTATGCGGTTCGGATCAGTCTACGCAGCGGTCGCTTGTCCCTATTCCAGTCTGTATGTCTCTTGTTGCCAGGAAGAAAGAAAAAGAAAATGCACAAGCCTGCTCACTGGCTCAAGCCGAGCCACAATCGCTACCACGTGCAGATGGTAGGAGAGTTGAAAGATGGGATAGAAAGACAGGATAGTAAACACGTTCTAAAGACAAGGCCGATCCCGGAGGCAGTGCAATACCGGGCCAACCGGTGGCGGATGTGAAGCAACCTTCAAACTTTCCGCCACATTTCAAAAATAAGTCCAATTGGACCCGTAACAGATGCTCTACGGGGTCCGCTGGATGCTACAGTCAGCTGAGCTCGGCGTACCAGACCGATCTGGTCATTGCGGCATCATTTCTCCCTTTCCTCAGGGCGCGGTTCGGGTGTCCACTCGAGACAAGTGAGACTGCCCCATTTCCCCTCTTAATAATAATAATAATAATAATAATAATAATAATAATAATAATAATAATAATTGGTCTTTGAGGAAAGGAAATGGCGCAATATCTGTCTCATATATCGTTGGACACGTGAACCGCGCCATATGCGAAGGGATAAAGGAGGGAATGAAAGAAGAAAGGAAGAAAGAGGTGCCGTAGTGGAGGGCTCCGGAATAATTTCGACCACCTGGGGATCTTTAACGCACGATCTTTAGCACCCGTATTCAAACCCGACCGCCGCTGCTGCGTTTCGATGGAGGCAAAGTGTTAAGGCGCCCGTGTGCTGTGCGATGTCAGTGCACAAAAAGATCCCCAGATGGTCGAAGTTATTCCAGAGCTCTCCACTACGGCAGCTTTCTTTATGCTCTCACTCCCTTCTTTATTCCATCCCTTAGGGCACGGTTCGGGTGTCCACGGAGATAAGTGAGACAGTTACTGCGCCATTTCCTTTCCTCAAAATCAATTTTCATGTGCCTTATATCTGTGGTCAGTTTTTTAGCCGGAAAACACTTATAACCGTTCTAAATGGGTTTCAGCGGTTTGTGCCTGTGTATGGACCTCCTGCATGTTTGTAAACAAACGAGGTGGCGCTGCAGTCGCTAGCGAGCTCGTGGTAGGCAAAAGGTCGGGGAGTGGCGTCGCGGATAGGTGTTGTGCGCGGGTTTTCAAGGCTTGTAGGCGCGTTTCCGGTTTCTGCGAATCACAGCAATGGTCGATGCTTCCAACTTAGTAATTTGTCGAAGTACACGAGCTCGCGTTGTCCACGTGCGGCCTATAAAGAGAAATAGTTTGCCACTGTGTATTGTATATATGGTTAGTAGTAAACATGTAGAAAGCGTTCCTGCCGTTTATTTACGCGCTAGGCATTGAACAAAACAAGTTTTGACACTCTGCACTAGCCGGAATGATTTTACTTCGGGACAGTAGTGAGGGGAAGTGCTGGCGTTGTTTCGCCGGAGCAGACATGCGCTCATCGTCTGCTGACATACGTACGTGTCGCGCTGCGCGAAAAGTGGGGACAGAGTCGTGTCCCCGATCTCCTGTCTCGCTTAGCGCTGATTTTAGCCGCATGACCACGCACCAGCCAGGCCGACTTGTCCTCTTGTTAAGCTGGTCGATTTGGTGAAAATTTTTGATTTCTAGAATTATTTCCTTTCCTAGCCCTGAAGTCTAGTTTCGTGACGAAAAATTATAGCAAAATATTGAGTACAAATTTATAAATTACGCGTTTTAGAAGTGTGGTCGTCAAAAATTGTGAGGTAATTTCTTTGATTTCAGTGCCGCATTTCTTTGACCAAAGCGAAAGCGAAGATGCCATAAACGAGGGAATGAACATTAAGGTTCGTTTTCTGACCTCTCACATTTTCTGCGACTGGATCACTCACCTTCGTAATTCGCATGAAAATCAAATGATTCCATTTGTCGCAAACTATTCCTGAGACGTTGAGGAGCGTAATAAATCTCTCGATTTTTTCCCTACACGTGCAGTATTGTGTTAGTTATTTTTTGTAAGAAACGTTTTCATGTAACTATCCATGCATAAGTACTGATCATCAACTACTCAATTATTTGAGACCTAGCTTGGGGGGACTTGACGACGGTGTTAATTATAATTACCCAGAACTGCGCCAGGTATAGCTATAAATAAAAGGAATGACTGAAACTAGCGTAGGAATTTCATATTTGCACCAAGTTTAGTTACATATCGCATGCATGAATAACGAAAACACTTTTCATGCCACGTCCCCTCAATCTCGCCACGTGTCTGTTAGTAGCACGCCTGCGGCTGCTTCTTTCCAAACAAGCTTCGCGATCATGTATTACCTCATGAAACATGACACATGCATGATGCAATGAAAAAGCATATGGCGTTTAGCACACTTAAAGTACGCTATTCTAAGCACACCAACGCGACCGCGCAAGACTGACACAACTTACCAGACTTCTTTCTACTCGAATGAAATAATTACGTCGTCATATCAAGAAACAGTTTCAAGTAACTATTAAATGTCGCAAAACGCGCCATTTAAACATGGTGTGCTATTAACAAAAAAAACGCATTCCTTCGGGGCGAGTGAACCTGTCGGCGCCCCGTACACTCCGGCTCAAGGTGATAAGTACGTGTGCAGCTACATGTCTTTTTTTTTTCCTTGAGCAATTATCAGCCTACTATCCTGAAGTTCAGGTGAATGAACGCAGTAACTTGCATGCATTAAGTGCATTGAGTGGCAGTGCCTATCGACTCCCAGACTTCGCGCTTTACTACCGTGGCCCAATGCCTGTTAGCCAGTTTCCGAATGCGGCATTTATGCGCGAGAAACCTATCGAGGCTAATTTAATATTTTTTATGCTACTACGCGGATCCAGCAGTGACGCAGATGGTCAATATATGCTGCTTCTGCAGTGCACAGGCTTGAAGCAGCCGCCGGTAACTGCGGCAGCTGCGGTAGGCACGGGCAAGCGGAACCTGTTTTGCCTACCATGCGAAAGTCGCTGCTAACATCAGCGCCACCGCATTTTCGTGACGTCGCGGGGTGAAGGAGGTCCATATGTTCGAAATGTAAATGAAAATTGAATATGAGGGGCAAAGGAAATGACCCACCGTGGTGGCTCAGTAGTTAGGATGCTCGGCTACTGATCCGGAGTACCCGGGTTTGAACCCGATCGTGGCGGCCGCATTTCGATGGAGCCGAAGCGTTAAAGCGCCCGTGTGCTGTGCGATGTCAGTGCACAATAAATATTCCCAGATGGTCGAAATTACTCCGGAGCCTTCCACTATGGCACGTCTTTCTTCCGTTCTTCTCTTAGTCCCTCCTTTATCTCTTCCCTTACGGCGCGGTTCAGGTGTCGCTGATATGTGAGACATACTGCGCCACCTCCTTTCCCCAGAAACCAATTTTCATTTTTTTTTTCAACGAAATGGAGCAGTAACAGTCTCGGACTCCCGAACCGCGCCTTGAGGAAAAATATAACGGAGGAAGTGAATGAATCCAGAGTTCCCGGGTTCGAACCCGACCGCGGCGGCTGCGCTGTTATGGAAAACGCTAAGGCGCCCGTGTGCTGTGCGATGTCAGTGCACGTTAAAGATCCCCAGGTGGTCGAAATTATTCCTGAGCCCTGCATTACGGCACCTTTCTTCCTTTCTTCTTTAACTCCCACCTTTATTCCTTTCCTTACGGCGCGGTTCAGGTGTCCAACGATATATGAGACAGATACTGCGTCATTTCCTTTCCCCAAAACCAATTGGACACGTAACAGATATTCTACGGGGTCCATCTGTTGTTCCCAGGAAGAAATAAAAGGAAAGTGCACAGGCCTGCCCACTGCTCAAGCCGAGCCACAATCACTACCACGTGCAGATAGTAGGAGAGTTGAAAGATGGGATAGAAAGACCGGATAGTAAAGACGCGCTAAAGACAAGGCCGATCCCGGAGGCAGTGCGATACCGGGCCAACCGGTGGTGGGAGTGAAGCATCTTTTAAACTCTCCGCGTCATTTCCAAAAATAAGTCCAATTAGACCCGTAACAGATACTCTACGGGGTGTGGACATCTCTACGGGGTCCGGGAAGAAAAACGCAAGTAGAGCTGGGGAGTGAAAGGTGTTTAGCCTGGAATTGTCGCCAGGTCGTCTGTTGTTTTGTCAGCGATATGTGTGGCGGGGGTAAAGTAGACGTTCTTCGCGGTAGTGCAGTAGTGGCGTCCACTTACAAACTCATGTATGCGCCATTCTTTTTCTCAAAACCACCGGAAGGTTTAGACTCTCCAATTTTGAGGAAAGTAAAGGCATGTAACTGGCTTCCAGCGTCAGTGGCCACCTCAACCGCGCTTTGAGTGAGGTACATGGGGGCGGTGTCCTCCAGCCATCTTCAAGTTTCTTCTTTTCAAAAGAGGCTTCACTTGCCTGAAAAACTGTTCCTTGATGTAACCGGTATTTTAAATTAGAGTTTTGCGTGCAGTAAGCATATTTTCGTAATGCCAGATTTATGCTTGCAAGGCATAAAGGTAAGCATTGGAATTTTGACTCAACCAGGTTCGGTCACTGTCTCAGGAGAGCGGGCTCTTCTGCTTCTCGTTCCGTTCACGTCGGATTGCCCATTGGTGTTTATAGTAACTCTCAAGAAGAACTGTATTTGTGTCACTGAAATCAGTTCAGACAAATTTGATCAATTGCTCCCACTAATGATAGATATTTCAGCGCTGGCTGTTACTTCTGCATGTTATGATCATGATGCACATGCTTACAAACTACGAAGCGCAGGTGATGTGCTTTAGAGAAGGTGTCAACCAAAACATCCCAACGGTGATGATGACGGTGAATGTTTATGGCACAACGACAGACAAAGATGGCAGCACCCGCCGCGGTGGGTCAGTGGTTAGCGCGCTCGGCTACTGATCCGGTGTTCCTGGGTTCGAACCCGACCGCGGCGGCTGCGTTTTTATGGAGGCAAAACGCTAAGACGCCGGTGTGCTGCGCGAAGTCAGTGCACGTTAAAGATCCTCAGGTGGTCGAAATTATTCCAGAGCCCTCCACTACGGCAACACTTTCTTCCTTTCTTCTTTCACTCCCTTGTTTATTCCTTCCCTTACGGCGTGGTTCAGGTGTCCAAGGATATATGAGACAGATACTGCGCCATTTCCATTCCACAAAAACCAATTATTATTATTAGTCACTGGAAGCTTCCAGTGACTCTAGCAGCTTTGGCCAAAGAGCGCCATGGTACTTCGGTGTTCACAAGCATTTCACCCCAGCTAAACCGACCACCATGCCAGGGGAAGGCTTGTACCCATTTCGTTACCGGTGGGTACGCGCTGGCACTGGAGATCGAACCCCGCACCTCCCGCAGGGGAGGCGGATGCTCAAACCCCTAGGCCACCGCTGCGATACAAGATGTGTTGTGGTGCTAAGCTAGCAAATTTAAGAGTAATACGTTTTTTTTCGTCCATAGTAATAACGGGGAGCACGTTTCTTGACATTGCAACGTTCGTGAAATGGGAAGGCATGGATGAAGGCAGCTGCCTAAGCCTTCCTCTTTCGGCAGGCAGTTCTGAGGATTTGGCATGAACGTCGACAATAAGGCTTCTTAAAAGTATGGAGAAATTTTTACCTTTAATTTGTCTGAAAGGTCACGTTAGTTCATTAGCTAATGTCTCATTAGTTCTAAAAAAATGTTAAAGGTCATTACTGTTAAATATTTGTATATCTTGACATCCAAGCTCAATTCCGATCTTATTAGCATTGAAATTTTGTGCGCCAGGAGCGATAAATGTAATCTTTTGGTGCGAGAAGACCCTCGACCACATAATATGGCAATGCCCATACTCTCCCGGGGGGGGGGGGAGGGGGGGGGGGGAGGCGCACAATATAGACAGTGCAGAGACCTGGGAGACCCTGCTGCGCAGCTCGGACCCTGAGCTCCAGCTGCTGTTCCTCCAACCGGCTGAAGAGGCTGCTGCGACCCAAGACCTCCCAGCCTGCATCTGAGGCGGTGGCACCCGCCCCCTGATCTGCTTGTCGGGGGGTGGGCAGATCACCTTATTCGTTGGAAATTAAAGTTTATTCCATCCACCAGTTTAAAGTGAAAAGCCGCGACCCATGTGTGCCTTATAGAGCCATCACACAGCCGATATGCGATGCCTGCAGGTATACCGATCCGGAGCGTACACATGCAGACGATGCTGTGGCAATAATAAAATGGCACATTTTCAACTCAAGGAATGAATAATACATACAACGGCACTAATGAGCACTGTTGAGATATTATTTCTACTGTTGCTACAGCAAGTGCGACTTATATAAGAAACAATGTGTCTCAAATTGAACAATGTTAACTCTAGTTAACAATGCTGATCCAACCCAGATTTTATAGCAATGCATAACGTGCTATTAGGCAAAGGTCACGGGGTTAACAACGCGTTGGAGGCTGAGCCGGATTACGACAGAAAAAGAAAACAATTTTCAGTAAGGACGCGTGCGTATTGCTCTGCGGGAGAAAAAATTTACTCTTCGAAAATGTAGAAAGAGTAACTATATTCGAAGCGACACCTCGTTTCCGGTATTTCAGGGCTTCACCTACTAGTCGTCAGTGCGACAGCGTTGCCTTCGAGGGAGCGACGGCTCCCTCCAACGCGGATAATAAGCACGGCTTAGTTCCATTTTAGAAACGCGCAAAACGTTGCCTTGCTTGCCCGGTCGTGCCGCACGTTTCAACTAAAATGGCGGTGCTCGAATTAGCAGCAGAGGTTCTAGAAAAATAATCTATCTCGTCGTCGAGAGCAGGTTTAAGCATGAAATCAACTGCAAGGAACATGTGCCGGATTTCAGGACAGTTCATAGATGGCGGCAGCTGCACACAGGTAGCGGCCAGGTTCTTCAAGCGCCGACCGTGATGTCGCCTTTGATAAAATAATATTAATTGGTTTTTGTGGAAAGGAAATGGCGCAGTATCTGTCTCATATATCGTTGGGCACCTGAACCGCGCCGTTACGGAAGGAATAAAGGAGGGAATGAAAGAAGAAAAGAAGAAAGAGGTGCTGTAGAGGAAGTCTCCGGATAAAATTCGACCACCTGGGGATCTTCAACGTGCACTGACATCGCACAGAACACGGGCGCCGTAGCGTTTCGCCTCCATAAAAACGCAGTCGCCGCGGTCGGGTTCGAACCCGGGAACTCCGGATCAGTAGCCGATACCGCCTTTGCCCGCTTCTGCTCTTCGAACTAGGTGGCGCGCATGTACACTCCTGGCTGCTTTCGTGGACTGACAAGCCTCCGCCAACAGCCGCTTTTCTGGGCTGGAAAGCGCGCTGGCCTTCCCTCGCCGCTTTTGGCACCTTGCGTACCAGCGCGTTGGCTGCATCTTTTTCCTGTGCCGCAAAGCTCACTCATCGCCGAAAAGCAGCTCGAAACTTATCACTCGTCAACGAAAGCAGCTCACTCGCTGCTTTCGTTGTCTGACGCGGCACAGCGCTCGCCCGCTCTCACCGGCGCTCATTAGGTCACCTTAGCCGCCTTCTTTCCTTCGTGGGCAGCTACATCAAGGTGTTGTTCACAACATGGAGTAGTCTTTCGTTCTCTTTCCACATCTGGCTCCATTGCACGCACGTCTAAGGGCGCAGCGCGACCGGTGCCGGCCATTGGGAAGCGCACAACAATCGAGTGAAAGATATGGACGACGATGTTGAACACGTGCACTCTAAACACGAATACGCCTTATGTATGTAAAAGGGAAGTAAGCTATCCTCTAACGCATACTACCCCCCCCCCCCCCCCCCCCTATCTATAAAGGGGAGTGCGCTAGAGGATAGCTGACTACTTTTTTACTATTTTCTGTTGAGAGCGTGGTGCGAGAGGCTACCAGTTAGAACAGGTAGCTCGAGAGGCTGCGCCTAAGCCGAACGATCTCAGTCATCCGTAAACGGAGGTGATCCGATTGCGCCAGCGCTGGCTCAAATATTTGAGATGTTCGGCGCAGTAAAGTTTCTTTTTTTATTCCTGGTTACGATTCGGAAGGAAAATATCGAAATTCTTCAGAAGAGTTCGGCTTGATGTTCGGCTTGATGTTCGGCTTAATGATCGGCCACAAATCGCCTTGATGTTCGGCCTCATGTTCGCCGCAGTTTCCGGACGATGTTGCCCTGAGCTTGCCGAGAATGGGAGCCCAAAGTGTTTCACGTTTAGCGAAAACAACTACACGCATTTATTTCTAAATGTACTATCGGCGTCAAATGAAACCGAAACAGCGGAAAGCGTGGCGATAGGCCCGATTGAGGCCGCCTTTCTGTCGTTATCAGGGAGAGGCGCGAATTTCCGGTTCGCGATAGTTTACTTCTATTTTCCTTGGCGTTCGTTTTCTTGCTTTGCCACTGGAGCGCCACATTCATACTTACCACCGATTGCACCTTGCACAGCGCTTTGATTTTGCTTCCACCGATGCCATGTTATCAGCATCGGGTTGCGATGCGAACAGCGCAGGAGGCCGATCGGGAACGGTCGGTGTGCAACGTGACGTTATTAATCGCTTTCTTTTTTATGATAATGAGCACAACTTCAAAGTCACCAGAACAGCTCAAATACACTGGGATCCATCGTTCACGCGTCATTTTAAACTTGCAATGCCGAGTGCAAGCCCCGATGAAAGAGCACGAATCGTTGCTCTTTTCTGTCGTGGTGTGCCACAACGTGGGATTGTAGAGAAAACAGGTCGTGCACTGTCTACAATTAATAGAATTTTCAAGGCCTACCACGACGAGGGGCGGCTTGAAAACTTGCCTCGTGGGCACAGGCAGCGGGCTACAGGAAACGATGAAGACCTGCGTATTGTAGCCGCTGCAACAGATGCACCCAACATCACTGCTCGCGAGATTAAGGACACTTTCGAACTGTCTGCCAGCATGTCCACTATTAGGCGCCGTCTCTACGAGGCTGATCTGCGAAGCCGCGTACTGTCGCAGAAGCCGCTGGTCTCAGCAGCTAATCGAAACCCAAGACTCCTGTTTGCACAGAGCCATGCATCATGGCCTGCAGAGCACTGGCGCTGTGTGATTTTTTCTGATGAGTCTACGTTTTCGACTCGGTGGTGCCAGCGTCAGCGAATTTGGAGAGCCGAAAACACCAGGTGTGTCTTTCGTATAGCAAATACGCATGTTGAAACTGCCATACTTGATTTCGGCTTCCTTTAATGATACGGCTGAAATATCTCATATTGCGACGCGAAAAGTCCTTTTATTTATTGATTGATTTATTCATTTGTTTATTTATTTTTTTACTCATCTGAATTATCCTCAGGGCCAAAGGCATTACAGAGGGAGTGGCTAGAAAAAAGACAGGCATGAGTCGCTCATAGTTATAGAATATTAGCTAAAATAGTTTACAAGCTTAGGAATGTTTCCTAGATATATAATGTTAGTTAAGGCCCTGCAAAAAAGATAATGATCAACAGTGGAAGCAATTTATCCGGGAAGGTGGTTCCAGTCCTGTGAAGTACGCGGAATGAATGACTGCAGGCAGTTTCTCGTACGGTAAAAACCGATGCCAACTTTTTGTGCGTGATAAGTGCAGAGAGAGATAAATAAGGGGAGAATAAGAATGTCATTATGAACATGGAGCTGCAAAAATTTTATAAAACAACAGAGACCAGAACATTTACGACGGGAGGTGAGTGATAGGGGTGGCAATGACTGTTTTATTGGGGTTACGCTAACTAATCTATTATAGTTACGAAAAATAAAACAGACGCAACTGATTAGAGGTTGTAATGTTTTCACTGCTTGAGTCCTAGATGGATACGCCCTATTCAAGCTTTTGTGTGCTGCATCGATATTAGGCACCTGTGTGCACATTTTTTGTGCAGAGATATTACGTAGGTATTTTCGCCGTTTCTGGTGATGAAACATATCATTATTAAAGAAATTCTCCGTTTTTGTTTCTTTATTCAGGTTTGAGCCCTCTAATCTCCAACACGTTGCAAGCAGCGGCCGCTGCTCCGTGAGTGTGTGGGGAGCAGTGTCTAAAGATGGCCTTTGACCGCTGTTTCGTGTGGAAGGCAGATTTAATGCTGAAGCTTACTGCGACGTCATCGCGAGCATCATGGTGCCTTATGCACTCGACGGTCTATTCCCCGACGGTCCCATACACATGGCGAAATCAGTAACGTGCCTGCTGGAAGAGCTTGGAGTTATGGTGTTGGAGTGGCCTCCTCAAGGTGCAGACATGAACATCTGCGAAAATGTGTGGGGTGCCATAAAGAAGACACTTTCGCGGCTGCCACTCCAGTGCGGCTCCCGGGATTCTCTGTGGGCCGCTGTGCAAGAAGAGTGTGGGCGCCTACGCACTTCGGAGTTTGCGGCCCGGCTCTTCGAGAGCATTCCGCGACGAATGGCAGCTGTTGTGGCCGCTGGAGGTGATTTCAACAAGTATCAGAGTTTGAGAAGAGAGAACCTATTGGTTACGTGACTGAAAGATGCCAGTGCGCACGCGCAGGACGACTACACCTCTCGAGTAATGCTTCTAAAGTCTTGCTATTCTCCGATCCGCCTAACCGATACGGTGTCCCTATTCTAAAACTCCCTGTTTGTGCATCATGAGGCAGCTGCAGATTTCTCATTTAATGCACCTCAACACATATCGGCAAAGCTTTCATGGGTGTATCTCGTAAGTGTGGCGCTGCAGTTACTGTGAATAAAGTTTTCTTGTCTCCGCACGGAGAATGTGCAGATTTCAGAACATGTTTGGAATCACGTATAAATTCCCCCGAAGGTATCGCCTTTCCGCAATCATAAACGACAAAACCTGTTTTCTTGGACCGGTTGACCTTTATTTGTTCGCACCGCAACTAGACGTTGATAACATGGCAATGATTGGAACAAAAACAAAGCGCGATAAGGGAGCTATCAGCGCTCGCTTCACCCACGCGGGCGACAGCCTCTCTCGCCAGAGAAACCGCGCTACGGCAGTTGCGATCGGTGGCAAGTATGAATGTGGCGCTCGAGTGGCAAGGCAAGAGAACGAACGCCAAAGAAAAGAGAAGTAAACTATCGCGAAACGGAAATTCGCGCCTCTCGCTGATAACGACCGGCAGGCGGCCTCAATTGGGCCTATCGCCACGCTTTCAGCTCTTCGCGTTTTATTTGACGCCGATAGTACCCTAGAACCACCTACCAACATAGCAATAAACCACTCTTGCGGCTTTCTTAACAATGCTGATTATTTCCTGTTATTTCAAAGTTTTAGATGAGGTGCCTGAAATAAAAACTCCAGGAACTTGGGGCAATGTAAGGGCAATATATAAGAAGACATCAAAGAGCTCTGACTGCGTCCGTGCAGATGTCACGCCCACAGTTTTCCACGTTATCGAATGGTCACTATTATGTACTATCGCGGTCAAATGTTTACGGGACACGAGTACGAGGGAAAAAAACTATTTCAACGTAGTCACCTAAAATCAGCTCCCGAAATGTGTAAGTGTATGAGAGCACGTGCATGCCCTATGCACTGTTAACAATGCCAAGCGACCGCGTAGCTAGGTAGAGCTGCAATAAACCTTTTTCCGAGAACACACGTCCTGTAGTGTTTCGATCGCGATTGTAAATGCAATCAAGCGTGCACATGAAACCATATCAATCGTACAACGCGTGCAACGTTCTTTACCACTCAGCCTAACTATTATGCAAGGGTTTCCGCTTCGGAGTGTCTCTCATTCATCGTCAATAGCAGTTGAATGACGCACTGTCTTTGTTGAAGTCCATTCGTAATCACACACCCACAGGGCGCAAATTAAGCTGGCACTGAAAAGCTGAGCAACAGGGCTCGAATAAAACCTCTAGCCCTCACGACCAAGTGGCTCGCTACTTGGCCCTATAAAAGGCTGCGATGCAGCGCCTTATTCATCACGTAATGAGCCGCGCAGCGAGTCTCCACGCGTACGGGAAGATGCCAGGCAGACGTTGCGCCGCTTCTTAAGACAAAGGCGAGCTCATGCTACGCGCAGCACGCTCCGCAGCTTTCTTCACCTCTATATATATATTAAGTCCTTTTCTTCTTGCGTTCGCGCTCTCCTTTTGTGAGCGGGCGCTAATAAGCCTAAGGGAAGGAAGATAAGCTGTGCATGCGGTCTCCCGATGAAGTTAATAACGCAAGGAAATTAGGTGCGACGAACCGACCGCGGCCCGTTCGCGGGCTTACTTTCCTGCTGTACAGATGCAGGCTATATGAGCCCTCATTTGAAATTTGTAGTTGTTTGGCTGCGAGTCATAGTGTTCCTTTATGGTGCGCTGTCATGCCGAAGCGCAATAAAAACACATTGCCAGTAAGCTGTGAAAATGCGTAATTTAAAACAGGCACGCTCTACTTAAAAAGAAAGCTCGTTACTAATGGTTGGCTTTTCTTAATCTGGTAAAATAAAGTGCATGAAAAAGCATCACCCATAAAAATCAGTGCGAGGGACTATTAGAAGAGCAGGCCGCATATCGCTTCGTCTGCTGGAGCCGCTTTTGTTTAGGCATGCTTACAAATTGCTCACAAGGAGCTTCAAACGACGCGGTCGAAAAAAAAGTTTTTCCGGCCCGGTTTGTAATCAGTGCGTTTGTGCATATTAAACGACAGTGTTGCCCAAAAACGCCCCAGCCATGTTTCATTCCAGCTAATTGCTAGTTTAGACTTGCACGCTCGTTATAGCTAAGAGAGCCAGCAAGGTACTCTGGAAATATTTATGACCCCATGCTAGAGCGCCAGCCTGTACACACGCCGGACTTCATCTGTATTTATTCGCCTCAAAGGGAAACTTACAGACACGTTCCATTCGTACAGCGAACTGAACTAAACTTTCCTCCTCCCTTTCCTTTCCCCACTTGTATGGCCCTCTCAAGTGAAGGGTAGCCGAGGATCGCATAGTTAGCCCTGTCTTTCGGTTCTTGCGCCACTCCTCCTCTAGCTCACAGGGAAAGGAACGGGGAGGTTTTAATTAGTACATGCTACTCTAACGCCGAAGCTGTTTTCTACAAAGAAAGTCTCTCACAAAGCCACCATCGTAGAAAAGGCCGAATCATCACAGGGCGCCAACGTTTGTTTCCTACAGGTAACGCCAATTCCTGGTTTCACCAAGCACGCTTAGCTTTCTTCGCTTAATTAATTAGCTTGTGACTAGTGACACGGTGTCTCTTAGGCGAATAATCCGAGAAGAGTGCGAATGTCCGCAACATCTTGATTCACACGTCACTTACGCTGACAGTGCAGCATTTCGTGCTTTAAAATCGTTTAAGGCAATAATCAGGCCGTATATTCGGTAAGCTTTACACACTGAACGTGAATTAAAAGAAAAAACTTTTATTTCCCACACATAAGAATGCGCCGCCGCGGTGGCTGAGTTGTTATGGCGCTCGGCTGCTGGCCCGAAAGGCGCGGGTTCAATTCCCGGCGCGGCGGTCGAATTTCGATGGAGGCGAAATTCTAGAAGCCCGTGTACTGTGCGATGTCAGTGCACGTTAAAGAACCCCAGGTGGTCGAAATTCCTGGAGCGCTTCACTACGGCGTCCCTCATAGCCTGCGTCGCTTTGGGACGTTAAACCTCCATAAACCAAACCATACCACACATAAGAATGCAGTTCCCTTCCCATGCAGCAAACAAGCTGAAAGTGCAGACGCTATAATCACACGGCATCGACAAACCGGGCACGATACGGCTCTTATAGATGGGCTTTCGAGCCATCCTTACCCTCGCCTTCCTTCCTAGGTTGCGTCGCTTCACTCCGGCTCGGTAGATGACCAGCGGGCCTTTGCGGAGCCAGCGCTCTTCTTCACTGGGCCTTAGTGCTGTCCTTGAATAAAGTTTTTTCCTCCTCCTCCACTGCGAACCGCTGTTCCACAATAGAGTACGAAAAACTCACCGCGTACTCAAATAAAGCTCTAGCCTACATCGAGTGATGCCGAAGCAACGAAGCCCCGATGGGGAAGTGAGGCAAGCGAAGCTCTGAACTCTCCATCGACAAAGCGTTCTCATAAGACAGAGCACGCGTTATGGCGCAAGCCCTCGACGCAAGCTTGCGCTCCGTGGTGCCCACCTCACAACGGCACGCACCGTTAGACTGCGTCGGACAGGCCTCGTAACCGATCTTACGCCGCAGGCTTGGACGTCTCTGAAGCCGGGGTGAGCTCGGCGCAGGACGTGTCCAAGTTTCACCATCCTTGCACTTCCCCGCTCAATCTTTCCCGGGGCGCGGGATCTCGAGCTCACCAGCCACTGGCCCAGCCTCGAGGGCAGCCGGGAGCGCCGGCGACCGCTAAACAGCGGCAAAAGAGGGCTCCGGCCTGGACCAATCTGTCTTGGATAGTCGAAGCATGCCTGATGTGCGCTACCACCTCCTCTGCTTTTTCGTTCTATTTTTTTTCTCATCACAGCTTGCTTGCCTGCCTCCCCGACCGCCACTCGTTCCCCTTCTAACCCGCGATATATACTCAGCACCAAGTTCTCGGAGCCACAAACACTTCGCCGTTCCCCGAGGCGGCCCAAGCGTGAAACCAGGCGCGTCGCACGCAAACATACGGCAACCGTGGCACGCAGGAATCGCAACAAACGAGGTGGGAGCAGTAGCAAAGGAAAATCAAAAGGAAGTCAGCGAACAGAACACAACGCGTACGCACTTTCCCTTTCCACTGCGTTCCCCGCTCCCTCATCCCCCTTCCCCACCAACAAACCATCCTCCTTAGCCGCGCTGCTGTCGTCCTGCGACGACACGTGAAGGCTGAGAGGGATCAATAAAAACGGCTCATGGAGCCACCGACCCGAGCTCAAGAGAAGAGACGCGCGCGATCCAAATAAAAAAAAAGATAAAGAGAGGCGAACAGAAGAAGCGACCACTCCCGACCCACGCGCTGCAGCGGCGCCGGGCACCCCGAGCAGAGCCGCACTGGAGACATCGCGTGATGGGGCGATGAGGCAAAGCTCCGGGACGCGCAGGCGGCGGCGAAAGCCGATACGTTTCAGTTGAGTGGTTGCCCAGCAACCAGAGCGGGCCTCCTCTCGTTACCGCGTTATTCCCGCCATTGCACGCGTATCCTTTACCTCAACGACCAGCCGCTGCTGTGTTTCTGTTTTGCTCCCTCTCCTCTCCACAAACTCTCTCTCTTTCTTTTCCAATGCTTGTCATCCTCGCTTCGGCAGCGAGTTTGTTGCACATTTATGAGACTATAGATCATCTCTGTCCGAGTGTGCTTCTTCTTCTCTTTTCTTTTATGCTTATTGCTTCCTTTCAGCGAGATGTACCCGTTATACATCTTTCCTTTGCCCTTCTCCACTTACGCCAGCAGTCAGGCGGATGATGCGACTTTATGTCGACCGAAGCTGTAAGGCAAGGTGGACACATTTTTCAGGCTTCATATAGGTGCCTTCTTTGTCGTCGCCGACGCCGCGGGGTCAATAAATTTTTCCGCTCCTACCCACCCGAGCACACCGTCGCTCGTGTGTCTTTCTTTCTTCATTCTTTCCCGCTCCTCTTGTTTTGATCTTCGGCCTCCTTTTTTTTTAGTAAAGGGACCGGCTCCCTCCCTGACGGCCCCCGCGTCGAGAGGTAGAACTCGGCAGGAGCTCCTCTGTAGACAACCCTTATAAACGTCGCTCCTCGTCACATCCTCTGTACTGGCGCCTACTTCATTCCTTGCGTCGCCTGGCGTGCGCTGTTTCAGCGGAGCTCCCTTCGCATTCGTCAAGCTGTCGCTCTTATTCAATTCATTTTTCACGTCAGCCGGCCCGATGCTATGCGAGTTGAGTTGACAGCGACGGAAGTGATACTGAGACACAGGCGCTGCAGAAAGGCTCTTCCTCTCGCTGTTCTTTCTTTTTTTTTCTTTAATCTTTTCTCTCCAACGCGTCATCAGTATTCCTATTTTCTCTTGTGTTAGGCTACCACTTTGGCTCTTGACGGACGAATGTAGGCAGAAGCGCGCATACGAGTCGTTCCACTCGGGATGTCACCACTGCTTGAGTGGCGTCTGCCGCTTACTCAAGTGCGACTTTCCCTCCGGGGTTTTCTGTAAAACCCGAAATTCTTTGTGGTGCTACGTACCCCGCTTCACCTTTTCTTTTTCTAGAGCTAAGAATTCTTCGCTGACTTATCGATGTAGCAAGTGAATGAATGAATGAATGAATGAATGAATGAATGAATGAATGAATGAATGAATCAATCAATCAATCAATCAATTCTTGGTATAAAGAGTAAGTGTGCAAACATTATAGACACACACAGACGATGTTGACTCAGTGCATCTCTATGAGAGGCTTTCATGTCTGCGCATACTTTTGTTAATTGAAGCCATGTTGCAACTTGCCGAGCAAGAAGTACTGCTGAGAAAGAGAGATGGAGGACTGAAAACTCTCTACTTAAGCCGCCTTCTTGAGTGGTTGGCACTGTCGCCATCATCCATCGAATTAGAAGAGAGATCCCTTCTACAGGATGTGCGTCCGATCGAGAAGATGTTCTAGCCTTCTGTGTAATGCGAACTCTTGGGGAATGGGATGAAAAAGCTTCACAAGGGCCACAATGACAACGAGGTATATTTGCCGGTCAACAGTTTGGGCTACAGTTACCCCCGGAATTAAATTCCCGCGAAAATTTAAAGCGGACACTCATGCCCCATCCTGCGTGAAAGGCAGGACGAAGTACGTGCAGTTTGGAAGTAGGTTTAAAGCCCGGTCTCGCGCCTTATATGAGCTCTTCAGTCAAAGGTGACATTCTGTAAAGTGCAAGGGTAGTGACTAAATTATACAATGCGAAAAAAAGACGGCGCGGTTCAGGTGTCCAAAGATATATGAGACAGATACTGCGCCATTTCCTTTCCCCCCAAAAAAACAATTATTATTATTATTAAAAAAGACGATTTTGGGGGAAAGGAAATGGTGCAGTATCTGTCTCGCATATCTGCGGACGCCTGAGCCGCGCCGAAAGGGAAGGGATAAAGGAGGGAGTGAAAGAAGAAAGGAAAAAAAGAGGTGCTGTTGTGGAGGGTTTCGGAATAATTTCGACCACCTGGAAATCTGACTTACACTGACATCGCACAGCACACGGGTGCCTTAGCGTTTCGCCTCCATCGAAGCGAGGCCGCCGCGGTCGGCAGCCGTGTACCAATCCCCCCTACCACTCCAGGGGGGATTGGTACACGGCTGCAGTCATACACGAGGGAAAACAGGTGGACGGCCTCTCGTTCAGGGCGCCCAGCTTAACTCATGCGGAGGAGGTAGCGATCGCCCTCGCAGCCTCCCGTGCCGACTCTAAATTCACCCTCAAAGACTCTCGCGGAGCCTGTCGTAACTTTGAGTTTGGTTGGATCACTACACTTGCTCACCAAATTCTTCACCACAGTACTCGCGACTGTGATCCAACTCATTGCTCATTCATATGGTTCCCCGGCCACCAAAGGTATGCCAGGTAACGAAGCCGCCCATGAGGCAGCCCGCGCGCTCACTTACCGGGCACCAGGCGTTCCTTGGGAGGACATTGACCCAGATCATAGCCCTCTTCTTTCTTTTAAAGATATTACTGAACACTATAGTGCTCAACACCTGCTGGGTAAAGCTGGCAAACGAACTCTACTTAGGCTCTTTACAAACACCCTGCCGTGCCCGGCGGTTCTCAAGCATTTTGATTCTTCTTTTGACGGCCGCTACTCATTCTGTGGGCAGATGGCCGACACCTTTCACTTGGTTTGGGCATGCAGGCAAAATATTCATCTCTCCCCCATCACCCTTTCCCCTACACGAGAGGACAGGAAGGCGGCTCTGCTCGGCTGCCAGGAACTATCGGCCCAACAGGCCCTGGTTCGGCGGACCTGCGCAGCGGTCAGGACCAACGGGGTCCCGAAATGAGGGAGTCCGCCTTCTATTGTAAGGCGCGAGACCCACTAGGGGCCTCTCCCCGAACACCTCATAGATAGACATAGATAGATAAATAGATATATAGATATAGGTAGATAAATAAATGCTTTTCACCACCACCACCGGTCGAGTTCGAGCCCGAGTACTTCGGATCAGTAGCCGAGTGCGCTAACCACTGAGCCACTGCGGTGGACTAAAAAAATTGTGGCTCCAATTCACGCTGTGAAGGTGGTTTGACAATCGCATTTCCTTTCCAAACGCGTCTGTTCTGTGGCCCTTTAACAACATGGCCATCTATTAAACGCTTCACGTCTTCGCTAGCTTACGACTGCACGACTGCCACTCATAACGCAGGTACTGTATGTTATGAACACAAATACGGAGCTTTATGTGGTAACAATCAGTGCCAAAATTAACGACGCGTTACCGAGTGAAGCAACGTGGGACAAACACAGGTTTATAGTATAAGTGCGCTGTGCCACGAGGCTGTACTTCGATAGGCAAAGCGTTATCATTAGAATACAACTGTTTCACACAGTTAGAATCAAGCTGGGATGATGGTTTATTTTTTTATTTCTTCTTTCTTTCACTCTAACTTTTCGACAGGTGACAAAACTAACGAAACAAAACTTGCATGTTTTACGAGAAAATAGGTAATGAAGAAAAAAAACATGCAGATTTATTTAGTGGAAAGCCGCAAAATGGAGAAACACTGTAATGGTAAGAAATGATCCAAAACTAACATAAGAAAAAATTGTGAATGTATAGCGAAATATATAGAAAGTGCCTAAGGTTATAAGGAAACGACTGGTGAAATAACGCTCTTCGGACTCCAGCCCCTTTTATTAGCAAGCCATAATCCGAAGCATACGAGACAGCATCAGTGAGAACATAGAGCATAAGTAACAGCATATCAATTTTAGCTTTAGCTTAGTGCAAATAAGATATCAGGTTCTCATTGCCGCCTTCTCACGTTTCAAGCTCAACAGTATAAACAAGCTCCTGGATACTGTGCTCATAAAACTACGCGCCCCTATATTTCTTTTGTATTGATAATAAAATGAGAAGCTTTTAACGCACTCCTCACAATAGGAACAGGTTCAGCTTACAAAGGAGCACCTAAACGTGGGCCTCGCTCCTCTAATCAACATCGACGAAACCATAATTTTCCGAGAACACTCGCGTTCTTCGTAAAAATTAGCGTCACTCGGTCCAGGACTCCCCGTTCCCATAATTAGGCAAAAAAAAAAAATCATGGCCTGGAAAAATTGTAATGATGACCACTTTACTTTCACTTTTTGGTAATATTCTTTCTTTTTTTTTTTGTCTTTCGCATGTATGGCGCCTTTATGCGGCGCTGTTATTAAGGATAGAAGAAATGGGGGGAGGAGGGAGCGATTCAGAAATGCATTAATGCCATTACGCTCGGCCTTGTTCCTATATGTTCCTATATGTTCTGGGTTTACTCTCTTGTAACGTAATATGCATTATGAACAGCTCAGCGATACTGCTCTTGAAGCCGGCAGCGCAGACGCAGCAAAAAAAAAAAAAAAAAACGAGAATATGCGCTGATAACGAGAAGCCTCTCTATTAATAATTCGGCTGCCTGGGAAATCGGAGAGTCTTTATTGAGACCCTCTCTCTCTCATACTCTCTACCCCACCTTTATTTATGAGCGGCTTCTTTACTTCATGAAATCGCTCCCGAGTTGATCAGTCATATTTATCTCTAAATTATACGCTAAGCATTCCGGTACCTGTCCAGGCGAAGCCATGAACCAGCCGCAACGTTCGCTCTTTTGTCGGTTCGTTGAGTAAGTTGCTTGTTTTTTTTTTTATTGGCATGCGGCATGGAAGCCAAAAAAGAACTCCCGCACTCCCGAGATGGTTACCACAGTGCAACACAAGACTCGGCGACAGCGGTTTGCGCTGGTGAATATCATATCGCTTATTCGTTGTTTTTCTTCTCTTCTGGTAAAGTGCATGTGACGTTGCTATGCTGTAACTCGTGACGTCACTTTGTTTCGACAACTCAACGTGGCGCGTTGCTGTGGTCCACTGCAGTGATATCGGCCGTTGCTTGACGTCAGTGCATGCAGACCAATCACCGCGTCACGGTGTTACGCCAACGCCGCACAACCGGCCAACGTGTCTTTGACATCTATCGCTGTACAGTGAACGGTACATAGAAAGAGCGGGTATTTCCCACATGATAGTGAGCGCAAAATTTTGCGTCGAATGTGTCTGTATAAAGCACCGTTATCGGTTGGAAAATATAGGAGTAGTCTACGTACGCACAGCTTCTTAAACCCAAAAGCTGCCCTACTATGGCTGCAGACAGATATTCAATTTCGCTAAATGGAAGGAACTACTTCGTAGGCATAGAAATAAAATTTAGCCTCCCGCACTCAAGGACTGGAAAACTATTGATAGCTGTGACGTTCAGGGACGGCTAACAATTCGTAAGCGTTTACTAACAAAGCTTCGTATGGAAGTCTAGGAGACTGCTCTCGAATAGTTCGCCGAGAATTTTCATGGCGCTTTTTTTTTCGCAGAAATTTAATTCGTTGGTTTACGTTAGTGAATTCTTGAAATTTGTGCTTCCTGGTTAATCTGAGTCACTCGCAAAGCACAGTACGAAATAAATGGCTAGCGAGAGGGTGGAAATAGTTGCTCGTAGGGCGCTAGAGGAGATGGGTGTAGTCTCTGTGACCGAGCCGTGAGGCTGGTTCATAAGCTTGGTTCGCAAGCGTGAGGTGCCGCGCTATAAATCTGATCGTGGTGCTCGCAAATCGGTACCGAGCGGGTCCAAGAAAAATCGCCCGTGAGTTCAGGTTTTGCAAGACACTGAATCGAATCCATTCACTAGTATATTATACATCACGGGCAGCTCAAATGTCCTAAATCTGAGCAAACAGTGAAGTCACAAAAATATCCTTTGCCGAGGAGAGATTGGCGAGAAAGAGTTAGTGGACTTTCTGGGCAAGGAGGTTGACCAGACATACGTCCAGCTGAGTGTCGTACACTAAGAAAATCTAAAGACAAGAGAAATTGAAGTAAAATTGAATTAGTCTTGCAAATATCACGCAAAGACGTGCGGCCATCGTCATTGTGGCCACTGAAAACCAAGAATGTTCATGTGGTGTCTACAGGCGAACTCTTTGGCCTGATCGATAGGTTACGCGTTCTAATGACGAATGCTTCTTTTACTGAAAGCGAAGATTTTTATAGATTCAGAAAGGTAAAATAAATGTGATAGAGATGTTGCCACCCACGGGCTTTTGCGCCAGTAAACTGCGGTGCCTCAAGTGAGGACTTTTAGTCGCGGATCCCGGAGCCTAGGCGACACCGTCATTCATCTTCTAACGGTTATCACGGAGTTCTTTTGGGAGGGAACGTCCTTCGAATGCAGTGGCGGGAAATTTTATAAAATGCAATTTTCTTGACAGAAGACAGAATGATGACCGCAAGGGCAGAAAGTAAATTTGTATTGTACTCCTGAACAAGCATCAATATAATCAGAAAGATCCACAGGATCTATTTTGTAACTTAAAAAACTGTAACTTAAAAAACTGTCGTCCTCACTTTTCCTTGAAATGCCGAAACAGCGCTTTGACGGCGTTCTTTGCTGATGAAAAAGCCACAATCCAGGAGTCGTGGTCTGAGATGTGCAGTGTTGCCTCGACAGGCATTCGTTCATTGTCATATCGGTGGCACTGGCAGAGCAGATGTGGAATCGTCTCCTGGCACCGGTTGTGCTATTATGACTATTATGGGTGAGCTGTCATCTGGTCGGTTGTGGTGACTGGTCATCTCCTCTTTCACAAAGCTCATAGGTTAGAAATGAAATGTGCGCTTGACCCTAGGTTTAAAAACCCCAGGGAGGGATTTGTGCGTGAGAACGGCAATAAATGGAAGCATGCATGAACTATGGCTGTGTTTAACATCGTATGTGCTAGTATGAGGCACTACCCGCCTCATAGCTACCACTATATAGATGAAGAGTTCGATAACGAAAGCCATTCATTCGTAAACTTATCTAAAGTATAAACGAGGCGCCGAAAGTTTTAGTGTTATAAAGTAGTTAAACCGAGTAAAGGGGCGAAAGCATGTGTTTAGCCTGACTGGCTCATGATTTTGCTTTGCTGGGTCGTCGGCACATCTGGCGACGATATGAGACTCAGATTAAGCTGATCTTATCCGTTCGCGCTCCAGATGAAAGTTGATGAAGACGATGATGTGCAATGCCGAGTGTGTGTTGCAGTTTAACACGAGGCGTGATCGGCTGCGGCGGCACCATAATGCTCTCCTGCAGTGGCCAGTGACGCTGATCTGTTCGCATCGCCGTGGGTTCAAATCCCAGTCGCGATAAAATTTATTTTTTTATTCAAGGTCAAGGCTTCGGCGATAGCTCGGTTTTTAGCAGCTTTGATTGTGAAACAGACCTTTTGCTCTAAAGTAGCTGCATGAATCCAGCTCCTTTTTTTCCGAGCTTGTAATCGCAATCAGTTCTACCGCAGAAATATCAGTGGTTCATTCAGACTACAGCTCACGTAATGAAGAACTTTGTCGCTCTCTGCCTTTGAGAGGAGCTGACTGTCATAGGTGCGCCTTGCATCCCCTACTTACGATCCTGCCAGACACGTGACCGCCCATGGCGCATTCCTGATAAAATCCATACGACCACAACGGTAACGTGACTACTGGTGTCCTACTTCCCTTAATGGGCGAACGTCCATCTCCGCTTTTTGTTTCCTTATTTCCTTCGTAAACATCAGGTTAGGTCTGTCGTGCGTCGGTTCTCCGTTGCATCGCCAGAACCGCACACAACCCCTCTTCCCTTTCACTCAATGCAGGATAGCCAACCATGCCCTTCCTGCTAACCTTCCCGCATGTCCTTCTCTCCCTCTCACTATCTCTCTTTAACTTCCGTCGTCACTGTACAGTGTGCGACCTGAGGGCCAATGCCCCTATTTATTCATATCGGCCTCACACTCACCTCACAAGTCTTCAAATACCACAAACACGCGCAGAGAAAAAAATATGAATAGAGAAAGAAACGGAGATAAGAGCAGAAACTGTCATCCGTTCACACTGTCTACGTCCTGGCTCACGGCGTACTGGTGAGCCGTATAGCTCACTAATTGGATTGCCTTCTTTTTTCTTCCTCTTTTACTGTCCCTCTATCTTTTACTCATTTTCTTACAGATTAATGCTCGCTTGCTGAAACGCTGCCTGTGCGCAGGAGGAGAAAGCGGTCATGCGTGCGCACCGTACGACGAACGTCTTTGGTACCACGCTTCAAACTCTCTCCGTAATGGCGTAACCCGACGTCCTGGTCGCAGAAATAAAGTGAAAAAAAAAGCTCCGTTAGACAGTAAAGAAATGCGTCGGCAACCGCTAGGATAGACGAGCGCACCGTGGGTGGCCCGGAAATTGAATGCGGTGTCGCATTACAACGAACGAGTTATTCTCGTTCGGGGTAAAGCAGTTGGGAGTAGTCGATGCGCGCCGGGATCCTTTCGGAGCGATTTTCAACGACGAACAGCGAACGATGATTGGGGAGAGGTTAACGGTGACGTTGTTAAACAGGTTGGTTCCAAAGTAAAAGAAAATAAAAGCAAAGTGACAAGACGATGACAGTCAGAGCCAGCTGAAATAGTAAGAAAGCTTTGAAAAAAGCATAATGCACGAAAGCTAAAAAAGAAAGGCTCGCATAATAATAATAATAATAATAATAATAATAATAATAATAATAATAATAATAATAATAATAATAATAATAATAATAATAATAATAATAATAATAATAATAATAATTGGTTTTTGGGGAAAGGAAATGGCGCAGTATTTTTCTCATATATCGTTGGACACCTGAACCGCGCCGTAAGGGAAGGGATAAAGGAGGGAGTGAAAGAAGAAAGGAGGAAGAGGTGCCGTAGTGGAGGTCTCCGGAATAATTTGCTCACATTATGATAATTTAATAATTGGTTTTTTGGGGAAAGGAAATGGCGCAGTATCTGTCTCATATATCTTTGGACACCTGAACCGCGCCGTAAGGGAAGGGATAAAGGAGGGAGTGAAAGAAGAAAGGAAGAATAGGTGCCGTAGTGGAGGGCTCAGGCATAATTTAGACCACCTGGGGATCTTTAACGTGCACTGACATCGCACAGCACACGGGCGCCTTAGCGTTTTTCCTCCATAAAAACGCAGCCGCCGCGGTCGGGTTCGAACCCGGGAACTCCGGATCAGTAGTCGAGCGCCCTAACCACTGAGCCACCGCGGCGGGGGTCTCACATTATGAAAAATCTAAAATGAAAATTGGTTTTTGAGGAAAGGAATTGGCGCAGTATTTGTCTCACATATCGGCCGACACCTGAACCGCGCCGTAAGGGAAAGGATAAAGAAGGGAATGAAAGAAGAAAGGAAGAAAGAGGTGCCGTAGTGAAGGGCTCTGGAATAATTTCCAGCCCCTGGGGGTCTTTTACGCGCACTGACATCGCACAGCACACGGGCGCCTTAGCGTTTCGCCTCCATCAAAACGCTAAGGCGCACATGTGCTGTGCGATGTCAGTGCACGTTAAAGATCCCCAGGTGGTCGATATTGTGGATCGCCCCGTTTTCGCAAAGCCTAGATTTTGGAAAGCGGCTTTTAGTGCGACACAATCATCGCGAGTCCGAAACTAGATATTACTGGTTAATCACAACGTGCCATCAATACTAGCTCGTTTGGCACCACAAGAGATATAGTATTGATGGATCGTTGTAATTAACCAGCAGTATCTGGTTTTGTACAGAAGCAGATATGACGGAGCGATAATTATATATACGACGTCCGATGAATCTACAAAACTGGATGGAGTTGTTCACCACACGTGACGTTTGTTATTAAGGCTTCACTTCTCCTGTTTCCGAAATCAGGCCGATATCGCAACCTCAGATTCCGCGACCCCTGAATGGTTTGGTTTATGAGGGTTTAACGTCCCAAAGCGACTCAGGCTATGAGAGACGCCGTAGTGAAGGGCTCCGGAAATTTCGACCACCTGTGGTCCTTTAACGTGCACTGACATCGCACAGTACACGGGCCTCTAGAACCTCGCCTCCAGCGGCCCGTGAATGAATGACCGCGATTGTACAGGAAGTTACTATCGTCGATGCATCCACCCGTTCACGAGAGTGATTTCTGGCGGACAGTTTGGTAAGATTGCGACCGAATAAAGCTTTGACTGATGTACCAATTAACCCCAGACTAAGCGGGGAATACTCGGAAATGCACAGGCGACTGCCTTAATAGGAACGTGCATCAGCAAAACAACAGAGCGAACGGAGATAGCCTCCACGTAGTCGCGAAAGCCGATCTGCATTCGGGATGACGGCTATGCCACTGCCGGGAATACTCGAGCAAGGACAATAGCCGACGAGGGAGCCCACAGGCGAGGCGTGGAATCGAGCTCGCGCTCCGCCCGTGACTGCTGCCTCTGGCCTTGGCTCGCGAGCGAGATATACGAAACCGGCCGACAGGCAAATAATACGGCGCGCGCCTGAATTGCGAAATATTCGCCCACGGGGAGAACACAGCGGCCAACGCCTGCGTGGGCGGATAGAGTTTCTCAAAATTACCTACAACGAAAATAGGCGTTGCGGTCTTTCGTCCACAGTGAGAACGCCGGAAAGAGTGAATATCGTACGTGGCTGGCTGGTGAGTTGCCGACATGAATTTTTTTTAAAGCGCCTTTTTTCGAAGGCTGGCCTATTAGAAATAATACATAATAATAACAATATGAAAGCATGCATTACTAATGTTCATACAGATCTAATACACTTTGTCCAAAGTGTTTAGGTGAATTCTTCAAGGTGCACTCTAAGCAGAAAGGAATAAAAGGGAGTAAACTCTCCCCTAGCGCGCTCCATATCATGAAGCGTTTTCACGTTTAATAATAATAATAATAATTGGTTTTTGGGGAAACGAAATGGCGCAGTATCTGTCTCATATATCGTAGGACACCTGAACCGCGCCGTATGGGAAGGGATAAGGGAGGGAGTGAAAGAAGAAAGGAAGAAATAGGTGCCGTAGTGGAGGGCTCCGGAATAATTTCGACCACCTGGGGATCTTTAACGTGCACTGACATCGCACCGCACACGGGCGCCTTAGCGTTTCATGTTTAGAGCGTGTACAGTTTTTGAAATCGGAACTAATTTGACTAGAAAGAGATTTTATTGAAGTATCAAGTTTCTTTGAAAGCTGTATAGCTTTTTTTTTTGTAGCTGAACGGCTGTGCTTGGGTCAAAGCTAACGATTAATTCCTCTCTTATTTCAGATAATCACTATTAGTACATTAAAAGTTTGGTCTGCGCAAAGAGAGGAGTACCACACCACTGCGCAGCTATATTTTAGAATCTGCAACCATTTTTTCGTCGAAACACCAGCCAAGTCAAACACGAGGTAAACATTTCCCGCAATTCAAGCAGTGAGCAATGCGCTCTGCAATCCAGAAACTCGCACACACGATGGCGCCTGTTTTCTCTCTAGGTGATTTTGAAAACTTTATGGCTGAAACAGCCAGCGCGTGCGGCTGCGATACCTTTTTTTACTGCTTGAAGCTTTTACTGCATTATTTCGTGAAATCAAGGCGCAACCCAACACAAGGGAAACCAATGTCATGAAGGCTATGCGCTCACCATAAGGAATAAATTTATGAAAAGTTCGTTTATGTTTACTTGGGAGTGTCCGTAAATAGCATTACTTTCGGAATTCCCCATTCTTCTTCATCGTCTTCCTACGAAATCGAGGAAGCTGCTGCTGTTGATGCTTATAGCTTCAGGTTTATACCCTCCGTTCTTCATAGGTCAGGAGTTTGGTAAAAACTACGAAAATGTCTGCAAAATCGATAGTGAGTGAAATATAATAAGAAATAGATACGCTGAGCTGGGTGTAGCAAAAAGATAAATGTTTATAGTGGTACTCTATAGGCGGGCGAAGTGAGTTTATGATCCGTGCTCCAACGAATGGAGCACAAAACATGGCACAAAGAGGTCAGCAGCAAAAAAAAAAAATTTCAACAACTTCCAACTGCAGCTGACGCACTACATCGCTTCTATTTCAGTACAAGCCAAATTTGGGCTCAATAAACATGTGACGGCCCGTCCCGTCTATCGGGCGAGATTGGGGTCGCGATGTAAAAGGCCTTCCATTAGCTTTGCGCAGAAATCCACGACGACACTGCCTGTATGTTATATATATATATATATATATATATATATATATATATATATATATATATATATATATATATATATATATATATATATATATATATATATATATATATATATATATATAACCGGTGCTTGCAGTCTCTGAACGTCAATGCCTCATGCGAGCCTCGAGGGAGTGATAGCGTGGGCGTCTAGAGCTTGAAGCAAAACAGCGGATATTAGTTCCTTTTATTCCTTTTATTCCACATTCAGACATGAACACTAGAGTTGGAAGTGTATGCGCAGCAAACCGCAGCAGTGACCTAGTTGTTTAAGCATTCACCTCGCATGCAGGAGCTGCGGGGTTTGATCCTCAGTGGCGCCGGGTACCCACCGGTGATAGAATGCCTGGTTCTCGGCTTCTCCGGGGTGAAATACTCAGAAAATAGATATGTAACCCCTCCTTAAGTAGAAGAAAACAGTGTGTCATGGCGCTCTTTGACAACATATGACCTTGGGCCATAAAAATGCATCATCATCGCCATCATCATATCGACCCATTATCCCCCTATAGCCCTCTACTCTGTCGCCACCTCGCTCGACCGAAGACACGTGGGCTCATCGGGGGACATGTCGGGCACGTATGGACGACGGGCTCTCGCTGCACACTGCACGCACACGCCTCGATCGCCTTGCACGCAAACGGGCCTCAAGTCTGGACGGCGTAGATCGAAGGCTGGCGACAGGTTGCCACTCTCGGCCTCCGGGTCTCGCCGCTCCTCGGTCGCTCGATACATCGAGTCGCGGTCGGGTGCCCCCCCCCCCCCCCCTTTAAGCTGGTTGGCTTTTATAATCACGCACCCAATCAGCGAACGCTCCTAATTGGAGTAATCCTACCGGCTGGTTCCGGAACAACGATAGGGAAAGAAGGAAGGAGGAAGGAAAAGGATTGGGCCGCAGATGCGAGCACACCGTTGGCGTCCAAGGTTTTTGCGAAAGGGTTTGTGGGAGACAAGAGGATGGCACTTTCCGTTAAGGTCACGTGACTCGGTGGTTTGTAAAGTATTTTGTGCGCTAATCTGCGTCGACGTACCGAGAGAGAGGTACCCAATTACTAATAGACATGTCACATCTTTTGCCGCACAAATCTTTGCGCTTGCTCTTGTTGAGCTAAGTTTAGGCTAGTTAGAAACCTTAATATTTAAGGTTTACCAGTGTCAGGTCAACACGCTAGTCTAATATTTCTGTAATGTTTTTTTTTTCTTTTCCGTAGAATACTTTGTTTCTGGTTTCGCATTTTCGTGTTCTGGCGAGTTCCAAAACTGAAACGATCGGCAAACATATTGTCTTTTACACATTAACGGCGTCGCGAACCAGAACTGAGTGGAAATCAAGAGTACATTTCAGCTTTACTTCTGTTTTTCGGGTTTTCATAATTAAACATGAAAACCAAGGAAACATCGCATAAAAGTAGAACAAATTTGTATCTTATATTTTGCCTGAGGAATAACAAAAACAAAAAGAAGCGCCACGCAGTCATGTGCACCTAACTTGCAAACAACAACATCCTCACTTTTTCTCCCTCCCTTTTTAAAATGTGTTCCTTTTTCAAGAGAATACTCACGGAGTTCGAATTGGCCAAAATCGTGAGTAGCTACAGACTGTTTTTCTCAAAAAATTACAGAAACCTTACGGCTTTCTTCTACATCTTTTGACCGCGTCAAACGTTGCGTAATGCACATGGGATACGCTTTATTGCAATGTTGCATAATGTTATGTAAGGACTGCAGGTGCATGCAAGCATATCTTCAGGCCTGGACTGAAATAAGCGCTTCTTAAAAGAGCACCCTTACTCGCCAGTACGACCATACTGGAACTTTGGCATTCGGAAAAAAAACGTGTCATGTGCACAAGCCTGAATCTCGAAAAGAGGACATCTTTTCTTCACAGCATGAACTTGGGCCTTGACGAATAAAATGTTTCACTCACTCACAAGGCGCGTTCAAGGACATTGTATATCGGATAGGCAAGTAGATAAAAGCACAACATAAAATAACTACATATTTCTAAAAAACAAAACAAAAAGCTGGACGCTTGCCAAGTTAACTGAGCTCAGGAAAGTGCTTATGAGTACATACATCTTCTACGGTTCCACCCTCACAACCGCTGGAAAGTTCGTTGCACTGAGAGACATCGCGCCACATGTCTTAGCAAGCACTCAACTGCTTGCACATTCGCTAGTTGACCCCACTAATCCAGCTTGCACATGACCAACCCGACGTGAGCGTGTACATTTGTTTCTGAAGAGACGGCGGCGGAGAACTTGCAGGCCTCCGATCGAGGAGCGCAAATAACAAACCCGACGAGGCCGTCCCAAAAACTGATGAGGATCCACATAGCGCTGATCCGCCTTAATTACTTCAGCGCCCGTAAGCCGCGTTTCGCTCAGAGTAATTACTGGGGAGGGGGGGGGGGGGGGACATGTCGAAACGTCTACGTGAGAGGAGGCGGATAGCTATAGCACTGCCTTCAACGAAAGCTTCTTTGTTTTCGAGAATGCCGGAGCCGGCGAGATTTGACGGAATTAGGACTCGAGGCCGGCCTCTAAGCTCTCGGGAAAACGCGCCGGAAAAGGAGGAAAAATCGTTTCGCTTAGAGCAGTTTAGACCTCTCAGCGACTCTGAAACAATATTATGCCGAATGTGTCGCCCTTCACACAACTGTTTGGTTTTCGCGACACTGTTTTCGGCAATTTTGGTGTCCCGGGGAATGGTGACCGCTGGAGTTCTAATAAGCTTTTTTATTTTTCCACCGGTTAGCGCTTATGTTTGAAAACTGTTGTCTCAACCAGCAAAGATGCATCGCATGCTGGTCGCGTTACGAATCGCTCTTCGTGCCAGAGGTTCGTACGCTAGCTCAGCTCAGTTAGCTCAATTCGATTCATGCATCTGAGATTCGGGAATAAGTTGTGCAAACATTCAGAAAATGGGGTTCGCAACAAGCAAGAAGTAAACTGAAAATTTGTGTTGTTTCTCGATTATAACAGCACGAATCTGACGAAGTGACAACGAAGCGCTGACAGGATAATTATGACTTGCTACCTTCCACACTTTTTCTTGTTGCTCACGTCCAACGTTCCCGGACAAAAATTTTTAATATTAAACAGTTGTAAGATACCCTTGTAGAAATTTTGAAGTTAATGATCTATTCTTCTGCTGTGCAACAAAATCTTTCTTTTAACTTGTTTCCATCGATCGCATCGAGCAATTAAGACTGTCATTGAAAAGCAATGGGGAATGCGTTTGACGATAGCAAAACGGTTATAGAAAAAAAATAAGAGTGCGGTCGGGTGGTCTGCGAATATATTTATATGTACAATGAAATCTTACATTATATGAAAAAAAATTATTTGTGTTCACATACTTTTTCCGTTAAAACTGTTTTTGTCCTGAATTGCTGGGTATAAGTATGCACCAAATTCATCGTTGTCGCTTTAGTGAGCATGAGTACTGAGGAAGACACACACATGCGCATGTGCGCACATGCTCACCAACGAACAAATCCTTCAGTTGGCGATATCATTCTGGTTATTAACTGGACAGAAATCCACAGAAAGAAATATTTTGCGTGGTGCTCACATTGAACGATTATTGGTCCTTAACAACGCTGCTATTCAAGGCCTCCTACGAGGCCCCAGACTGGGAACTCTTTCCAGGAGAACAGCTACATAACCGAGAATTGAATAAACTTCTGTCACTATTATCTAAGTGCCCCCTTTGGTAGGCGAAAATAAGCATGCATTTAGTATGAAAAAAATAAAAAGTCTAAGGAAACGGAAGAAAAGTTCTTTCATACAATAATAAAAAACCGCAAGTCTAGATAATATACAAGTTGTACATATTTTGTATAACAGTGAGTGGCTGGCGATTTCACAGAGATTTCACACATATTCCAGTGGTTATCCGAGTCTGTTCCGCCATGTGCAGCCATGGTTGCTTTTCGTACGAGACTTCCCACCCACGGGCTTCATCAAACATCACTGGTTTGCGAGTGTATTGGAAGCTGCTCGCAAAAGCGCCCCTAGCTCTATGACCATACGCTTCAGCAGACTCTTCATGTGGAAAATGACATTAGAGCACTGTCATCGTCAAACTGCCCTCACCTGTTGATTTTACTTATATCTTGAGGCGGTAACCTGCACACTTTGTGCGCTGCACTGTCTTCGAGAGTTTTTTTTTTTTTTCAGGCACACTTACCTTCACTTTTGCAAAAAAAAAAAAAACAACCTACGCTCTCCGAACATTAACCAGAACATGGATTAAGGCAACAGAAACTGTCGCGAACACCGTCATTGGACTTCTGACATGTTACCGGACACTCAATGGCTGGTGGATGTAGAAGCAAAGATTGTCCGAGCACAACGCTGTTCTGAAATTCGGTAATGTCTCTGATTGGCCTTCAGTCGAATAGGTCTGGCGTCGCGCCGTTGTCATGGTTTCATGCCGTTCCGTTCAGGTTCCGTTCAGGTTCCTTGTCCGTAAACTATGTCTCATTACCTCACACAAAAGCCGTGTCTTTTGCCACTACAGCTGCTTCAGTTCTGTTCAGGTTATTACCTTAAAAGTGCCCCGTGAAGGGGAAAAGCGTAAGGGGTGGGGTTTTGAACAGTGTAAAGATCATGGCAAGTAATCTTTCTCTCGACGATAGCCATTATTTGAGCTGTGTACAATTATGAAATTGAAGTACAACGTCGTCTGTCCAGTAAAAAAAAATTTCCGTGCCTTTGTGTTCAATACACGACAGCACGTGAGAAGTGAGCTCTTTTTCAACTTGCTACCGTGTTCGAAGCCATAAGTAGCCATACAAAAGCAAAGCGCTTTTGGAAGACAAAAGCCGCGTAGTCTTTACGCTTATTCTGCAGAGGCTACGTTAGCGTAAGTTCTTGTTGCAAAAACGGCTTGTTTTCTTTTTCATGCAGAAGAAACCACAAGCCGAACCATCATCATCATCGTTATTCCGGCTACGCCCTCTGCTGGACACAGGCGTTCCCCATATATATTCAATAAACTCTTTCTTAAAGCTGCGGCAGCCACATCCCCGTAAAACTTCTTAATTTCACTTGCCCACCTAACTCTGCAGCTCTCTGCTAAGCTCACGTTGTCTTAGAATCCACTTCGTTACCTTAATTTAAGGAAAAATTGGTCACGTGTTAGCTACATTTCTTGCGCTACTCGTGCTAATTTCGTATGATTAATTTCAGAAAGGATGTCGAAAACTCTTGCTTGTTCCATAACTCACTCTATTCTCGCCCCGCATTTTAACGCGACTGCGTTAGGTGCCTGGTGCCGCAGAAACGCATGTCGTCGGAGTCAACATCGTTGGCCGTGAGCGAAAAAACCACGAAAAATCTCCACAGAGGAAACCTAGATGGCAGGTGGGCCATCTAGGCGATGTGACCTTGTGACGTCATCAACACACAACCTGCCCACCGTGGCAGGTGGCAGTTGAATGGTCGCGTAAGTTGCTCTGGAAGAGCTACCTTGGTCTCACAAGCCCCACCGGCGACTGTTTGAAACAGCCACCTGCCAAGGCAGTGACGCACTGATTAACAGCTGCACCACTGCTCCAAAGGGTGGCATGAGTAACCTAGAGAATGACCAATTCCACATATATTGGTATTAACCCATTAACCCGATGGAAGAAATAAATAAGTTGAGCAGCCGATGCGAACGGGACCCAATAACGTTATCGTGTTCTACTCTTAAAGGCGAAGTTTAATCGTCCCCCGGTTCCTTTAATGTTGTTTCTATTGTCTTCTCTTCCTTGGCTGGCTTGCACTGTGTTCGGTTTATATTCAAGGACTTCGGTTATTTCCAAGTTTCAGATTAATATTTAAGTATTGGCAGAAAACAAGTACTGCGTACTTGCCTCTTGATGGGTATTGGCAGGTTGTTAATTTCACCTGAGAGGCCCTGTCAAATTCACTCTTCGTTATTCTTATTATTCTCCTGGCTCCAATACAAAAGGGACGTCTACTTTTATACCCACAGCACCACATTTTCGCTCGTTTTTAATACTGGATTTAGTGCGCCAAGGAATCATTCAAAGTACAGCTCGTAAAAAGATTAGCCCTAAAAAAGGCGTCAGGTAGCGAGCTTAAATAATGTTACGCCAGCTTCTACCAGGCAGCCGTTGAGACAAGTCGGTCACTCGGCCTGTCGGAGCATATAAGCAGTCAGCAAAAAGAACTCAAGCTAACACGTTACCGAAGACGTCCAACGCAGGAGCAATATCAAGATATACAGTGTCTCCGCAAGTCTCTATGGCGGCGAAGATAGCGGGCCGGTCGCCTCGGGGAACGACAACAGTTCTCGGCAGGGCTTCAGGCAGACTGTTTGCTCACGCTCGTAGCTCGGTCGACGAGCACCTCGCGCGCGGCCAACAGGAGACCGCCAGCAACTTTTTCTCAGAATAACAAACACCCATGATTGTCTCTCTGTTTCTACTTTGCTCTTTTTGTTTTCTTGAGCGGTATAACGACGGACGGACGGCCGGGTCAGCCGAAAACTCGGTGGCACAACGAGGCAGTGACTGCGGACCAGGTGTTTTGCGATAAAAAAAAACGACGGAGGTAGAAATTAGCCGGAGGAAAGGGTACCTAATAAGTGTGCGTACACACATTTAGGCTGGGGTGCTGTTCAGCTGCGGGGACGTTAACTCAGTGGCGAAGGGAGGGATCGGAGGCGGCCGGACCCTTTGGGTCAAAGCCGGGTATTATTATAAACATCGGATCGCTCCGCCGCTCCAGAGCTTCTTCTTCTTCCGAGCCATGTGCATGGCAATGAAGCCCACCGCGTGTTTACTTAACTGTGTACGAGCCTCGTTCGCGGCCATCGGAAATCAATATGTGCATAAACAGTGCATATATGAGACGGCGTACTCCGCACCGCTGCTGTCGGAGTGTCGCAGCCGTTTGCTCCCGAGGGACAGAGTTCGTCCCTGGAAACGCGTTCAACTTCCGCGACGGCGCCCCACCGCATCGAGGGGGAAGGAGAGCGAGAGGGGGGGGGGGGGGGGGGAGAGGCACGTAGGAGAACACAAAGAGAACACGCACAGTCACGTCACGGCCGCCGCGAACGAGCGAACGGGGGAGGAAACGGGAAAGCCAAAGTGGGCGGAAAGAAAAAAGGGCAGGGAGCGCAGGGAAAGGCCAAAGTGGCAAGCATCCTTTCAAGATCCTCCCCTCTCGAGCGACCCAGCCTGGAAAACAGGAAAGCCGGGTAAATACCAGCCCGTTGGACGACGGCGCGCGTGCGTGGGAAGCAAATACAGGCAAAAGGCGATAAATTCGCATTCCTCGAGAGAATGCTCTCGACGGTTTGGGCTCGGAGACGGCGGCGGGAGCGGTGCTGTCGCAACAAAGAAACGAATGAGCATCAAGGAGCCACGCGTAGCGAGCTTGGAAGCCCCGCTCGGCGCTAAGACTACTCTTCCCTCTCGCCGGCTTAAAACTGTTGAAAGTTGATGCGCGTGCTTCCGCGGAACGCCCGTCTATTTTTTCAATGCTATCCTCCTTCTTCGCGTGCGCTCTATCAGATTAGTGTTATCTGTTCTTTTGCGTAGTTGTTTATCGTGAGCGACATGCTTGCAATGTATCGCGGATATGCTGTGCAACTTGCCGAGAGCATGTTGCGCAATACATGTTCTCTATTTGTTTTTGGATATAGCATCCTCACGTCACTTCTTTCCCTAACTTGTTGCGCAGTATTTAACGGTGAAGGCAAAGGTTAGCGCTATTCAACCTTCATTGCAAACGCTTCATGAATGCTTTCAAAATAGTCTGTGGGGCATGTAAGTGAAGCAGAAATTCCCAGTGGGCGAAGGTTGGGCGAGTTGCTGAACGTTCATGATGTAAAATACAGTGCTTGTCTGCCTCGTCCTATCTGTCTTTCGTGTTTCCTTTGCGCTATATTTTACACCATGGAATTCCCAGTAGCCGCAGTGCTGTACTTGGCACACCGTTCCCTACGTAGTTATAGACAGGAATGAATCGGCGAGGCGTTTGCTTCCTCCAGAAACGCAAAAAGGACGATCCATTCCGCATGTCGTGAGTATGCAGATCTCGCTTTCATCGATTATAGTAGTCAGTGAACTGGACTTCTGAAGAAGAGAGCCGTCTCTTGATGCTGCACTCGTGCTCATACACAGAACGCTATACCACAGCAAGGAAGGAAAAAAAAAGGAATGCTATGCTCCTGTAGCTTTCCCTTCTCGAAAGTATGGAGACGAAGTAGGAGATTCACATTATGTGTTCAAGCAGTCTGTGTCTCAGATATGCGCCCCGCCGCGGTGGCTCAGTGGTTAGGGCGCTCGACTACTGATCCGGAGTTCCCGGGTTCGAACCCGACCGCGGCGGCTGCGTTTTTATGGAGGAAAAACGCCAAGGCGCCCGTGTGCTGTGCGATGTCAGTGCACGTTAAAGATCCCCAGGTGGTCGAAATTATTCCGGAGCCCTCCACTACGGACCTATTCGTTCCTATCTTCTTTCACTCCCTCCTTTATCCCTTCCCTTACGGCGCGGTTCAGGTGTCCAACGATATATGAGACAGATACTGCGCCATTTCCATTCCACCAAAAACAAATTATTATTATTATCTCAGATATGCGGTAGATGGCGTCATTTATTGAAATTTCACGAAAGCATGACACCAGATTAAATTATTACCTTGGAGTTTTGGAATGCAGTTCACTAAGCGACCGTTGAAGAAGCATTCTTTCTTAAGCTCTTCCTGTGCACGTTGAAAATGTATTACTAGCTAATTCCTCAGCTGCCGATTAGAAAAAAGAAATGACTTAAAACAAAACAACCAAGGTTGTGGTAGCGAGATTTGGTTTCACGAGTTTTACACCAGAAAGTGAAAAAGTATAAATTCGCCCTTCGCGTTTACTGTGACTGGCCTGAATTGCTGGATAAAAAAATTACCTTGAGTTTCTCCTTCTGGTAAAGAGAATCACAGCGATATACAAAGTGATGCGAAATATTGATGACAGTCCAAGTGTTTAGTAACTCTGGTTAGGGGCTGGGATGCGGGGATACGGGGTAGGCGGTAGGGGTGCAGTTATGTGTGCGTCATGCATGACTGTTTGCCACGTGTTCGAAAGTGCGTTATGCAGGTGTGGGACATGACAGGCGAAATCAAGGAAGGCGAGAGGGAGAGATCTGGGCGTGCTGCGCAAGCAGACGACGTCGACGATGACGACGCCTTAGTTTCGCAAAAACGTTAGCCGTACAGCTGTAGTCGTACAAATTACGGCCACCCCTTGTCTGAGAGTACAGGGGCAGGCGTGAAATGAAACGTTCGTAAGCGTACTGCTACACAGACACTTTAAGCGCCACCACTGCTTTCGAAGCCCCAAAGAATACGCACATATTCTCGAAATTTGTTTAGTACTACACTGTCGTTTCAAACTCAGCCCTCAACTACGCGCGGTAAAGCATCCTCGCCGAGCCCAGTGTGCTCCAGTAGGCATTTTTTTTCTGGGAAGCATCCAATTCAAGCTGACGCACACTGACGACATCTGTTCACTAGAATTTCCTCGGGTGGTTCTTTAAGACATCTCAAACCTTACACAAGTACGCTTAATTGATGCAACAACTTACTGCGACTAAGTGACTATAACACGCAGCAACAATACGCAGCAACTATAACTAAAACACGCGACAGCGAGAAGGAACTGACGGGACGCAGCGTTTTTTGCGCTAGTTACCATGTCACGGCTGTTTATCGTGCAAAAACTAGCCCAACTTTCTTCTTTGAGCGTCGCTTACACAAGGGTTTTTTTTTTCTTTTTTGATGCAAACGTCATTCACGCTGTTAAGGCGTGCATCTCTGAGATGCGGCATATCTGAATACTACATCTTTTTTTTTTATTCGAGATGTTTGCCATTAGGCATAATGAAAAAGGGAGAGAATGTTAGAAGAAGAAGTGTAAACAAGGCTCTCTTAAAAACTGGCAAAAGTTCTAGATAAAGCGATTATCAAGTGTCCACTTGCGATAGTCGACTTCAATTTCCCATCTCAGGCCAGCTTCCTGCCTAGATATATTGAACAACCTTATTTGATACATTTGAACGTGCTTCGTGTCGACGACGAAGCGGGGAGTACAAAGAAGCTGGTCGGTCTGGCTGGGCTGAACTCTCCGCCCCCCTCACAAAGCGTCTAAATAGACACCCCAGACGTGCTCAGCGCCTGCTGAGTACGTAACACATTTGGTGGGCAGCCGCCGCAATGGCTGAGTGGTAATGGCGCTCGCCTGCCGGCCCGAAAGACGCGGGTTCGATCCCGGCCGCGGCGGTCGAATTTCAATGGAGGCGAATTTCTAGAGGCCCGTGTGCTGTGCGATGTCAGTGCACGTTAAAGAACCCCAGGTGGTTGAAATTTCCTGAGCCCTTCAGTACGGCGTCTCTCATAGCCTTAGTCGCTTTGGGACGTTAGACCCCCATGAACCAAACATTTGGTGGGCGTTGCTGGGTAACAACACGGATCCCTCTGGTCCTCGACGGAGCACGTTAGAATACCGTACTCGACTAACACGTGAGCGTCAAGTAGCGTAATTTTGTGCTTCCGGTCTTTGCAGACAAGAAAATGCGTGAAAGAGATATCCACTTAATTATGCAGCAGCACATTAGATATGTTTTGGCTTACAGCGTTTCTTTGCAAATGTTGCCTGAATAGATATACCGACCGAAGCACACTGCTAATTTATTCTGCTCTGCTCTTGCATCAACCTTATCAAAAGATGCCCTTTAATGGAGCAGTTCACACCAATACCTCTTTCATAAAAGACAGTTCGGTCCGACCATATGCAAATGAGTTATCTGTAAAAGCTCTGCTGCATCTAGGACAGCGTCCGAAATACCACGCGATGTGGCGCATTTATGCAAAGCGCGAGCCATTGTCATCAGCGGTTCTGAAAGCCCTTCGATCGTGCTTCTGTTGCCACGGCCTCATTCACAAGATTAGCATTTTAGTCCACAAAGAGGTGGATTAGCATATTACGTTACTGACTAGCACATTTAACAAGTATTTTTACTCGAGCCTAACTCTAAATAACCGTATTTCATACTAACAAAACAAGACAAAAACTCGCGTTTTTATTGAGCCGAAGTATCTGCAAAAAGTGGTTCGTGCGCATTTATGACTGTAGCGCCATTAATACCTTTGTAAACAAAGCTTCCCATAAAGCAGACCCATGAATAAAGCCAAGGACAAGGTTCGTTATTGTCAGCCTTGGCTAATTGACAGCCAATTGGTAAAACGAATTGCCGACGACACTGTGCATATCTGAGCGCCGTTAATTTCATTTCATATTTACAGCGTCACCTAAGATTGGCTGCAGCGGAGAACCATCAACGCGCCTCGGCAGGTATGGCCGGATGCAACACGAACGAAGCGGTTTTTCCTCGTCAGAGGACTCCCTTCCAGTCAATGGCGTCAGTCGATTCTCATGATCCTGCTAGCGTGACAATGCAAGAAGGGGACTATCCTCTTTCGTCTTTCACTCCCTGCATCGTCGCGCTAGCAGGCGCATGAGAATCGGCCGACGCCATTGGCTGGAAGGGAGTCCTCTGACGAGGAAAAGCCGCTCCTTTCTTGATAGTATCTGAGCTTTAGATGGCAGAACTTGTGGCCATTTCAATGTCCCTTGAACGGCTGGTTCTGTGTGAACCTCGGAGTTTCGTGATTCTAACCGACTTACAGCGACTTAAGCCTCCGACAGATTTTGCCTGCAATCATTAACCTAGATACGAAGACTAATTATAAATGGTTTACGTCATGCTTCCAGTGACTCCTCTCTGAAATAGGGGCCACTGGTAACACGGCAGCGGATCGTCTTAGGCAAAAAGCTGGCTGCACGTAATACGAGCGTCATTTGCTGAATACGAGAATTCCGCGAAACGGATTGCCGCTTACCACTGATCTTCTGACGCCTCCGCGTCTTCCTTGGGACACACGAGATCTATCCGGGAAGAAAGCCACTGTCTGGTAATAACTGCGCACCGACAACACTTACACACGTGCAGGGGAGCACAAGATCCATGGTGCCGCGGCACCTCTGCGCTTGAATTGTAACCGTGTTGGTGATGTATAACATTTTCTTCTTCTTTGGATCTGTTTTCGCGATGAGCTTGTGGCATTCCTGCGCTATCTTAGGAGGTAGAATTTCCCACTAGATAGTGCCGTTTAAGGGGTCTTCGTTGAATGTCTCCGAAATAGAAAGCACGCTGTAGCAACGCTACTTTTGCAATATTTACGGCACACTGGCCTTCCGTGGCACAAGTAAGACACAATTATCGTTTGTACTAGAAAAATAAAAGGCGCAGCAAATGCCTACTTGATCAATGCAAGGCTAATCACGTCTGCCCGTTAATACCGCTACCACGCCACCCCAATCTTTATCTCTCTGTGGTCTTCTGGCGGTTCTAGCACCGTGCACTGCAGTTTTTTTTTAATAATTGGTCTTTTTTAGGGGGTGGGGAGGAAATGGCACAGTATCTGTCTCATATACCGTTGAACCCCTGAATAGCGTCGTAAGGGAAGGGATAAAGGAGGGAGTGAAAGAAGAAAGGAAGAAAGAGGTGCCGTAGTGGAGGGCTCCGGAATAATTTCGACCACCTGGGGATCTTTAACGTGCACTGACATCGCTCATCACACGGGCGCCTTAGCCTTTTGCCTCCATAAAAACACAGCCGCGGCGCACTGCAGAGAAAAACGCAAATGAATATGTTTCGAGTTACGTAATTTCTCGTCTGTGTCACGCGCAGGGCCATAATGACAGCAGACTACACATGTGAGTACCGAGAGAGATGTTTGCGTGTAACACGCGTAATGTACTCCGCGAGTACGCGTGGCATTTATATTTATGCCCTATTAGCAAGACAAGAAACGCGAAAAGACAACTGAAACACAAACAGGAAAATGATAAGCTCTTAGCCAGGCGAAACTCAATACTAACTCTATATTACTTTAACTTCGAAAGCTAAAAGACATTTCATCACAAGTGTTAGTCAACCTCGCATGTATTTCCTCTCCAGGAGCTAATATGCTGGTGTTTTTGTGTTGCCACTCACTTTTCTTGTTCGCGTTTCATTCGTTGCTGATAGTACACTTAGGAGAAGGCTTATCGAAACAGCAGTTGGTTCGCAATGACTCGAACACGTCGATTAAGTTACTTCCAAATCTCCCCTGGCTTTATTTTTGTCATACCATGGTATATTCTAAAATATATGAGCCTTAGCAGGGGTTGAAATTCATGTTGGGCTAGTTGTCGACAGCTATAACCAGTTGCATAACCTTGGCAGCTGTTATAAACAGCTTGGTCATATCGGTATGAGCTAGAAATAGCGTACAATAAATATTGCTTGTACGCGAAGAAATCGCTTACAAAATTTAGAGTGACAGCCAATCGCGTTCTTAGAGGGGAAGAAATTAAATGAGCAAAATTTGAACAGTAGATTACGAATTCGGACTTTTATAAGTACAATTTCTACCATAAAACTGTTGCACAGGTGGCTACAAAACTGCTTTTTTTAAACGCACTTCTTATATCAGAGTTGTGCCGAAGAGCAGAACGACTCTTGGATATAATCAACATATAATCTTCTTTCTTAAAGTTTTCTTGTTCACCGAAAAGACCGAGGGAATAAGACCGCCTTCAGTGTTGCATGCGGTATTGCGGCCAGGCATTCTCACCGGCGATTTTAGCTCGCGCTTCATCGTTTCATTTTGGCCAGCGAAAGCATGTCGTTGCTCAACATTGCGGCTATATTTCCACTCAAGGGAACTTAACAAGTATAAATGCAAGCCAACGCAATTTGAGCATGGTCATCAGTCACCCACATCCTCAAATGCGCTTTGTTCGCAGTCCGTTTTTATAATAATGACAAGAAATCTTCCTGAAAACATAGCTACGCGATCGCTGAGAAAACATAAATAACCTGAAGCTTAAAGAGTCCATCTCCTCGCGATTCAACTTTCTTGAGACCGCAGAAATGAAAACGAGTTGGCTAATGTGAATCAATACGCCGAACCTCGAATCTCCGCTATGCCATTAAGATCGCATCAAGGAAGGATTTTCGTTCTTTCTTATGAGCCCGTTACGCGCTCTTATTCATCCGGTTCTCACAGAAACTAACTCTGCACGCATTCGCGTTAGCTGCAGCTGTTGTCAATCTGCAAGTGCACCACTGATTTCGTGTGCCTCTTGCTCGCTACGATCTTCCCATCTGCAGTATAAATAAACGGTCACAATAAAAAATAGCACGTTTTTTAAGGAAGCGCAGGCAAATAATAAAATAACACCAGCCTGAAATTTCCGGAGGACATCGTTGCCGTAAATCCAGTTCGCGCATAGCCAAAGCACGGTTTGTAAGCGAGCTATTAAGATCAAAGCAACAGCGCAGTTTTGTTTTACGGCCTTGTTCCAGTCGATTTTCTTTTGACTACAGGAAAATTTAAAATTTTTTGCTCTGTAAACTCAAGGCTGTTTATGTGAACACATCGCCGCACGATTATTCGAAACGTGGAGAAGAGACGATATCCGTCATAAATCCGGGCAGTTCCACTGCTGGGTATGATGTTCTTTTTCCATCGTGGTGAAAGGTAAATTAGGCCCGAGCATGTTGCCCTACGGCCAAATGGTGAACAAATGACTCCCATACGAGCCCCTCGGCATTGTACGGGAAGCTGTGAAGTGTAACAAAGCTAATTTTTGCAACTCAACTTGTTAGAAAAAAAAATGGAGGAGACACTTAAGTTCCCCTTTAAGGGTATGACGTGATAGCTTAATGGGTTAATTCCTATATATGCAGAAAGTCATTGTCTATACTTTACAGTCATATATCCCTAGGAGGTACCCCTCCTGGCGCAGTGGTGCGGCGGTTAAGCGATGCGCCACTGCCCTGCGGTGGCAGGAGCTCCCAGCGGTGGGCATTGTGCGACCCAGGTGGCTCTTCCCGAGCGACCAATCATTAATTTAACTGTCGCCTGTCTCAGTGGGCAGTTTGCTCACTATACGTTGGACAGGTTGTATTGACGCCGCAAGGTCACGTGACCTAGGTGGCCTACCTGCCTCCTAGGTTGATCTCTGGGCTCCACCTGCCAGAGTCATGGTCGTGATTTTCGCTCACAAGAGCGACGCCGACAACACCGACACAGGATTTTCTGGACTACGGGGCCTTTACCGCTATCGCGTTAATATGTACTATGTGGTCTTGAAATGCAGGCTGACAAAGAATACATCGCTGGCTTCGTGTTGAATGCCTGGCAGAGAATACATTTCTCTATGTTTTCATTAAAATAAAAAACTCGCTCTGCGCCCATGCATGCACATAAAATGTTGCTAGAAATCGAAACCGAAACAGTGACCTATTTAAAACGAAAGTCTGCTTCAGATTAGGCACATAAAATACGGCAGATAAACAGTCCTTTAGTGCCACTCTTCCACCATGAGAAGCCATCTGCCATCATTTGCTTGTTCTTTTTTTTACACTACGGTGTTGCGTTCAGAAAGCTAAAGACTTATATTGGTCGCTACCGGCAGCCAATTCCAAGATATATACGCCTTAACGTTTTGCTTGCGCGTGACTGTACACTGCTTACTCTTATATAGGGCAGACATGCGACAGCGGTGCAGCTCATTTATTATTCACCAAGTCTGCTCGCTCATTTATGAAAGCGTTTTATAACGCTAACGATGGTCTCACGTGGGGCATTTGGCTCCTAAAATATCCTGAAATGCCGGCCAGCCAGTGGCGGCCTAGATTGTGACTCAGTACAAGACGTCACGGCGTTCTGACCTATCGACGAGTTGCGCCAGCAGTGAGAAGAGAAGGCGGCCTGGCAACTGCGATATTCTGACGCATGTCGTGACAGAAGTTTATATAAGATTTATGCGCACGAAACGAGGAATATGTATAGAAAATCCAATACTTCACTCATTTACGCATTTGCCGATGTTCAGGATAACATCGTTTTCAGAGTGCGTGCAGCTGAGCAAGATTTTTTTTTGGTCCGTGCAAAGATTTTTTTCCGGTTGTCTTTACGTAATTCCTCCTTACTTTATTCTGCTTATTCGTCACTCCTTTTTACGCGTCAAATTTTGCTGTCTCCATGGCAAGATAATCTACTGGCACCCTTACCAGGCTAACAACAGCGCCTTTTGTATCCTCGAATTCTTTTCCATCTCTATTGGTATTCAAACGGCTCATTAATAAGGGCGCTTGGCTGATCAGCCCGAGGACGCTGGCCTTACCCCGGCTGCAGCGGCCACATTTCATCCGAGGCGAAACGTAAAAGGCGCTAGTGTGCTGTGCGATGTCAGTGCGCAATAAAGGTCCCCAGGTGGTTGAAATTATTCCGGAGCCATCTACTACACCGCCTCTTTCTCCTTTCTCTTATTTCACTCCCCCTTCATCCAACGCAGTTCGGGTGTCCACCGAGTAGGAAGACAGTTGCTCTTTTGAATTCCATCATACTCTATTTTTTTCTGCCACGCGGTTTTCTTTTATGCTTTCCATTTTTATTAGACTATTAGCTTCATATCTATAAAAGGAAGAATGTTGGGCCAGTTGGTTCATGATTATAGCAAAGAAACGGCGCGAAAAGCGGGGCAGGAAGACAAGACGCGACAGACACAGCGCAGAGCTCAGTTAATTACGCTCAGTTGTAAGTTCGGCTCTTTGTCTGTCACTTCTTGTCTTGCTGTCCCGTTTTTCACGCCGTTCTACTTACTATAATCATATTTCTATCTCTCAGCACTGTGCCCCCGCCCATCTGTAACTTCGAACAGTACTAATAATTCAAGCCGCACTCTTCCCAGGGACGTAAGCTCCAAAGCGGCCACTGGCAACATGGCTCAATATGCGGAGAACCTGCAGGAAGAAGTTTAAACTATTAGCATGAAGGTTAACCGCTGTTACGACTTAAACCTTAAGAACGCGTTGGCATAACGAAAAAAATACACCAGAGAGGTGCTAAAAATGCGTTCTTATAACAATTCGGTTCCACATATGCAGATTACCCACTAGACCTAACCATCACCCTTTTAAATCTGCAGTACAATCGGCTTCAGTGAGGCACTTTTGTCGTTGTTTTTTGCTTAATTTTTCGGCCCCTACTGCTTTGTTAGTCAACTGCCACGATTAGGACATTTCCAGTGGACTAGAGGTAACATTTTTTCTTTGTAGAAAGCATACATACATACATACATACATACATACATACATACATACATACATACATACATACATACATACATACATACATACATACATACATACATACATACATACATACATACATACATACATACATACATACATGCATGCATGCATACATACATACATACATACATACATACATACATACATACATACATACATACATACATACATACATACATACATACATACATACATACATACATACATACATACATACATACATACATACATACATACATACATACATACATACATACATACGCATATACATACATACGTACGTACATACATACATACATACATACATACATACATACATACATACATACATACATACATACATACATACATACATACATACATACATACATACATACATACATACATACATACATACATACATACATACATACATACATACATACATACATACATACATACATACATACATACATACATACATACATACATACGAGCTTTATTTTCCACAAAGAAGTTGAAGGAGGCGGAGGGAAAAGCCGTACATTTGCGGCTTGAGAAATCCTCCACCCCCTTACACCCCAGGGCCCTCTTAAACAATATTATACGCGACGGGTCGTGAAGATCGCCACTCACAGCGGGTCATTACATTATTGTAGTTTATTGGCGACGGATCTAGGTTATCTACCAGCATTTCTGCGGTGCTCAGAACCGTTCGCGACGGCGGTCACTGGCTATATTAAATGCTCCGTCTTGAACAAATACATCGCACCCGAGAGCCGGGTGGCTTCTTATTTCAGTGGCATGCATGCTGAAAAATCACTGAGCCTTTTCACATAGAATGAGGCATTGCCGTGATTAGGGACCACGCCCGGTTAGCTCGCCATATATGAATGCTCCTTTGCACCCACGTTGTTACTCTGCTATCAAGTCACGCTCAATGCCAAGCTCGCTAAAATAAAAGTCAGCACTACTGTGTTGAAGAAGGCTTTCTGGACTTGGGCAGAACGAGTAACGCGGTGAACAGGTAAACGCCGGGCACATGACGAAAGAGAGTGGGCGAAGTTCACTTTGCCAGTATAGTTAGCGAGCAACATGTAGAACTAAGTTTAGAAAAGTTTCTTGGGTAATGTGCCTGGGACCTGAGCAGGCCAGCGCTGATTGAATATCAGTGTACATAATCTGGCTGATGATAATCATGATCATGATGACAGTTTTCATTATTTTGGAAAAAAGAACGCGACCTCTACAGCGCTGCTATTGCTACTTCTTTATGTACTGCACTATCAATCATATTCTTTTTTTTGGAAGCCCGACCAAATATATGTTGTGCCTGGTTCTGTGCCGTTCTTTTGTGTTGAGCTGCTGTGTATTGTCGTTTTAATGCTAGCCACACTACTTAACCGGTCGCGTTTTAATCGCTTCTTTTTTTTTCAGAAACAGTTACTTCCTCAATAGCAATCATTCGCCGTCAGGTTTTTTGCAGACCTCGAACATGGATTGTCTCTTGGGCCAGTCGACGAACACGGCCACAAGTGCCACTAATCGAAATTCACGGTTTCTCTTGGCTAAGGCATTGCCGCAAGCGTTAAAGCTGATCCATTCTTTTTGTTTTCTCCAGCATCAAGTGTGCCCCAACCTTTTTTTTTGTCCCCAATAACAATATTACGCACGAAAAAGATTTGCAATGCAGCGACAGAGCAATAAGACGAAGACAAGGAAGAAGAAGCTGACAAGACGCCATTGCATCTGTGAATGCGGCTTCCGGAACTCGCCTCTATGGCCGATCCAAGTGAAGTTCGGAGTATTTCAGTTGCCGCCAACTCGCCAAGATTTAGCAAAGTCGGCACACCAAAGACGGCCGACGCAGTCCCACCGCTGAATGACCTCCAGTCGGACGCCAATGAAGAGCGCTCGGTGTGCAGCCTCTACCAAGCCTGCGGCTGTCACATCTCTCTTCTCTGCCTCTTGGTGATGACCGTGGCTGCAACAGCCACACTGGTTCGAGTCACGCAGGGGGCGGCTCTCACGAAGTACCCCGACGCAGACATCCTGGTGCCAATCACCGAGGAACGACGGGCACCGTTCATAGAGCGGCACTCAGGCTACGCCCACCCGTCTAACGCAGCAAGTACTCACCGCAAAAACGAACCCGATCAATCAGGGCGGTCTAACGCTCGCCGCGATAACGGACCGAACAAGGCAGTACGGACGACTAAGGCCGCATCACGTGCTTCATCAACAACCTCAACAACAGCGGCACGTCACATTTCCGCATCATCAGCACTTGCCAAGACCTACACCAGCAGGAACGCAGGCACGCCGACGGAGAAAGCCAGTAAGCGTCGTCGAAGGAAAGCGTGGGTTGTCAAAACCACGCATGGTTTACTAGTAGGAATGGTTGCCGACGTGGGAGGCAAGGAGGTCGCAGTTTTCAGAGGCATTCCTTACGCGGCGAAAATGACGCAGAAGGATCGATTTCAGGCACCGAAGCCTGCGGGCCTGTGGAACCGCACTTTCAAAGCTTACAGCGACGGCCCATCATGCCTCCAACCAGAGCCCACTCGAGACCACCCTATGTTTTCCGCAGCGTCACAGTCGGAGAACTGCCTCTATCTAAACATGTGGGTTCCCTTGTGCGGTGACCGTAGTTCAGAATGTACTCGTAAGACTGTCGTCGTTTATTTCCACGGCGGAAACTTGCTTAGAGGCAGTAATTCAATGCCCATCTACGACGGAGCGGTACTCAGCGCTATGGGGCAAGTCATTGTTGCCGTACCCAACTACCGACTAGGTGTGTTCGGTTTCCTGAGCCGCAAGGTCAAAGGGACGCGCTCGAACGTTGGCCTTCTGGACCAAGTTCATGCCCTGGACTGGGTCTTCAACAACAGCGAAGCTTTCGGCGGCCGCCGCGAAGACCTCGTCGTTTTTGGCCACGACTGGGGTGCCTACACCGCGAGCTTGTTTCTCATTTCGCCGGCGCTGAAGAGATTCCACGTGACCAAGGCCATCCTGGGAAGCGGGTCACCTATCCTCGCGCCTAGATTCACGCGCAACGACTCACAATGGGAAGGTTTCCTCAAGAGCTTGGGGTGCGGCCAGCACTTCTTTGACTCCACGCTTTCCTGCCTCCAAAAGGCGAGAGCCGAAAAGCTACTTGCGGCTCAGTCCCGTTTCCCGGGATCAGTCGGCGTCTATCATCCCCACCCAATGCTCCCGCGACTTCCCGACCAATTCCTGCGCCTGGAACACAACCTCAGCGGGGTCCAGCTACTCCTCACGAGTACTTCACTCGAGGGTCTAGGCGTGTTCTACGAAATTTCTAGCAAAATCGGTCACACTGACACCCTATCGCCGGAAGAACTTCTGGCTAAGGTTGGCGTACAGTTCCGCAACGGCACGTCATACACGCCGTACGGATTTAAAGGCGAAGTGCACGACCGCTACGAAATACCCCCCAGCTCCGCGGAGTACGGGACGGCGTTTGCCGTGAGTTTCCTGGGCGACGTGCTCTTCAACTGTCCCACAACTCTGTTCGCCCGACGAATGTGCCAACTGGGTGCGGACGCCTTCCACTTCGTCATCGGACAGAAGCCGCGCTTTTGGAATCCTACCGCCAGCTTCCAATCAAGGGCCTCCCATTTGGATGACGTGTACTTCGTATTCGGCGTCCCTGTCTCGCACTATCTCAACTACGGCAATCGCTCCAGCCCGTCAGAGACTGCTGTCATGACGCAGGAGGCCGGTTGCTCGAAACGAATAATCCGAATCGTCTCCGACTTCGCCAAAAACGGCGCCAGCGCGCAAGCTGTGACAGACTTTCTGCGTCCGTACTGTGACAGTGAGCGGTCGACGGAAATGTTCCGAGGTCTCCGTCCAGTACCGTCTTGGAGGACGAAACAGTGTGAGGTGCATAATAAGTACCTACGGTATTTGTAACGACTGTTTTGCCGGCTCAAGGTTTCTCACGCTATATATCACCGAGCCCGATAGCACCGTGAAATCTGTCTTTGAAGAAATGATCATGTCTTTAATTAGCTATACATAGGGTTCTTTCTTCGTGCTTTGGTTTACGTGATAACCGTCTACGATGAATAATTATATTTTCAGCAGCCATGCCACAGATTTGCACTTAACAGTCTCTGTGACATTATAAAGAAGAAAATGTGCGTCTTTTTGGCTACTAGTTCAGTTACCAGCTTATTATTTCTAAATAAGCCTATTACTCTGTATATACTACTCATGCCGGGTGCGCACTTATTACACGTATCAGAACAAAGGCTGTCAGTATTCATTCTACCCGATTGATGATCGAACTAATACAGATAGACCCCTTCCTCCGTAACCAAAAACAAACAGTATATGAATTACTACAATCTGATTAATGGTAGTAAGGTACACTAGCTAGCATAATTAGTTTTCAGTATATATAGAGTTTTGCTCATGGAATTCTTCCGCCTAAAACTTGTCAAAGCTATTACAGCGGCTTAAATGACAGGAGTTAAAATTCACAATGTAATTATAAACAAAGTGATAGTAGCAATGTAAAAACTTTGTGAAAATTTAAGTACATAATGTCAGTGTTTTTTTCTTGTTTTGCAATGTTAAAACTAATCTGACAAATATTTTAGTGCAAAAACAGTAAAAGTTGCAGAGCTGACAAGAGCGAAGAAAAGTTTTCAGATTATTGAGAAGAAGCAGAGTGAGTCCAAATGTATAGTACAGCATTAGTACGAATGATGAGTATGCATGTATTCAGACCGAACCCTGGCGCCCAAATCGTTCACCAAGTGTGCACAGTTTAGAGAAGAGTTTACAATTCCTTGAAATGGAAATGCAACGAAGTATGGCGCAATTAAATATCAATTACCTCTTCACGAAACAAGCCATGCATTCTATATTCAGCTGAAAGGACATTCTAGTGTTAAGTAGAAATATCCCTCCCCGCGTAAGAATAAAAGATGGCTTGGTGTCACTTCATCATCGTCAGCCTGACTACGTCCACGGCAGGACAAACATCTCTCCCATATCTCTCTCTTGCGCCAGCTGCTTTTTACCCTGTCCTATGCCAGCTGCGGCCACCTTATCTCCGATAACGTCTTAATCTCATCCCCGCACTTGATTTCCTGCCGCCCCCTGCTACGCTTACCTTCTCTTGGTATCCAGTCCATTACCCTTAAGGACCATCTGTTTTCTTACTACTCCCCTGATTACTTTCAGTGCCTCGCTACCAATTATAAACTGCTGTTCCCTTCCGAGACTGGTGTCACCAAACATTCCCTGCCCAACCCCATTTCTTCCTATTGATTCCGACTACGATGTCATTAACCCACGTTTGTTCCAAACCCAGTCTTCCCTTTTCCTGTCTCTTAACTTTGCCCCTATAATTTTTCTTTCCATAGCTCGCAGTGTTGTTCTTAACTTAAGCTGAACCCTTTTCGTTAGCCTCCACGTTTCTTCCTCGTATTTGAGTACCGGGCATATACAGCCGTTATATACTTCTCTTTTGAGGGCTTTTGGTAAATTGCCATTCATTATCTCAGAGAACCTGCCAAAATCGCACCGCCCCGACCATATTCTTCTAGTTATTTCTCTCTCATGATCCGGATAGGCGGTCACTACTTGCTCGAAATACACGTATTTCTTTACCATTTCCAGTGCCTCCATACCAATTGTAAACTGCTGTTCCATTCCGAGACTAGTGTCACCAAACGTTCCGAAGGGAATATCGAATGCCGAGCATTGTTATAGGGTTGAAGTAAAGGACATTCGCTGGGCTAGATTGCCAGACACCATTTAACAGCAAGCTCGGCTCGATCAAAAAGGCTCAAAAATCTTGGTGCTCGACCTATTCCACGTAGGGCCACTGTCTTCTCTCAGACTCCAACAAAATGGTTTCCCAGTGAATATGCTTGTATTTGTTTTTGCAAGTGAACGATGCTCCTCTTTATTGTAAAAAAAATGTAAATATGGCGCAAATTCTAGCCTAAAACACTGTGGCTTATAATTCGGTAAGCTTTTCCCTTGAACTACTACTGTGAGCTGTTTGCATTTTTGGAGGCGCGCCTTCGCAAACACATGTTTCCGTAGTCACATCAGAGTCTAGAAAAAGTGGCACTGCAGTCGTCAGCAAGAATAAACAACAAGAAAACTTCAAAAACGACTTATCTGCGGTAGGAAGTTAGTCCTAATTTTGGCATGCTAACTTCATATCACCTTTGTGTCGAAACAATCATTACACCGAAAGAAAAAAAAAAACCTTAAGCGAATTACAGTAAACGTTCCTTCGTAGTCAACCTTTGCTATGAAGCATTTTTACAAGCTCATCAAATCATCCCGCAGCCCAAGAGTGGCCGGTGGAATCACCAAAGACACGTGACTTGCGCAAGCTGCCCCAGCTACGAAAAACAGACAATTTCGAACAAAAGTAACTGGGCGTATAATTTCGAGAACACTCTCTAGTCAAGCTACATGCCGTTGTTTGGAGGAGGGAACAGATCACATTGCTCACATCATATGCATGTTATGATGCATGCGTTGCTCTGTCAGTTGTGCTGATGAAGCGCTGGAGTTTCTCTTCTTTGTAGATCATTCGTGACCGAAAAAATCTGTGGAATAACAATGACGTAAGACAAGAGACTACGTGTTTGTCATAGACAAATCATGCATAAAGAAATTAAACCACACAGTGTGCGAGTGCAACCGATCACTTCTTTTGATTTCAAGCTGCCTTCCGCGCAACGCTCTGCGAAAAAGTTCATTCTTTACAAGGAACTCAATTTTCGAACGCCTTAGCTGCTACCTGCACGTTGAGCCTAACAGCATTTACCAACTTTAGCAGAGCGAGTAGCTTTAAGTGTCCTTGTGAAGCTGCAATCTAAGATTAGATGCTAAAATGGCGATGAAAGACAGCACTCTAAAGTGGCCTCTGATATCTGAAAGGAGAAACGTGTCCGCCTCCTAACTGTAACAAGAATTCATAGATGTCGGTATAAGCTGTTGCGCGCACTTTAGATTCGTCATAGTTTCGGATGCATAAGCACGTTCGAAAGCTTAATAATAATAATTGGTTTTTGGGGAAAGTAAATGGCGCAGTATCTGTCTCATATATTGTTGGACACCTGAACCGCGCCGTAAGGGAAGGTTCGAAAGCTTCCATTTTCATTATCTTGCTACTTGGCAATATGCAAAGAAAAAACTTTATTTAACACACCGAATCGAAAATACACAAGAAAAGCCTGTAGATTGATAAAGTTGCTTCTAGCTTTTTATTTTTCTTTGCATACTTTATGAAACCACTCAAAATTGACCTCACCTGCGGCCGCTTTCGTGTCGGCTCACTTTTCCGCACGCCTGATGCGCGAACACATCGAAAGAGAAAATATGATTGGGGCGACAGGGGACGCAATATGCGCGAAAGCTGAAGATTCCTGTTCTCGACACTGGCAGTCGCTGACGTCACTAGGCTCGTACACACATACACACGCACGCACACTGCGCTGGGGCAGCTTCCTTACGTGTGCGGTGCCGGGCAAACATGTAAGCCCCCTCGATAACATGCGCGCTAATGTTTACCGAGGCGCCCCCCAACGACAGCTGCTGTCAGCCAGCCTATCACGGCTTAATAGGCCGGGGGCGAAGCTTTCACAAGCATCCTGCCGGCTCATTTCTTGCCCCACATATCGGCAAAGCTTTCTTCCTTATTTTACTGGGCAACCACGTTCGCTTTTCGTTTCGTTGTCTGCGGCTAAGAAGAATTAAGTTCGGGGTGGGGAACTAGATAAGATGATAGTCATCTTTTTGGGCAAAAGTGGCAAGAGCTTCAAAAAATCCTAAAAGAAAGAAAAGATAGTTGAGTTAGGAGCCTCGTAAGAGATAAAATATGGTAGAATCGGAGCGCATGTTGATTTTAGCTGAGTAAACTCTGCCGAAGAAAGCTACGGTAAGAGAGGGGAGGACTGAGATACTTCAGAAGTCTCCGGTTCTATTAAGCTGCTCCGCGTCTGCAAGAAAAACAATATATCGCATTGTTGACTTCCCGCTACTGCGACTCGGTACAGGCATAAGCTACAGCCTGATATGACAGCCTCATATGACAAATATCCCTTCATCTACCACGTGATGAATGAGCTTGCTGTGAGTTATTTTGCGTTCAGAATCTGTTTTTTTTTAGGTTAAATAATGCGAAGTGCCGTCCCTCCCCTGACAATTTATTCAGTTTCTGGATATCAGAGGAGATAAAATGACTTCGAGGCAACAACCTGTGCCGCACAGCTGTGATCTCTCTGTACGCTACTGGCTGACACATTCTAGGCGCAATGAGTCTCAAGGCCTCGAGAAGATCTAAAACCTTCGTAACGATTTTTAGTTTTCCGGCACCGCCTTCCTGCCCCCGTAGCAAGTGAAGCACACGTGACCTCTCCCTCCAGGCCTTGTGCGCGGCATGACTGCATCCAACATGAAAAAGCATCGCGCCAGCCTATGTTTTACTGCTTTCCGGTAAAAACTACAATGAAACTGCACTACGATTGTGTCGGCCATCAGCACAATTCCCTATAAATGCTCGGCCTAGAGAAAGCAACACTAAATTCCATGCTTGTGATCCGAGGAAGACACGAAGTGTAACCTCGCCGGGAAAGATTTGATGCTTCTTGAGCATGCCTATAGGAGTTATCCACGTGACGTCGCGGGAGTCACTTAGTGGTGCAGCGCGCAGCTTCAATAGGGCAGGCTAGAGCAGGTGTCGATAAGTCCATTAGATATGCCTACAGCCTTTGTCCTCGGTAAATACCCCACAAAATGATGACCACTGTAACGTCGGTGCATACTCCCTGTAGTATCTGCAGAATAAGATATGAGCGCTGCTTTGAACTCGGTCATTGTTCTCTTACGCTGATCTGAATTCGGCCAATCCCAACTTTACGCTCATAGTAACTCCAACAATTCACGGTTTAACGGTGAACTATTTATATGAGTGTTTTCTGCGCTAGAGGCCCGCTTTGTCACATATGTAGGTATTTGCTATTATGTGCAAATGCAAAAGGCACGCGGTTAACGAAAACGCCATGCGCGAGTTACTGGGCGGGAATAAGCCTGACGCAGACCTTAGCGCATGCGTAATGCACATTTCTACACATATATATTTGTAATAAGCAAAGACACCATGATTACGCAGCCTGTTTTGCACGCCTCTTGCGTAGTGTACTCGGGCGTATTTTTCGTTGCGTAAATGAACTCTCTCTACACGTTGAGCAAACAGCGTGGATGCAGGACGTAGGGGCGACTGACGCAACACGAGCGCTGTACATGATCTGTTGTGAACGAAAGACAGCACGTGTTCCAGCACCAGATGTCTAGCCATTTCTATCTCGCTATCTTACACTCTTTTTTGCCTTTCTGTTCTATCTCCAGCCGACCAGAAAATAACAAACCCGAGGCATTCTCTGATCAGGTTAGCTGTTTACCTCATCTCACTTTTATTGGTCGTCGCTCCTTGCAACCTGACTAGAAGCGCTAGTGTTTGTCCCGCCGGTATCTTTTCGCTCTCCCTTGTCTTCCTTTTAGCGCTAGTAGCCATGTGAACTTAATCTTCAAGGACAAGAGACAGCACACAGAAAAAGAACGATGGGACATAGCTTTGTTGTGCTTAATTCAGGGACAAGGAACAGCACACAGAAGAAGGAATGGCTGGACACAGCTTTGTTACACTTAATCTTCAAGGACAAGGGACAGCACACAGAAAAAGGAACGACGGGACATAGCTTTGTTGCCCTTAATTTCAAGGACAAGAGACAGCACACACGAGTAGGAACGAAGGAACACAGCGTTTATTACACTTAATCTTCAAGGACAAGGGACAGCACACAGAATAAGGGGCGACGGGACATGGCTTCATTACACTTCGTCTTCTCAAGCTATGCACAAACTCTCCCAGCAACGTGTTTTACTACTTAATCGCATACGGGCCTCAAGCTTGATACTATGACACCGCAACTGAGAAAAAGAACAAAGGGTGTTTTAATTGTTTCCTTTCGTCCGTGACACTCATATTAATCAGTGACTTTTGTACCGCCCGCTGACGCATGGCGTCACGCATGGCGTCTATATTCGCTCTTGTCTCCCTCATGTGTAACTAGCCGCAGTACATAAAGCGACAACGTTGCTGACGGAATATTAAAACATCTGGCAGGTTGTGATAAAAAGAGCTGTTTTACTCATTCTCATGCAAGCGCCCTTTCCTTTTCACAGATTCATGAAAAATAAAACAAACGTTTAATGAAAAACATGTGCGCCTCCATCCAAGGCTTTCGAATTCGGATGCGAATGGTTGATGTTATATGAAACCGAAAGTGCAGGCAGTAAACGCGCAGCGCTGTAAGCCTTAACAGAGTGGACATATTTTCAAGATGCCTTTAATCCTTTTTCTGTGGCGGCACATGCGAAAACCCATTTGTAAACTAAGATTCTGATGGGAGCGCTAGGTGTTCACGAACACGTCTTGTACTGATGGCCTGTAGTTCGGTGTTTCTTACTTTCATCACAGAGTTACAAAGCGCCAGAAAAGCAACGGTTGTCAACAGGGATCCCAGCTTATTTCAAAAGCGCTATACACAAGAAGAAACAAACACGGCACTGATCGAGTTTTGACTCACAAAAGAAAGAAACCCAAGTGCAAGAAATAAACTGTATAAGTATGGCAGATTTGGCCGTAATTGTCTCTTGTTATATCCTCTGCTATCTGGCGTTGCTGAAAAAAGCTCGTTATAGATTATCAGTTCACCCAGTATGCCATTGTTCAACGAAACCATCACCAGTTTCTCTCGCATTGTGCACCTCGAAATACTCCTCATCAATTAACTCAAGATGCTACTCTAGTCACTGTGGTCTCAATATGAAGTTCGAACGTTTTATAGTAATAACAGAATCAAGCAACTTGACTGTTTTGAATGCACAGAGCGCTTAACATTCGCAAGCACAAAAAATAGGTAAACGCAAAAAAAGGTTAAACTTTCAGGAAAGTACGTACGAATTCGATGCTTTGTTATTGTAAGGTAGTACGACTGGCAGCAAAATGCGTCCTTCCAAATAGCTTGTCCCGTTTTCTTTTCTTTTTTTTGCTCGAGAATTGTAAATTTAAGTGCGCTGTTCCGTTTCGAAGCTGCGAAAATTGAGCCCGACTTACTCTTATCTGACCAGCGATGACTGCCTCCTTCATTGCGGTTTCTCTTTTTTCTATTTCGATTCGTTATTCGTTTATTTTTGGGCGACTTTTCCTTCATGAGTTCTGCATGAATCATTCAGTGCTCTTTTTTTTAAAGCTGAATACAGTCAGTGCAGAACGAGTCATTTGAGGGGCATTTCAATCCAGCTCGTTTATTTTCTTGTCTTCATTAAAAGTAGTCAGACCACAGTTAGTTGAATTTCGCCCACATATAGCTGAAAAGGAAAATCTTTCTGCTAGTCGCATTAAAACATGTTTCGAGTTTACTTGTACAGTTCTTCCTGCACGTTCAGAGTAATTAACCTTCTCGCGTACTAAACACTCAAGATAGCGTCATCCGAAGGAAGATTGCAAATTCGCTTAAATCCGAATAAAATGTGCACGACGAAAGAAACCAAGCAGGTTACAGCATAAGAAAATTAAACTATGCCGAAAGCCAGCGCCAGTTTATTTCCTTTCTCGAGTCACATCTTAAAGAATGTTTATATTCCGGACTACATTCCGACTGAAGCTGCCACTGCTGTTAGGTCATTACGTCATTCATTTCAATTAGGAATGTATTTGGTACCTGCCCAAAGTCATTCCGCGTGTTTCTTCGCTGTGCTAATGTTTGAAGCTCTAATTTTAGTCTGTCGTCCTGATTCAGTTATTCACTGCTTTGTGCCGAAAGCTATCGACAGCAGAGCGCATGATTTACATATATGCCACAATTTCTCTCGTGCACACGCCAAGCCGTCGTGCTTCCTGTAACAAAAAAAAACTTGCCCTCAACTGCTTGCCAATGACAATATACTTGGAAGTAGTAAATACTCATTGGCAGGAGTGGTACCAGGGAGTGGTAGAACAAAATGTACCTAGCAGAAGCCACACCAATAAAAGAAGGAATGCGGTACAGCAGCTACTTCTATATATTCTTACATTCACACCACAAAGACGAACACGACACAAGGGGAGACACCACAAAGCCCCTCGTGGCCGTTTTCGTCTTCCAGCTGTGAATGTAAGCATGAAATACCAACTCGCCCAGCAATTGATTTTAAACAAGTTCTATATATTACTCCCCACCCCGCCCACCCTCTCTACTCGAACCAACCAACGAAAAAGCCAGAAAAGAGAGTTTCAGTTTTCCTTTTCCTCTTGTTATTATCAGCTGCCTTTTTCACCTTTATTTGTGCGCGTTTCTGAACTACGTTGATCATCTTGCTGCTGTGGGGCTTGATCTAGAAGTTCACAACCGATAATTTCTGGTAGTCAGGGCCCGTATAAGATAACAATTTCATTTCAATTTCATTCGGATTTCCCCTCTTTTTTTCACTCCTTCCAGTCGACTCGACCGCCCCAATTCCTAGCGTTTCCTTTTCAATACTGGCTCAAGCACAGCGTTCGCGTGGGCTTGGTGTCGTCGGAAATAATCACAAAACGCTGAAAGAATAGAATGAACAAGAAACCGCTGCACTAGTGGGACCTAGATCACAGCGTTACGAGTTCTTAAAATTTAAAAGCCTGAATTTCTTTCTTCTCATCGGGTTACATCGATTGGCCATGATTCTATTCTCATTCCCGTAACTTGTGTTTTCACTTCCCTGTAGCCTTTTTTGTTTATCGGCTCTTTCGGATTTTGTAGTTTTTTTCTGCTTTTATCTTCACAGGATGATGGTTGTCGCCGGCTACACTCAGCAGAGCCGACTGAATCTCGCCGTTCAGCTAGGCAGATGTTTCGGTCTATGGTTTATTGGGGTTTAACGTCCCAAAGCGACTCAGGCTATGAGGGACGCCGTTATGAAGGGGTCCGGAAATTTCGACCACCTGGGGTTCTTTAACGTGCACTGACATCGCACAGTACACGGGCCTCTATAAATTCGCCTCCATCGAAATTCGACCGCCGCAGCCGGGATCAAACCCACGTCTTTCAGGTCGGCAGCCGAGTGCCATAAACACTGAGCCACCGCGGCGGCAGCTAGACAGATGTAGACGCCACATATCGGGCGGAAAAGAAAACCCACGATCGCCGGTAAACGTTTTCACTGCGTTCACAAACGGCACAAAATGCCTGCTCTTAGGAGTCATGCAGGTGGATCAGGACTATGCCCTATTGGTCCCATCGCACTGTGTGAATGCTCTGCCACAACACTACACTTAGAGAGGAGAAGCTAGACTTACAGGCCTCATTTTGCATGTGACTATGATGCAGCTGTTGCTGTTCCTTTCTCTTAACTTTTTCTTCCCGTATGTGCAACCAATCCCCTCCATTGTTTGACATGAAATCATTTCAGCAAGTCGACATATTTATTGGGCTCTAAGCGCTCAATACTAGTTCTATTCCTCTAATACCAGCTGTTCGATAGGAGTACTGCCACTATTTCCGAAATTCAGCGCGTTCTTCGAGACCACCGAAGTATAGCATGCACCAAGAAATGAAACAATTGCGCTTATTATGCACCTGGCACAAAGGTAATGAACAAAAATTGCATAAAGCGCCACATAAGGGCTGTAAACGAAGCTAGAAGGCCTTCGCGAGGAAACGTGTTCAGCTTTATTTTTATGTTTTTTTCTTGTCTGTAGCAGGCGTACTGATGCATTGAGGAAGTAGCCAGGTGTAATTATTGTATTTCTTGGAGGGATGAAAACAGCATGAAAAAATGCGGAATAGTGGTACTGCATAAAAAGAACTGAGTGAAGATGTAGACAACCTAAACAACGCATATGCCCGCGAAGACCAGTATAGTGATTGATTTCACCGCCTGACACCTCCTACTGCTTTTTTTACACGAACTAAAAAATGAAAAAGAGAAACGAAGCATTAGTGTACGCGTGCATCCCAATACGGTACATAATGTAAAGTCTTTGGGGAGAGAAAATATGGAGGCTAATGGGCTCAGCGAACGCACCAGGGAAAACAGCGATGGCGCAAGAAAGGCAAAGGTAGCTTCCGACTCAACGAAGCAGGAGGGTCACCGCGACTTTATCAGTGAGGTATGAGGTACTAAATGGGTGGAAAAAAGCGCACACACCGCAATAAGCGAAGCAATAACAGCCTCGAAAAGAAAGGAGAGGGCGTTCGGTGGCATGGCACGATCCAGAGCGATCGATGCAGGCCTTTCGTGCCGCATACGGGCTGCCTCACGCACGTCGGCGGCAACGTCAGCGACCGACCACCGCGGGCGAGGCAGAAGAGAGGGAGAGGCAGAAGCGTGGGCAAGAGAGAGAGACAGCCCACGCACGTGTGCGACTAGTGGGGGAAAAAAAGAGGGGGCAAGAGGGAGAAGCGAGTGGCCTCTTCCCCACCCCTATAACTCGAAAGCGAAGATAGCAGATGGGGGCCATTTGATTGGCAGCACGCAAGTGTGACCTTTGCCTTGAAAAGAGTGTGTGGTGACCCAAGTGGGCGAGGTGACACTGGGGACGAAGCAGAGTGAGAAAAGGAGCCCATGGCAGACAGACAGCTAGACTGGACAGCAACAGAATGGACAATCACACGGTCGAGGATTCTTCTGTTGGTGACTATTCTTGCTGCACGGTTGACCAGACCATTCCTTTCGAGTGCGAGCGACACAGTGGAAGCGAGTCAATAAATACACGCATTGTGTTTTACCTCAGCGGTTTTATGCGCTTCCAGCGGCAGTCCCCTGTAGAGCCCTGACACAAAAGTTGAAAGTACCGCACGCAGCTAGCAAAGGGAAAGAGGCCTCCATTCTCTCTCTTTCGGGTGACGGTTTCTGTGGTCATATAATTCTGTGATTGTTTCTAGCCTCATAAACGTAAAGAACGCAGCCGCTACCGTATCATGGACTCTTCGCAAAGAGAGTAGCGTTTACACAGAAAACGTTTCATTAGTCATGCCCGACTTACCGCGGTTTCATTACACCCTTCAGTTCTACGTGGCCATTATCTGTTATGGAGAAAGTATCATACCATAATAAGAAACAACTTCGGTCTGCTTATCTTGTGGCCAAGGTTGAAAGATAAGCGGGGTTTTTAACAACGGTAATTGCTTCGGAACTTAATTTTTTTGTGCAGAAAGTATGCAACAGGATCAATTGTCATCGAGTCGGAGCTTTTTTAAACGTTCTCTAACTGCCGAAGCTGTTTCGGAAATCTAGCATGAGAGCGTCTAATATATCATGCCGCTGTTGCTGTGATATTTCAAAGGCAACCAAAGAGAACATGTCTCGAACCTTGTATTCGTTTTATATCTCATGTTTCATATTCAGTGCGTATCGTCGTTTCTGCAGCATGCTTCCTTAACATTCGATTTATAATGGTTTGGATTGTAGCCATATAAGAGAGCATTTACGCCACTCCTAGAATCTAATGGGATTTTGAAGGATGAGAGATTTTCTAACCTTTGAGGAGATTTAAAGCTTTGCGGAGGCTAAAGGTGGCTTTACTACACGGTTGAATAGCAAACCCCGTGGCCTGAAGACTTTTGAACAATGGTGTGCCTACCCGTCCTTTTTGTTGTTCTCTCCTGATGAATATTTAGTAGTTACTGAACTTAAACGTGCTCATTTTCTGCAGAAATAATCGGGGTGCTTTAACGTTATCGTCTCTACTTTAATTTCTCAAAAGAAATTGGTGCGTTGCCCTAACTCGCAACCAAGTATTTCTCTTTTCAGTCAGTCGGAATGTTTGTGCAGGCAAAGTACAATGTCAGTGAGCAATGTCAATGCTTCATACTTCGCAAACTGTTTCCTCATTACCTTCAGCGGACCCTTCAGGAATTTTGTGTGGTTTCTTCCAAAGACAAGGGTTCCTTTAAATGCAAGGGTTCACTGCTGCCTTTTCAGAGAGCGGATAAATAGCTCTGCAGAACAGCAACAAAAAAGGCAGTGTTCATTTCCACAGCAATGATTAAGTTGCACGAACATTAAACAAATGAGCAGGTAGTCACTAAACTGCAAGCCCAAAAGAAAAGAATAAAGTAAGCTCCATGGAGTACCACTAAAATGCAAAACTTGTACAGTCAATAAAAACGACCTATAAGTGCTCAGTGCACAGTAGGTGTAGCAAAGTTTTACTTAAATATCGCCAGGGGATATCCGCTGTGTCTACATATCTCGCCACCGAGCAAGCGTTGACAGCACTCGGTCGCGATTGTTTGCGTTGTACCTTTCTTTAGATATGCGAACGACCATTTTGAGGTCAAAAAGCCCGTAAAACATCAGAAACAGATTCTCTCTTTTTGTCTCCTTATACAAATTTCTGCGGTTCTGTCTGCAAACCGAATGGCTAATCATTGTTCTCCGTATAAAAAGACAGCGTTCTTGTCTTCCCTTTTATAACCGTTTACGTTACTTCAGACCCAACCATTGCCTACACTTGGAAGACTTAGCAACCATAGCCATTATATGCGACACCAGAAGAATATTTTCAATAACCAATCTTCCCCTCGCGTCAAGTGGCTACTCGGAAATAAGGGTTGAAGACACAGTCGATTCGCATTCGAATTCCTCGTGAGCGGCGGTCATGACAGAGGGCCGACACCAGCGCTCTCCCCTGCACCACGCGTACCATATGACTGCGGGACACCACGGCGCCGCTTCACGTGTTGATCGCGGCCCGCCGGCAGCGAGCGACTGTGTTCGCTGCCGCGCCGAGTTTCGTTCTGTTTCAAAGATGTCCATCGAAGCTGAACCGCGACACGCTCGGACAGCGGTCCCATCGACAAGCCCGCTGCAGTACGTGATCGGCATCCCAATCAGCGGGCGGAAAAGAAAACCACGGCCCGCAACGCACGCGCCCGAAGAGCGCGCGCGCGCGCTCGGGTACATCCGCGCCTTCTCCACTGGCCGTGTTTTCCCAGCGGCGGCGTTAGGCTTACCGACGCTCCCGTCCGCCGAGCAGCCGCCGGCGACAGCTAGGAAGCAGAGGGCCACAGTGGTCAGCATGTTGCCCGTAGTGCAGGCAGCTCTGTTTTTACTCCATCGGGAAGCCTTTTCCGAAGGGGCGGCGCAAAGACGGCATCGGCTTCGCAGGTGTCGTTCCTCACGTTTGCCGAAAAACACCCGGCAAGGGGGGCTCTGGCGAAGAAAAAAAAACGAACAAGCGCGAGCCCGTCGGACTGTCTCTCGCTCGGCCTGCGCCAGATGGTGCCTCCCGCGCCTCCAGAAGTGACCCGGATGATGGTGACGTCGCGTCGACGTAACGCTGACGTTGCGCCGACGTCGCCCTAGCGGCGGCGGCCTCCGGCCGCGAGCGAGCGACCTTTCGATACGCACGCGGCACGGCTTCGGGAGAAAAGGAGGGCGAGGGAGAGCGGTGAGGGGGAGCAAGAGAAATTGTCGGAGGAAAAAAGGGAGAAACAGCGAAGTGGGGAGGAGGGTGGAGGGGGCTGGACAGTGTACTACGCGATGGTGTCCGCTCCGAACGTGAGCTCATGCGCCCAGCTGTATCCCATTATGCAAAGCAACTATCTTCGTTCCCTCGCCCGTACGCCTTGGCCGCCATACTTCCACTTTACATCCTGTGTTTCCCATTTATTAAGTGGCCTAGGGCTAGCGGCGGATGTGTCAGAAGAGGTAACGTTCTCTCCCCGGTCGTTCCGTGAGGCGACAACATGAAAGTGAAAGCGCGCGCTGTGTCATCAAAAACGAGGACGAGGTGTCCGGCCCAAGAAATCGGGCGAGAAATCGTTATTGCCTTCGCGACGTCAACAAGTGCTCCAAATATAGCCCCCTAGCGAGCGCCGTTGAACGCAACGACATCTGGGCAAACAGCGTGGACAGGGACCCATCGAGCAAGCATTTATGAGCTCGGCGGGACAGAAACGAATATCTTTTTCCTCAGTGGATCGTATGATATGTACGGAAATCTTTCTGGGTGTTTCGAGTATGGTGGACAGTTCTAGCTTTAGAGCTTCACAGCTTCCTCTTTGAAAGCTGTTGAAAGGTTAAGCTTCTTCTAAGGCCAAATTCTTGAAGTCAGTTTGGCCGAACATTGTCATTTTGTATGAAGGCGAACCTAGAAAAAGCAGGTTTCAGTCGCCAGTTAAAACTTATCGAACCAAGATAAAAAGGGAGCGAATCGAGGAGAATAGATGTGCCAGACTTTGCGATTGTTATCACTAGTAAACATAAAAGAGCCTTCCCATAGGCTATACGAAGTATGTACAAGGGATTCCTACCCTCCTAACAACAAGACCCCATCACTGATTTTGCACCATTTTTTTATCTATGTTGCAAAAGAGGAAAAAACTTTCGCAAAAGTTTACTCTTTTTAAAGCTTTCCCCTGCGCCAAGTGGACACGCATGGGAAATTTTGCACGGTGGAATTTTGTATCTACAAAAACTGCATTGCTCTTGAAGAGAGACAAACAACATACCCCTCTTGGCAGTGAAATCATCAACAAGCACACGGGCCATAAGTGATAAATTATTCCGTTCTCTGTGCATAAACATATATGAGGTGATTTTTGATAAATTTTACAGATTCTAACTCTAAATACTGTAAGAGATACGTAGGCGCGGTTTAGTGAGCTGGGTTGTGCGGCAAGGCAGAGAATATGTACCTCTTAAGAATAAATATATTGAGGGTCAATTAGCATAAATTAACTATAAGGTTTCCTATTTGTGATTTTAGGAGGCAAGATTATAATTCAAAATTGATGGCTGTCAACAATGACGGTGAGCCCTGTTTTTTAATTTTCTTGATCTGCAAAGTGCCTCGAAATATCTAACGTAAAAAATAGGCGTTTGAAAGCTTATTGAGTAGGTTGTCTCGCATTGCCTAATTATAAAATGGCATCGCTGCGCGTGGTATCGCCGCCGAAATTTATTTACCTGCTTGTAAATCATCAAATATGCCGACTGCGCCTGTTGGAAAAAGAGTAATACTGAAAGTTGAGCGAGTTGTTGCAGCATCTTGAAAAAAGAAACAGTGTAAAAGACGAAAGACGTAGAAAGAACAGACACCACAAGCTTTGACTCGCAGCTCATTGTTTATTCACAAGACGTAAAATAAATACAAACTCAGAAAACAACCGATGAGAAAAATAAATGAGATGCGTCTAGATATGAAAACTTCCTTTCATTCAGTACAACCGATGGGTCACAAACAAATGTGTGCTCGTTCTTACAGATATGATAGGCCTCCGACACCTCCTCTGTTAATTGATTACGGCGCCTGTATTGCATAAATAAGAAGTGTGAGAGACATCATTTTATAAACAAGCAATTCAAGAAAGTCAGCGCCCCGAACTTTCAAATGCGTATCTTTGACTTTCGAAATTTTGAACAATATTGCCGAGCAAGAAAATTTAAATACAGTCCTCACCTTCGATGTTGACCACCATAAATTTCGCAATATATCCTTGCCCATTAAAAAAATAAATATTATTAGGTAACTAGTTTGTCAATTCATTAGCTAAGGTCTCAGTTTATAAGATAAAAAAACTATTAGGTTAAAAAAGTCTCCTATACTTCAAGCAACAGTAAACTATCTGGCCCGTGCGAGTACCGAGAGAGAAACAAACAATTCCTGTAAAGGAAACTGTACAGAAAGTGAGCAGTTCAAGCCTCTCAAAGCACAGCAGTATCTCGACCGCACATTCGTCTTCGCACACTAATTACTTGACAGGGAACAAGGATCACTACGAAGCGCGAACGAAAATCTTACACACACCGCTCGGGCAACTCACAAAGTACGATTCCCAGCAAAAAGAGCCACTAACGCGCAAATTTTATAGTGTGCTACCCTCTTCCTCAAATACTTTAAGGCATTGCGCACAATCAAGAAGGTTAATTACCAAATTTTAAGATCTTAATTGCAAATTGTGCGGTTTGGTGCTACAAAGTGACACATGAGCTCTGGGGTACGCCTATGTAGAGCGATTCAGATTAATTTTGACCACGTAGATTTTTTTTAACGAGCGCTGCCATCGCGCATTACGCGGGTGCTGAGCTAAGCCAGCGCACGTTGCCATATTGAGGAACAGGAAATTTCTCCCGGCATCCTGATCTGTTTAGTTGACACCATCGACAGCTTTAGCAGGCTAGTTAATCGCAGTCATTAAAACTACAAAACTACAGCAATAGGACAAATACATTCGACACAGGGTATCTCATGAGCCCAACTAATGAATAAGGTTTTTCATCTTGCTGCGTTGACCACACGGCACATCTATGTACAGCTCCCAACCGTGAACGCAAACAAAGGCGGAAGAAAGAAGGAGAAGGTATTTGGGGCAATGGTTACGAGATCGAAGGCCCGGCTAAACCTATATACCGACGCATGCATCGTGCCACTTTTCCTGCAAACCTAAAAATAGTTGCAGAGCATGGCCTTGTTTCAGGAAGCATTTTCAACTAGAAGACGCGGCTCAAAGCGCAGAAGAAAACAAGTAGCCGCGGGAGCTGGCCATATAAACGATATCGATCACAGGTGCTTGAAGCAATATTGGTTTTTAATGACGTGACGCGCACAAACACGGTAGCAGAAGAACGGTGGCAGACAATGCCCTTTCACGCAAAACGAGAGCAATGCCGTAGCGCTTTCCACTTTTCTTTCTTTCACTATTCCTGTTTTATTCCTTTTGTTCTTTCTTTCTTGCTTGCTTTCTTTCCTTTTTATTTCTCTTTTCCTTTCTTCCCCTTTTCTTTCCTTCTTTATTCCTTTCTCTCTTACTTTCTTTGTCGTCGTTCATTATTTCTTCATCATCTCATTTATTCTTTCTCTTAGTACCTTTAATAATAATAATAGTTCCCGGCTTCGAACCCGACATAATAATAATTGGTTTTTTTGGGGAATGGAAATGGCGCAGTATCTGTCTCATATATCTTTGGACACCTGAACCGCGCCGTAAGGGAAGGGATAAAGGAGGGAGTGAAAGAAGAAATGAAGAATAGGTGCCGTAGTGGAGGGCTCCGGCATAATTTAGACCACCTGGGGATCTTTAACGTCCACTGACATCGCACAGCACACGAGCGCCTTAGCGTTTTTCCTCCATAAAAACGCAGCCGCCGCGGTCGGGTTCGAACCCGGGAACTCCGGATCAGTAGTCGAGCGCCCTAATCACTGAGCCACCGCGGCCGGGCGAACCCGACAGCGGCGGCTGCGTTTTTATGGAGGCAAAACACTAAGGCGCCCGTGTGCTGTGCGATGTCAGTGCACGTTAAAGATCCTCAGGTGGTCGAAATTATTTCAGAGCCCTACACTACGGGAGCTCTTCGTTTCTTCTTTTACTCCCTCCTTTATCTCTTCCCTTACGGCGCGGTTCAGGTGTCCAACGATACATGAGACAGATACTGCGCATTTCCTTTCCCCAAAACCAATTATTATTATTATTATTATTATTATTATTATTATTATTATTATTATTATTATTATTATTATTATTATTATTATTATTATTATTATTATTATTATTATTATTATTATTATTATTATTATTATTATTATTAGCCGAGCGCTCTAACCACTGAACCACCGCAGTGGGGTCTTTCGTGCTTTCCTGCTTTCTCTCTTCCTTTTTTCATTCTTAAGATTATCTTTTCTTTGTACTTTCTGGTCTGCTCAGCTACACTTTTGTGCTGGGCATCCTGCAACCGGTTTGAAACGCGTGTTTTCCGAAGCCGAGTTCCAGACGAGCTTTATTCGGCGTTCTCCATGCGTGTTAAATTCTTCGCTCCTCGTCTGCACTCTCCCCCGGCCGTTTCTTCGTTATACGTCGTGTTCACTTTTTCTTAGTAACCAGAGCAGCCAGAAAAGGGTTTGTTTACCTCTCCATGGTCGAGGCTGACCTTTCCGCCCATTCATAGAGAAGAGCTCATTAGCCGAGACAGGACAGGGCTTGAAAAAGTTTCCCTGGTTCTTAACTTATTCAATCATGATAATCCTTGTTACGGCTGAGTTAACGCCAACGCTAAGAGCCCGTATCATTATCTCAGAGGCGAGAAAAAGAAATAAATAAAAATAATATTAATAATTAGAGCCAGAAATTGTTGAGGATTCTCTGCGAGAAAATATGTTCGCTTATAATTTTGTTCCTTTCCTTTCTTCCTTTCTTTCCTTGCTTTTTTTTCTTTTCTACCTCTCTTTCTCTCTTCCTTCCTTCCTTTCTTACTTTCTTTCTTTTCCTTCCTTCCCTTCCTCCTTTCGTTTTTTCCTTTCTTTCCTTGTTTCTTAATTTCTTCCTTCCTTCCTTCCTTCCTTCCTTCCTTCCTTCCTTTCTTTCATTCTTTCTTCCTATCCTTCTTCCTTTCTTCTTTCTACCTTTTTTCTGCTTTACTGAGCTATGTGCATGATAGCCTTAGTTGCGTATGTGCCATAAAACCCAACGCACCAAAAACACAAACTCTTCCTTTCATCTTTTTTCGCCGGTCTTTATTTCCTTCCGCTGCCTGGGTCTCGCCCACTTGCGAAACCACGTGACTTCTTTGCCGAGCTCCACGTTCGTCATGAGGCAGAAGCACAATGCTACCTACGCACCAGATGTGGAAAACGGACGCATTTGCGAGAGGACGCCAGCCTGAACGCAGATGCAGTAGTCACGACGACTTCCCGCTTTCTATTCCGAGCACTCTTCCTAGTCATGTTCCCCTTCCATTTCTTGTGCACTTCAGCATTTGTGCGTGCGTGCGTGCGTGCGCGGGGAGCGAAGGATTTAACACGCATGGAGAACGCCAAATAAAGCTCATCTGGAACTCGGCTTCGCATGCGCGTGTATGTGCGTGCGTGCGTGCGTGCGTGTGTGTGTGTGTGTGTGTGTGTGTGTGTGTGTGCGTGCGTGCGTGCGTGCGTGTGTGTGTGTGTGTGTGTGTGTGTGTGTGTGTGTGTGTGTGTGTGTGTGTGTGTGTGTGTGTGTGTGTGTGTGTGTGTGTCTGTGTCTCTGTGTGTGTGTGTGTCTGTGTGTCTGTGTCTCTCTGTGTGTGTGTGTGTGTGTGTGTGTGTGTGTGTGTGTGCGTGTGTGTGTGTGTGTGTGTGTGTGTCTGTGTGTGTGTGCGTGCGTGTGTGTGTGTGTGTGTGTGTGTGTGTGTGTGTGTGTGTGTGTGTGTGTGTGTGTGTGTGTGTGTGTGTGTGTGTGTGTGTGTGTGTGTGTGTGTGTGTGTGTGTGTGTGTGTGTGTGTGTGTGTGTGTGTGTGTTGTGTGTGTGTGTGTGTAAGGGAAAGAAAGGAAGAAATAGATGCCGTAGTGGATGGAGGGCTCCGGAATAATATCGACCACCTGGGGATCTTTACGTGCGCTGACATCGCACAGCACCCGGGCGCCTTAACGTTTCGCCTCCATTGAAACGCGGCCGCCGCGGTCGGGTTCGAACCCGGGAACTCCGGATCATTAGCCGAGCGCCCTAACCACTGAGCCACCGCGGCGGGGCTTGCTTGATTGTCTCGCGATGTGGCGTTTAGGAGACAAGCTGGCTGCAAAACACGAGGCCCTGAACGCTTGGCATTGGTTGCGATGCCGGTTGCGATGCTGTGGCATATGGTTTCCGGTCCCGACACTCTCTTCGCATCGATGTGTATGCAGCCGGTAACAGAGGGTGGTCCATTTTTAGATGAAGGCCTTTCCCATGTCTCTCCAATTAACCCTGTCCGGTGCCAGCTGCGTCCACCCGAAGCCTGAGAGTGACGGCATTGTGACAATTGCTGACGCAAGACGGGAGTAGTTGGAGGTCCTTAGGACAAGCCTTTGCCCTATGGTGATCTTAACTCGGCTATAGCGCTAATTATGCCGTTGTCCACTGGCGACGCTGTGTGTATAGTCTGTTCGATGGCGAAGATGTTGAAGAGCAACGTATGATTTCACCGGCAGACGTGGGAAAAAATCATCGATGCCACAGACTAAGGATATAAGGGCAGATCACACTTTATTGAGTATCGCTGTTTTTTTTTTCGTCGTTTACGATTGGAGTTTCCACGCAATCTCTGGCTGCTGGGTGGGACAACGGCGCCATTCGCACCATTTTGATGCAAATGCGATTTTCTGCGTCATGCTCCTCCGAAGGTCCACGCGAGCCCGACACGAGTTCTTTTTTTTTTTTGCGCAGTATAGTACAAATTTCTTGCTTTCATAAGAGAGAGTGAATGTTTGAAATTCTGAATAGTTTGTGAAAAACACTCGCTGTTGACTTCGATCCGCACCGCACTTGAATTCTTAAAGCATTCTACTCTTCTGAATAATCTGTAATCATGGCATTTTTTTCCTTTATCTGAATTCGCGGCCGGCCATCGCTGATTAGACGGCGTTCACTAGTTACAGCATCTCACACTAGTCTCATCAGTCAACTTACTCTTCTCTCGTGAAAGCAGTCTTCACCGTAGTCGAGAGCCGGATTTGGCTGCAGCGGGCGCTACGCGGCCCGCCCGGAAGCACGTATTGGGAAGATCACCGAGCAGGAAAAGCATGCGGCATGCAAGCGTTACTGCGGTTGGTTCGCGGCGACTGCATTAATCGTGTGCACAGTTTTCCTATATCAGAGCCGAGGAACTGTGGGTTTGAAGCCACAAGGAATGAGGAAAAAATGCGGATGACAAAAGCTTCCAGGCCACCTGTCCCGCGTAATTTCACCTCGTATGCAGCGCGACTCGCGTGCTGCATCTTGCGGCGTAAAGTTTCGTTTTCGCGTCTTCGTTTTCTGACGG